>NW_003852567.1:2366196-2393938 GCF_000181295.1 Otolemur garnettii
CCACCTTAGGTGTATGTGGCTGGCGCCTTAGCCACTTGAGCCACAGGCACTGAGCCTATCTGGTGATTTTTATAGTTGGACTTGAAAGGCCCTGTGCTAAGTGTTACTTAGGGCAAGGCAATAGTCATTGATTCAGTGATTTTACTGTGCTATAAGGCGCTCAGTACATTTAATAAAACTAGCTGATGATTAATAGAGATTATGCAGGAAAAGAGAAGAAGAAGAGAGGCATCATGTAGCAAGCATTCACCGAACAAGTCAGCATAACCTGGGTTTTGGCAGTTTGGTAGCAACCTAAGTAAGATTGGTGTAGTGGTTAGCATGAATAAACAATCTGGACTGGAACAATGGTCAAATTTTAGATTTCCTTAATAGAAATTGGGTTATTTCCTATCTTTGAATATTGAAAACAGAAATAATCATTTTCAACTTACTTGATCTATGCTCCTGTGGGAATGGAAAGTATTTGTTTTTGATCTTAGATGGATTTGAAATATCATTTTGGACAAAGCACTAATCTTTCTGAATGATTTTGATGTGTAAAAGTAGTTGATCTTGCATTGTATTTTGTAGTCGTAGGTTTTCGTTGTCTTTGGATCTCGATCCATGATCTGACAGGACAGATTGGGGAAGGAGTGACATTGTTTTTAGTGTACTTATTTTTGGAGCACGTTTAGTGTTCTAAGTTATCTAAACAACTTGGACACAGCAGTGTCCAGGGTACTTGGACATTATTATATTAACTGCATTAAGTTTTGTGACCTAAGTTTGATCTTGCGTGGAGACCTCACAGTTGAGCTCTTCTGTGACCAGATACATCTAATCATTAAAGATAATTACTCTGTTTCACAGATGAAGAAAATGTTGTCATTTTCTTTGTCAAGCATATCTTGTCATTTATTAAATAGTATTCCTCTTTAGTTTAAAAAAAGTAGTATTTGCAGCCTGAGCAAGAGAAAGACCCTGCTTCTAAGAAAAGTAGAAAAATTAGCTGAGCTCAGTGGCATGTGCCCGTAATTCCAGCAACTTGGGAGGCTGAGAAGTGAGTAGTATTTAATGGCAAACTTGTGACATCACCTTTTGTTTTTGAGACAAGGTCTTGTGATGTTGCTCAAGCTGGAGAACAGTAGTGATGGTGCTATCATAGCTCACTGTAATCTGAAACTGCTGGGCTCAGGTGGTCCTCTTTCCTCAGCCTCTCCAGTAGCTGAGACTGCATGCGCGCATCACCATACCTGGCTAATTCTTTTTTATTTTTGGTTAAGACCAATTCTCCCCATGCTGCCCAGGCTAGTCACAAATTCATGGCCTCAATCAATCCCGCCACCTCATCTTCCTGAAGTACTGGGACTACAGGCATTAACTACTGATACCACTTTTTAAAAAAATCAATTCATGGCAAATACTCCCCTATCCCATTAATCTCTCATGTCAGAATCCAGAAGGATTCTTGAATTTATTTAGTCAGCTCTTATACTGTTTTCATGGGGTGTTTTCTAAGGGTAGTCTGACTAATTCACGTGTTCTCAGTTATAGGTTTTAAAATACTTGGTGTGTTTTATTTTATCTTATTTATTTATTCATTTATTTTTTTTTTGAGACAGAGTCTCACTGTGTTGCCATTGGTAGAGTGCTATGGCGTCATAGCTCACAGCAACCTCAAACTCTTGGGCTTAAGCGATTCTCTTGCCTTAGCCTCCCAAGTAGCTGGGACTACAGGTGCCTTCCACAATGCCTGGCTATTTTTTTGTTGCAGTTGTCATTGTTGTTTAGCTGGCCCAGGCTAGGTTTGAACCCACCAGCCTTAGTGCATGTGGCTGGCACTGAAACCATAGTGCTACAGGTGCTGAGCCACTTGGTGTATTTTAAAGCCTGGGGGAGGAATTCGGTATTGCTGAGGATTTGTTCTTTTATTTCCCTTTAAAGTCATCTGTACTTGGATCAGGATTTGGAGAGCTTACATCATCAAAAATGGCGAACATCACCAGTTCCCAGGTTTTGGAGCAGTTGAAAGCTCCAAGTTTGAGCCAATTTACTACCACTCCAAGTTCACAGAAGAATAGTATGAGTACCCCTACAAGTACTACTTCTTGGGACCTCAAGCCCTCCACAGCCCAGTCCTCCGTCCTCAGTCATTTTGGTAAGTTTGTGTATTTTGGTATTGCCCCTATGGAGAGCATGCTACACATTAGCAGAGTATATTGACTTGTGAACTTGACCATAAAGATGTAGAACTTGACCACAATGCCAGGGGCCACACAAGTCAAAACAAGTTGGCATTTTTGAGCCTGTGATGTGGAACCTGACCACAAAGATATTTCTTTTTAGTAGAATTGTTGTAGAATTTCTAAATTAAATGTCTTCGTTTTGTCATATAACACTTCTATTTGTTGTTGTCATTTTATTATTAGTAATTGTACTTGTAGTACCTGCCTTAAAGAGATGTGCAGAAGTATGGTAGAAGCATGCAGATATGACTATTTAACATTTTGAGTACATGCATCAACAGAATTTTGTGAGCTCTATTAGAAGAGGGTGTTGATAACAGTAAGTGGAATGTGGGTAACATTTTAAATCCCATCTTCTATGATGCTATCTTATTGTAACATTTGTATGTATCCACCATGATTTGTTCAAGTTTTACCTTCTGTGGTTTGTATTTTAATGGTGCCCTGTCTAAGGTGGATATCAGAGGTCCTCAAACTTTTTAAACAGGGGGCCAGTTCACTGTCCCTCAGACCATTGGAGGTCCAGACTGCAGGCTTAGGGACAAGTCTGCTGCTAAGCAGGACAGGCAGTGGTGGCAAAAACACCTGGCACGTCAGATAAATGTCCTAGGAGGGCCACATGTGGCCTGTGGGCCATAGTTTGAGGACGCCTGGTGGATGTTTTCTAAACTAAACTCTGACAGAAATTAATGGCATTAAACCACTGTTCCCTCAGTGTTCATATGCCGCTCTGTATTAAGGAATAGCAATTCTGTTTAATCATAGACTTGGTTATGTGGGCTGGTTTATGTTAAGAACATTTTTAGAGACAGAAATGCATGTTTCTATGCTTAATGAGATAGCTTACTGTCTTAGAAGTACTTGAGACTAGTTTGAGATTAGAGGTGATATCTACCAAGGAAACTCATTAGAGAGTCAGCGTGTAGGGTTTTTGCTTTTGTAGAGATAGGGTTTTGCTATGGGCTGGAGAGTAGATTTTTTTTTCCTTTTTTTTGTTTGAGACAAAGTCTCACTACATTGCCCTCAGTAGAGGGCTGTGGCATCACAGCTCACAGCAATCTCAAACTCTTGGGTTTAAGTGATTCTCTTGCCTCAGCCTCCCAAGTAGCTGGGACTACAGGTGCCCGCCACAACACCTAGCTATTTTGGGTTGTAAGTTGTCCTTGTTATTTGACAGGCCTGGGCTGGGTTCGAACCCACCAGCTCTGGTGCATATAGCTGGTGCCCTAGCAATTGAGCTATAGGCTCTGAGCCAGATTTTTTTTTTTGAGACAGAATGTCACTATGTCACCCTTTGGTAGAGTGCCGTGATGTCACAGCTCACTGCAACCTCAAACTCTTGGGTTTAAGCGATTTTCTTGCCTCGCCTCCCAAGTAGCTGGGAATACAGGTGCCTGCTACAATGCCCAGCTATTTTTTGTTGCAGTTGTCATTGTTGTTTAGCTGGCCCGAGGTGGCGCACACCTGTAATCCTAGCACTTGGGAGGCTGAGGCGGGTGGATTGTCTGAGCTCACAAGTTTGAGACTAGTCTAAGCCAGAGTGAGACCTCATCTCTAAAAATAGCTGGGCATCATGGGGAGCGCCTGTAGTCCCAGCTACTTGGAAAGCTAAGGCAGGAGAATCCCTTGAGCCTAAGAGTTGGAGGTTGCTGTGAGCTGTGACGCCATGGAATGCTGAGGCAGCAAAGTAAGACTCTGCTCCCCACAAATATATATATATATGTGTGTGTGTGTGTGTGTGTGTGTGTGTATTCATTTTTTTTTAAATAAAACCCTACAAGTCTATTAATACAGTGTTGATACCTATTTGCACTGGATTTCTAGGTAGTCATAAAAATATGAGTGTAAAGTAGCTCTTTGCATGTTAATGTGGAACAATCTCTGAAAATTAAGTGGTTTGTAAAAAAGTAAGATGAAGAGTGTGTGTGTATGTATATGTCTGTATTTTGATAAAGAGTATCTTTGAAGATACACAGAAAACTGTACATTGTTTGCCTTGGAGTAAGTAAAGGCATAGGGTAGAGGGGTGATTTATATTCCTCATATACATTCCTGTACCTTTTGGATTTTGTAACATCTCCTATATTCTGTAGTTACATACAAAATCCATAAAACAATAAAAATATACTTTGCTGTTAGTTAATGGCCAAGTATTTATAGTGCCTCAATACTGTGCTTACCCACTATTTTGGCTTTACCATGAACTACATCAACTCTCTTCATAGTCAACAAAGTACAAACCTATTGGGGCAATATTTCCCTTTATCATAAACCAGATATTATACCTTAATTTTTATATATGTCACTTAAATTTAGTTAGAAGATGATTTTGGAGAAGGAAATGGAACCTGTCGTGATCAGTGATAGTGGAAGGGGAAGTTTAAAGCCCTTGTACCCAAATAATTAATTGTTATTTACTTTTTTGTTGCATATTTCATAGACTTCAAATCTCAGCCTGAGCCATCCCCTGTGCTTAGCCAGTTGAGCCAGCGACAGCAGCATCAGACCCAGGCAGTCACTGTACCTCCTCCTGGTTTGGAGTCCTTTCCTTCCCAGGCAAGACATCGAGAATCAGCACCTGCAGACAGTAACTCCACTGTGAACAAACTTTTGCAGCTACCCAGCATGACCATTGACAACATCACTGTTTCTGCCCACCCACCACAGCCCAAACACATGAAGCTTTCTAAGCGGCGGATACCTCCTGCATCTAAGGTGGGCGTTCCATTGTGAAGTCACAGTCTCAAATGTGGATTTATTTTAACATTTAGCTCAGTTAGTGGATATTAAGTCTCAGAAACTGTGATGCAGTGTTTTTCAAGCACATAGTTTACTGCTTTTTGATGATTTAGCCATTTCTGAATGACTGGACTAATATTAGAGGGAATGAATGGATTTGTGTTGAGAGCCAGTAACCCTTCATTCAAATACAGGCTCAGAGAATCTGTTCTTGTGAATTTTGCTGTATCTCATAGTTGGAAGATGAATGGTTCCTTGACTAGGTAATGGTTTCATTGTGGTGTGTCTCTAAAAATGGAGCAGTCAGGTTAGTGCCCACTCTCCCTCATCACCCACCCAGCAGCACTTTCCTATCTCTGGTGCTCTAAGAAGCAGATGGTGACATTAACACTGACTCTGTTAACTTTTAACCTTTCTTTTGCTCTTTTCCCTTTACTTACTTTTTAAAAAAGTCTTACTCCCTTTTTCTTCCTTTCTATCTGTCCTTTTTCATTCCATTGTTGCCTGGGAAACCCTGTTGCTTATTTTGCTCTGTTGTTATAGGCCTTTGTGACTTGGAGTAGGATCTCTGTTCCTGACATGACAGCTTTGCTTTTTCAGATTCCAGTTTCTGCAGTGGAAATGCCTGGTTCAGCAGATGTCACAGGATTAAACGTTCAGTTTGGGGCTCTGGAATTTGGATCAGAACCCTCGCTCTCTGAATTTGGATCCACTCCAAGCAGTGAAAATAGTAATCAGATACCCATCAGCTTATATTCAAAGGCGTTAAGGTACACAACTTCCCACTTCTCTGGTTTTGCCTGAGTTTAGTACTTTATTACAGAAAATAACAGAACCTAAGAAATGGTGGGGACAGTATATCCTGTAGTAATAGGGTTTTGTACAGGTGTTACCAGTGTTTCATTCCAGACCTTTTCTTCCATTGTCCCTGAAAGAAACCCTGTATCTGTCACAGACACTCCCAGTTAATTTCTTGCCCTGTCCCTTGGTAGCCTCCCTGGATTTGCCTATTGTGGACATTTCTTAAAACTATAGCAAGCAATATGTGGCCTTTTGTGCCTGGCTTCTTTTATGTAACATAAGCTTTTCAAGGCTCATCAGTGTTGTACATATTCTTTTTTTTTTCTTCTTTTTGAGGCAGAGTCTCACTTTGTCGCCCTTGGTAGAGTGCTGTGGCATCATAGCTCACAGCAACCTCAAACTCATGGGCTCAAGCAATTCTCTTGCCTCAGCCTCCTGAGTAGCTGGGACTATAGGCACCTATCCCAACACCCAGCTATTTAGAAGCGGGGTCTTGCTCTGGCCCAGGCTGGTCTTGAACCTGTGAGCTCAGGCAATCCATCTGCCGCAGCCTCCCAGAGTGCTAGGATTATAGGTGTGGTCATGTCACCTGGCCTGTACATATCCTTTTTATTACCAGTTATTACATTGTGCTGATGTACATTTTGTTTATCCATTAGTTGATGGACATTTAGATTATTTCCTCTTTTTTGGTGGGGGGGAACAGAGTCTTGGTTGCCCTCGGTAGAGTGCCATGGCATCACAGCTCATTGCAACCTCAAACTCTTGGGCTTAAATGATTCTCTTGCCTCGGCCTCCCAAGTAGCTGGGCTACAGGTGCCTGCCACAACACCTGGCTATTTTTTGGTTGCATTTGTCATTGTTGTTCAACAGGCTTGGGCCAGGCTCAGACCTGCCACCTTTGATATATATGGCTAGTGCCCTACTCACTGAGCTACAGGCACTGAGCCTGTTTTCTCTCTCTTTTTTTTTTTATTCCAAGTTACACACTGCTTAGTTTAATACCTATGCACTCCCAGGTTGGGGGACCTTCGGGGGCAGGGGCAGGAGCTTCTTGACAGAGAAGGTGAGAATGGTGTTTCCCCTTTTTGACCATAGTGAATCATGCTCCTGTGCTTGTTTGGTTTCAAGGTTTATGTGGTTTTAGTCCTTTTGGATGTATATCCACAAATAGAATTTTTGGATCATATTCGAGAAATTGCAGCATTTTACATCCTAACCAGTAATCTTGAAAGAATCCAATATCTCCACATTTCAGCATTAGTAATTCACCTTTGATGGACTATAAGCAGAAAATTTCATGTTTTAGAGTTTTAAAAAATTTATTAGTTTTTCTACATTCTAGAGGCAAAACCTGATGTTTTTGTTCTTGCTTTATTATTGATTGATTAATTGATCCAGTCTCGTACCGTCTCTTGGGCTAGAGTGCAGTGGTGTCATCATAGCTCACTGCAACCTCAAACTCCTAGGCTCATGTAGTCTTGCCTCAGCCTCCAAAGTAGCTAAAAGTATAGGTGCTTTCCACCACAGAGGGTCTCTCTGTGTTGCTTAGGCTGGTCGCAAACTCCTGGCCTCAAGTGATTCTCCTGCCTCTGCCTCTCAGAGTGCTAGGATTCTCCCGTCTCCTCCTCTCTAGGCTAGGTATGAATTATTATGCCTAGCCATGTTCTCATTTCAATGTTGATCTCACATACCTGGATTTCTTAAAGAATCTTAAATATTGGTCCAGGGCCTGTACCACAGTGGTTACAATGCCAGCCACATACACTGAGGCTGATGGGTTTGAAACTGACCCAGGCCAGCTGAGCAGCAATGACAACTGCAACAAGAAAATAGCCGGGCATTGTGGTGGGTGTGTGTAGTCCCAGCTACTTGAGAGACTGAGGCAAGAGAATTGCTTAAGCCCAAGAGTTTGAGGTTGCTGTGAGCTGTGATGCTATGGCACTCTACCCAGGCTGACAGCTTGAAGCTCTGTCTCAAAAAAGAAAAAAGAAAAAAAAGAATCTTAAGTATTCTTAAAGATACCTTCCTGCCTTTCAATTAAATTAGGGTTTCATTTGGAGTAGGGATAGGAATTGCTTTCTTTTAAACTGTTAAAGAATGTAGTACTATAAATTTGTAGTTATATGCTTTTTAAATATAATATGATGCCAGCCTACCAGCCTAAGCAAGAGTGAGACCCTGTCTCTCCAAAAAAATAGAAAAATTAGCTGGACATGGTGGCATACACCTGTAGCCCCAGCTACTGGGGAGGCTGAGGCAGGAGGATCACATTTAGCCATGAGAATGCCACTGCACTCTAACCCAGGTGACAGAGGGAGACCTTTTCCAAAAATCAATCAATCTATCAAGTAACCTTGATCTGCATAGTCAGTGCTAAAAAAATAAGTAAAAACATAGACTATGCCAGTAAATTGAAATAGTTCTATTTTATGAAGCTATGTAAAGTAACATAAATTTACGTCTATTACCTTTTAGTGAGCCTTTGAATACCTCTTTACCAGTGACCAGTGCAGTACAGAACTCCACCTATACAACTTCAGTTATTACCTCTTCTAGTTTGACCAGCTCATCCCTGAGCTCCACTAGTCCAGTAACAACGTCCTCCTCCTATGACCAGAGTTCTGTGCATAACAGGATCACGTACCAAAGCGCTGTGAGTCCTTCTGAGTCAGCTCCAGGAACCATCATGGTAAATGATGTTTTGGATTTCTTCTTTAAGGGCATCTTATGTGGAAGTTAGTGGTTGGTTTGGTAAGTTATGCTTTTTGGATAAAAGAGTTTACTTTAGAAATTGGCTGATCTTTTGAGTGGAGTCTTTGCAATTCTTCGAAGATGGATATAGTGGGCATGTATATAGATGGATCTGTAGGCACACAGGGTTTGTGGAGAAATCCAGGCCTCCATGTACCATAAGCATTTTGGCTGTGGTACTGGGTGCTTTTACATGGTTTAATTCTGCCCACCTTTCTGAGTATTTCTTGAACTCATCCTTTTTCTTTATTAATTCATTTTCCTTCAGCGTACTTGCTATTATAGCACAATTAGCTGTTGTGTTGAAATTATGTATTTTTCACCCAGCTTTTGATAAAAATACTACACTGTAGATTTACCAGATAATTTTCTCATATCCTGCCCCAATTTTTAATCATTTTTTGTAGAAAGTTTCCCTATGTCACCCAGGCTAATTTTGACTTCCTGGGCTCGAGCAAAAAGATGTTCCTTTTGTTATTGTTTTGGTTTTTTTCTTTTTGAAAGAATCTTTACTTTGTCACCGCAGGCCAGAGCACAATGGTGTCATAGCTCGCAGTTACCTCAAATTCCTGGGCTCAAGTGATCTTCCTGCCTTAGCTTCCCAAATAGCTAGGACTATAGGCACCTACAACAACACCTGGCTAATTATTCTATTTTTTAGTAAAGACAGGACCTAGCTCTTGCTCAGACTGGTGTGTCTGAGCTCCAGGGATCCTCTGGGTTTGGCCTCCCCGGAGTGTTACGATTACAGGCAAGAGCCACTGCACCCAGCTTTATTTTGTTTTTTAAAGAGACTGGGTGTTGCTCTTGCCCAGGTTTGTCTGAAACAAGTCTTGCTGCATTGTCCAGTAGAGTACAGTGGTGGTGTAGCTCCCTGCAACCTCTAACTCATGGGCTAAAGGGATTCTCCTGCCTCAGCTTCCCAGGTGGCTGGTACTACAGGTGCCCAACATGAAGCCCAACTAAATTTTTTATTTTTCGTAGAAACAGGGTTTCCCTCTTGGCTCAGGTTGGTCCTAAAAAATTGACCTCCAGCAGTCCTCTACTTAGGCCTCCCATAGTGCTAGGATTTTAGGTACAAGCCAGTATTCCCAGCCCCCTATTCTTTTTGTTTGTTTGTTTGTTTAGAGACAGAGTCTTACTCCGTGGCCCTTGGTAGAGTACCATGGTGTCACAGCTCACAGCAGCCTCCAGCTCTTGAGCTTAGGTGATTCTCTTGCCTCAGCCTCCTGAGTAGCTGGGACTACAGGTGCCAAACACAACACCTGGCTATTATTTATTGTCGTTTAGC
This sequence comes from Otolemur garnettii, assembly GCF_000181295.1. Classification (NCBI taxonomy): domain Eukaryota; kingdom Metazoa; phylum Chordata; class Mammalia; order Primates; family Galagidae; genus Otolemur; species Otolemur garnettii. The sequence continues at coordinate 2,376,010 of NW_003852567.1, forward strand.
CGGGGCCAGGTTTGAACCCACCACCCAGAGTATATGGGGCCGGCACCCTACTCACTGAGCCATAGGCGCTGCCCTCAGCCCTCTATTCTTGATGGGGTAAATTAACTGATACTCATCAGTGTCAACAGTCATAGGGTATCTATGATCTTGCATGGATTCCCCAGGTAATATTCTTCCAATCTTTCTCTTATAGGGCATATCTTTGTCCATTAGTGTTCTGAAACCTTAATGGGAAGAAAAAGCTGGCCTCACATTATTCACTTTGTCTGCATTGACTGGATCCATCTGTTTTTATAGTACCTTAGCCTAGCCATGTGTTGCCCTCTTGATGTATAGAGCCTGTGGGAGAAGCTGAGAAGAGGAAATCATCTTACTGTGCAGGGGAGGAAGGCAGTCTAGGGCTGTGCAGATTTTAAGGCAGTTCTCCTGCACTCAGCGTTATGTCCATTCCCACTTCCAAAGTTAGTTGGTATAAATCAATGCTAAGGTGTTTGGTATGGTTCTTTGAAGATATAAATGATATAAATTGGGTTGTTCTCTGATCTTCCATACTAACGGCTTAGGATTTGGCTTTCCTTTTTTCTTTTTTTGAGACAGAGTCTCACTGTGTTGCCCTCAGTAGAGTGCCGTGGCCTCACAGCTCACAGCAACCTCAAACTCTTGGGCTTAAGTGATTCTTTTGCCTGAGCCTCCCAAGTAGCTGGGACTACAGACGCCCTCCACAATGCCTGGCTATTTTTTTGTTGCATTTGTCATTGTTGTTTAGCAGGTCAGGGCCACCCACCAGGCTTAGTGTATGTGGCCGGTACCCTACTCACTGAGCTATGGGCATCAAGCTGGATTGGGCTTTTCTTTAAGTCAGCTGAGTCATTACCATCTTTTATAAAATAAATTGATTAACTAATAAGTTATTCGTTTATTTTTGAGACAGAGTGTCAGTCTGTTGCCCTGATGTTGAATGCCATGGGTTATCAGAGCTCACAGCAACATCAGTCTCTTGAGCTCAAGGGATCCTCTTGCCTCAGCCTCCCAAGTAGCTCAGACTTCAGGTGCCTGCTACAATGCCCAGCTAGTTTTTGTTTTTAGTAGAGAAGGGGTCTGGCTCTTGCTCTGGTTGGTCTTGAACTCCTGAGCTCAAATTATCCACCTGCCTCATCTTCCTAGAGTACTAGGATTATAGGAATGAGCCATCTTGCCTGGCCAGTTACTATCTTCTGTATGCCTTCTACATACTGAAAATCTCTTGCTTTTTTTACATATTATTTTGAATTTACTCATTTAACAACAACAACAAAAAAAGCTTCATGTTCTTGATTTGTCATCTTTAATATGAAGTATTATTCTATACTTGCCAATATGGCAACCATTAGCCACATGTGGCTATTTAAACCTTTAAAATTAAGTAAATGATTAAACACTCAATTCCTTAGACACTAGCCACATCGTAAATCCTTATTAGCTAGATAATGGTTTGTGGCTACAGTCTGGGACTTTGGAACATAGAATATGTCCATTATTCCAAAAAGTTCTCTTGGACAATGTTGGTCTTTTCTGTTTCTATAACATAAATCAGACCATATTCTATCCAAGTGTCAATATCTGTCATCTGTAGGACACTTCAATTCCTCTTCTAACTTGACTTCCCACTCTGCTTGCTCAGATCATTGCTCTCCTCATTCTTGCTTAGTTAATTGATTTCAATTTCTTTTCTAGATTTATGATCTGTCTTGACTGTTCTTTGCTTTTGCTCCTGCTTTTCTTTTGCCTAGAATTTTCCCCAACCTAAATAATACGGCCCTCTGCTGTGTCAATTTGTTCATCGTTTGAAATGATTTTCAAGGTCAAATGGCATATTCTTCAGTGTTTGGTGTTACGTCCCCCGCTCCCCGCCAAAGAGGTGATCTCCCTCTGTTGTCCAGGCTGGAGGGTAGTGGCCTCATCATAGCTCACTGTAATATTCAGTAGGAAGCAGATCTTAGTTTAGACTGTTGTATCCTCTACCTATATTTATATATTTAGTTCCCTGACCAAAATATTTTTCCTTTACTTTTTTTGCCCTAGTAGTTCTATTTTATTGGCTATGTTTCTTTTTTTCCTTTGTTTCCTTCTTTTTTTCTTTTTCCTTTCTTTCTTTGTTTCATTTTCTTTCTCTTTTCTCGCTCTCTCTCTTCTTTCCCCTCTTCTTCTTTCTTCTTTCATTCCTTCTCCTTTACCTTTCTTTTTTCTTCCCTTCCTTCTTTCTCCTCTTCCTCCTCCTCCTCTTCTTCTGGAGATAGGGTCTCACTCTGACGCCAGATTATAGTGCAGTGGTATGACCATAGCTCTCTGCAGCCTTGAACTGCTGGGCTCAAGCGATCATTCATCCTCCTGCAGCCTCCCAAATTGCTCAGATTATAGGCATGTGCCACTAGGTCCAATCAGTTTGTACTTTTTCTTTTTTTTTTGAGACAGAGGCTCGCTGCATCACCCTTAGTAGAGTGCCATTGTGTCAGAGCTCACAGCAACATCAAACTCTTGGGCTTAAGCAATTCTCTTGCCTCGGTCTCCTGAGTAGCTGGGATTAGAGGTGCCCAGTGGTGCTAGGCTATTTTTTTGGTTGTAGTTGTCGTTGTTTAGCAGGCCTGGGTTGGTTTGGCGCTTATAGCTCAGTGGATGGGGTGCCAGCCATGTACACCGGAGCTGACAGGTTCAAATCTGGTTTTTAGTTTTTGGTGCTACCAGACTGTCCTAACCTATTCTCTATCCACCTATATCAGAAAGCCAGGTTTCAAAGATGCACCTCTTTTTCTCTGAGAACCATTTTGCTAGTAATATAAAATATGATAACTCCTGGTACACAAGTTACTTTTTTTTAAAGTGATTTGGGAAGATTTGCTTGAGTAGGACTCAGGGGACAGAACTTGCATAAGATATGAAGGCGTTTGGTACTTTAACTGTAATGGGACTTTGTGTTCTTTTTATATTTGGACTTTTTAGTAATTGTTTTAGGAATGTTTTATTGCTTCTTATGATTTGGGTCTTACGTTATATCCTTGTTTTTTTCCCAAATACCAAATCTTGTTTTCAGAAATGGAAATTCTGTGGGTTTTATTAGAATTTGTTCTATTGCCTTTCCTTTAGAGGTAATTGAGAAATAGAGTGAAACAGATCATTGTTTCTTGATTATCTATATTTCATGTGCTTATTTCAGAATCCCAGTAGTCTTTCAGGTAATCATTTAATTTTATTTTCTCTTCTGTTCCTTATAGAATGGACATGGTAGTGGTCGAAGTCAGCAGACACTAGACAGTAAGTATGTCAGTTAACTCTTCTCACTCTGACTGTTGGAAGCTAAAGAGAGAAAGAGCATAGCTAATGTGATGTGGAAAACACCAATCGGCCAATAGCTCATTCTCCAAGATAGCCCTTTTAGATTTTTTCTGGTAACTGCTTCTTATCCATCATTGGAACAGAGAGTAGCCACATTCAAAGGTTAAATGATACCAAGTTGTCTCTTTCCTTAGCAGGATTAAGGTCAACTAGAGATTTGTTTGGAAATATGTGAAAGCTGGTGGTGTTAGTAGAAACGTCAAAGTCACAGCAAGAAGGAGGTGATAGTGTCATATTCTTACTCCAGTCACACTGCACTCTAAGTGCAATGTGGAGTATACATTTAAAAGATAACACAGGTTCTAGGCTGGTGAAAGGGCTGTCACACCAATAATGTGACGATGTTTTTAAGCAAAAAATTATTGTCCTAATTGGTTAGGAAGAGAGATAAAATATTCACTGTGGATGTTTGGGTGAAAGAATGAGCCCCCCAGCCCCCAACTCAGCACCTGTAGCTCAGTGAGTAGGATGCCAGCCACATACACCAAGGCTGGCGGGTTCAAACCTGGCCCAGGCTAGCTAAATGACAATGACAACTGCAACCAAAAATAGCCTGGCGTTGTTGTGGGCGCCTGTACGCCCAGCTACTTGGGAGGCTGAGGCAAGAGAATCTTTTAAGCCCAACAGTTTGAGGTTGCTGTGAGTTGTGACAGCATGGCACTCTACTGAGGGTGATGTAATGAGACTCTGTCTCCAAAGAAAAAAAGAAAAATGAGCACCCTCACCTCAGTGTTCTGTAATGATAGTGGAGGTGAATCCCCATTACTTGTTTCTTTCCTTTGTGTTGGGTAGCTTTCCTGTAATTGTTTATAGTAGTTTGCTTTTTTCATTCAGTATATCATGGGTGTGAAGCCAGAAAGACTTTTTTATTTGAGACAGAGTCTCACTATGTTGCCCTTGGTAGAGTGCCCTAGCGTCTCAGCTCACAGCAACCTCAAACTTTTGGGCTTAAGCAATCCTCTTGCCTCAGCCTCCCAAGTAACTGGGACTACAGGCGCCCACCACAATGCCTGGCTAATTTTTTGTTGTAGTTGTCATTGTTGTTGTTCAGCAGGCCCAGCCCAATTTCAAATCTGCCAGCTCCAGTGTTTGTGGCTGGTGCCCTAACCACTGAGCACAGGCGCTGAGCCCAGATAGACTTTTTTATTATTATTTTTGAGGATTGTGGTTATAGACCATTAACAGACCAGAGGTGAGCCTCAGTTGGAATGCAATGACACATTTGGTGACCAGGAATTGGTTTTGGAGGACTGTTTCGAGATACATTGGTAGCTCTGAGCTTTGTTGGATGACAGAGGAACTTCTCCCTCTAGCATTGGTTGTTGTGTCGTTCTTTTGTCCAGGCATAGAGCCAAGAATTGACGTATCTGGAAGGTAGAATGCATTTAAATTAAGTTTTTAATTCTGCTATTCTCCTCTCCTCCTATTCCTGCCTCTCCTCCCCATTTCTTCTTTGCAAGAGCGGGAAGTGTGCTGTAAACCTGTTATATCATTGTCATCCAAAGCTCAGGGAGATACCCTTTGGGGTCTTAGTTTTTAGTGAGGTGTATCTGTGGTGTGATTTGTTTGTTCTAAAAACAGGTTTCATATTTGGAATAGACTGTCAATAAAAGAAGGCCTCACGAATATAAAAGCCTTTATGAGAATTGACTTAATTGCATGTTCTTTTAGAGACTCAGACGCTTGCTGGTGGCCTCTGAGGGTGTCGTACAGGAGGTCAAGGTTGCTCTTTCTAACTGGAAAAGACAATGATGTTTTATTTCCAAGCACATATCTGAATTTATGTGTGGACAGCATGAAAACTGAGTCTTTTCCATAGCTAGCATTGATTGTATCTATATCCTTTCTGAAGTCTTATGTCCTTCTTTACATGCTCTAGGATTAATCTGTTCATGCACATACCAAGGAAATTCTCACTATGCTTTAAAAGTATGTGTCTAACTCATACCTGTAATCCTAGCACTTTGGGAGGCTAAGGCAGGCAGATCACCTGAGCTCAGGAGTTGGAGACCAGCCTGAGCAAGGGTGAGGCCCTGTCTCTAAAAACAGCTGGCCATTGTGGCAGGTGCCTGTGGTACCAGCTACTTGGGAGGCTGAGGCAAGAGGATCACTTGAGCCCAAGAGTTAGAGGTTCTTGGGAGCTGTGACGCCATGGCACTCTACCACAGCAACAAATTGAGAGTCTGTCTCAAAAAGAAAAAAAAAAGTAGGTGTCTCTTCTTTCTGCAAATTTTAGGCATATGTATCTCTCTACAAGGTATGCAGTTAAGGTTCTCCACCTTTCTAAGATGCATTCTTGGGTGGTCTTATCCATCAGCTCTTCATTTTCCCTTGCTGTACCTTTTGAGGAAAAATTTCCTCATTTTATAATTATGCATATAAATCTCAGCACATCTTTTTCTTGGTGCATCTAAGTATCAGGTTCCTTTAGGTAGGAGAATTATGTTGACATCAAAGAACAGATTTAATAATAAAGGTGTGATTTCTTTTTGCCTGAATCTCGTGTGGCTGACCATCATGTGCCCTTTTGGTAGTCTTGTCTGATGCAGAGCTGTCTGGTGATGTACTTGTTTGTCTTTTCCCTAAGGAATGTAACTTTATATATGTCTCAGATGCGCCTGACACATCACAAGATATTGAGCTTATTTCAGATATTCAGGAATGGTTTTGGAGCTAAATAGATCTGTTTCTTACAGCTGCTTCATCCGTTCCAGCTCCAAAGACAACAGACCCTCCCTCTACCCTCTCATCTGTGGGTGCCCTGCCCAGCACCACTTCTTGCACTGCGCTTCTGCCCTCTGCATCCCAGCATACTGGGGACCTGTCCAGCAGCCCCCTCTCTCAGCTTAGCAGGTATGGGGGAAACGTTGGCCCAGAGAAATATGTTGGAGCTACATCCTGGAGCTCCTATAGAAGGTCGTTCCCGTGAACAAAATATACTTGTTAACTCTGGCATTATGTCCTGGTCTTTTGCATTAATAGTGTAGCTTAGGTTTTGGTCAGATCAGGTCTCAAAACCACAAGATAATAAAACTTTACCTGCTTTTAATACTTCTGCTGGCATAGAGCATTGGGTCCCTTAGGAATCAGGGTGAAACCAGGAGCTCCCTGCTACACTTCTTGGACCCCAGCAGGGGGCCATGCGCCTAGCCTCTCCTCCTAGATCCAAGCATATGTCACTGTGAGGTAGAGTGAGAATGATGTTGTATTTCTGGCAAGTGTCTGACTTGCACTTGTCATAGTTTCAGAGTTATTAGAACAGGGTATAGGAAAATGGGTTTGTTTGTTAGTTATGTCTTCTGAGTAGAGTTCTCTGCCATTTCTCTTCAGCCAGCAAGGAGCAGAAGTGTTTGATTTGAACTCTGGATTTGTTGGGAGTTCAGGCTCTGACTCTGGCATGTGGGGTTGAACCTAGGACCTTTCCCCCTCATTCAGAAATTTAATGGGGTCTCCAATTTCTTGATGTAACCCATTTTTACTTTTTATAGGTCTAATGAGCAGGTAGGCATAGTTGACTAAAGTTGGCTATGGGGGTTTCCCAGGTTAGGATGTACCAGATCTCATGGCAGCCGACCCTGTAGGTAATTTTTAATCCCCAAGATGCTGTCACTGGGTTTTGAAGTGATAAGGATTGGTGGATCTGGAGCTGGGGCTTCCCTAGGGATTAGGGACAATGTTGAATCTAGCTCATTGGACCAAGGGGGCCTCATGTGTGTGGAGTGACTTGTTTGGGTGGACACGTGGTGCTCTCTTTTGTCTTCTAGTTCACTCTCCAGCCATCAGAGCAGCCTCTCTGCGCATGGAGCACTCTCCTCGGGCACATCACACACCGTAAGTGTCCACACGATTTCCTCCATCACCCTGCTTAGTGAGCTGAGGGATGAGTCACATGCAGCTGGGCTTTATTGAGTTTGCTGATTTTCAGTATCTGTAATGATCTAGAGTTGTGTGGCTGAAATGGCTGAACTGAGTTATCTGGTTCGAACTCTGATTTCCTAGGCACCATGGGGAAAACCACCTTCCTTTCTATGGTGGTGGTCCCTTAGAAGAATCACTTTTCTAGACCTAAAAGGTCATTGATCGGGCTGTCACATAGTGATAATGTTGATAAGCATGATAGGAGATGTTTCTACCCAGCAGCAGGGGTTCCATTTTCTGGGTCTTATTATATTGAGGCATTTGAAAGCTTTTTGGAAAAAGTAGGCTCAGTTGCTAACTCCATCTTGGGTGCCACTGAACTGGTTAAGTTTAATCAAGGTCATTGTTCCTGGGTGGCACCTGTGGCTTAGTGAGTAGGGCACCGGCACCAGTCACACTGTAACAACAACAACAAAAAAATCATTGTTCCCTCTCTTACTTTGTGAAGGCCATTGTAGAGAAAATGCTTGGAGGGAAAAGGCAGTGCTTGTGTGAGGAACATTCATCTTTTCCACATGCGTGTACGCCTTCACCTCTCAAAAACTGGCAGTCGTGCCCTGTACTCCAGCCAATATAATTGTATTCCATTCTGCTTGTGGTTATGGGGACTTCCCTAGTGGTAGCCATTAGATTTCCTATTTGGTTTTTCCTTGTGCTGTCTACCCTGGCTTAAAGACAGAGACTTTGAGAATGCTGAACATTGAAGAATGAAGTCTGGAGGGTGGAGAGGCAAGTGTGGAGCAGAAGTGAGCTGTATTGGAAGCCAGACTGGGAGACAGTTGACATGGGAGTGGCAGCTGGAAAGTGTCTTCAAGTACCTAAGAATAACCTTAGATTATGATTGTTGAAGTGGCTCAGTGGGTTGTGAATTTGGGAGCATGGTTTATGTGATAACGGTCAGGCCAGATTGTGGTGGGTTGAGGAATGAATGGTAGTAAAATGGAGAGGGGACAGGTTATTGGAGAGTGCTTTATGAAAAGCTAGGAGAGACTTGAGCATAAGGTTAGGTTAGATAGAGACTTGAGTATAGGAACAAGATGTCCATGCTTCTGGGCTACAGGAGGGTACAGGCACGTTTGGAGTAGGTAGGCCCACAAACAGGGAGGAAGAACTTGGGTACACGTGGATGGGAGTCAGGAAGTTGGTGAAATTTGTTCCTTCTGAAGAAGGGATTAGCTCACCTGAAGAGTAAAGTGGTAGGAAAGAGATTCCATTCGGATCTGGCTGACATAGTTTTCAAATTGTAGCATTCCAAGGGATATTTTTTACATTATCTTTTGTCATAAAGAATCTTAAAACTGGCTCGGCGCCTATAGCTCAACCGGCTAAGGCGCCAGCCACGTACACCTAAGGTGGCGGGTTCGAATCCCCAGCCCGATCCCGCCAAACAACAGTGACGGCTACAACCAAAAAATGGCCGGGCGTTGTGGCGGGCGCCTGTGGTCCCAGCTACTTGGGAGGCGGAGGCAGGAGACTCGCTTGAGCCCAGGAGTTGGAGGTTGCTGTGAGCTGTAATGCCACGGCACTCCACCCAGGGGAATAGCTTGAGGCTCTGTCTCAAAAAAAAAAAAAAAAAAGAATCTTAAAACTATCACTTTCAAATAAGGCACAGGGTGGGCACCTCTGCCTGCCTCTGTCCTTTATAGCTTGTCATGAGCAGTGCGGGGCTGGCCTCCCATGTTTGTGGCACTGTGTTGGGAGCTCATGTGAATGTGGGTAGCTGCACTCCCTTTCTCAGGAAAAAATTCTAGGTAATAGATTCCAAACTTCTATGGCCAGAATGGTCTCATCCAGTTAGTCCCATGCTTTGTCAATGTGACAGAATTTTCACATTGCTAGTACAGTGGTCCCTTAATAAATGCATGAGATGAGTTCCTGGACCCCCTGAGTGTTCCCAAATCCATGCATACTCAGGTCCCACAGTGGGCTCTACAGAACCCATTTTCACAAAGAGTTAGCCCTCTGTATCCGCAAGTTTTCATATCTGGGGAATGCTGTGTGTTTTCATGCTGCGTTACAGAACCCATTTCATGCTGCTGTACAGAACCCATTTTCACAAAGAGTTAGCCCTCTGTATCCGCAAGTTTTCATATCTGGGAAATGCTGTGTTTTCATGCTGCATTTGGTTGGGAGGAAATTTGCATATAAATTTGGGTGGACCTATGCAACCCAAACCTGCATTCAGTGATCAGCTGAATATTCATAATTTAATATTTCATATTAAAAGAGATACAGAGATTCATGTTGAAAAGGTTCTCTGTGTGTGGTCTGCTTGTTTCTACCGCTGTGTCTCCAGTCTTCCCCTTGCCCTCTGCCCCTTTCATTCTTTTTTCCTGTAACATAAACAAGAGTATTCCATACAGAGCAGCCTTCAACTCCACCCACCCCCACCCCCGAACAGTATACATGGGTCACTATGAAAGTTCTGAGACAGACTGTGTTATAGTCTTTTATTTTTTTGAGACAGAGTTTCACTCACCCTCCGTAGAGTGCCTTTGTTGTCCTCAGTAGAGTACTGTGGCATCCTAGCTCACAGCAACCTCAAACTCTTGGGCTCAAGTGATTTGCTTAACTCAGCCTCCTGAGTAACTGGGACTACAGACGCCCACCACAACGCCTGGCTATTTTTAGAGATGGAGTCTCGTTCTGGCTCAGGTTGGTGTCTAACCCGTGGGCTCAGGCAGTCCACCCGCCTCGGCCTCCCAAGTGCTAGGATTACAGGCATGAGCCACCGCGCCTGGCCTATGGCCCTTTATTTTTGATTCATCCATGCAGGTTTCAGCTTGCTCGACTTACTGGTGTTGCTGGGTGGGAGGGCTTCATTTGTTTCCGTCTATGTAGATTTTATGTTTCTTGATTTTTGTGTATCTCAAAACTTTTGTAATGATCCATGTATCATGGAGATGTTTCCATGTTGAAACATGAAGTTTTTTGTTCAACTTTATTACCTTATCTAACTAAGAGTTGTTTCCAGTCTTGATATGACAGTGTTGCGTTGGATAACCTTCCACACATGGTGTTTCACTGCATGTGTTTAGAGGGTAAATCCTGGATGTGGAACTTTAACTGCTAGGTATTTCTCATTTTATACAAGTAGCCAAATTGCCCTGCATAGTGGTTTTAACCTGTATGCCTCCCACTGACAATGAATAGAATGACCTGTTTCTCAACATTTTGTTATTGACTATTTGGACTTTATTTGAAAGCCATTGAATTTCCTTTTCTTTGAGCTGTTTGTGTGCTTGCTTCCTCTTCCTGTCAGATCCTTGGTCTCTTGTTTCTAGGCCCCCAGTGTATTTGCAGGTGTCCTCAAACTACTGCCCATGGGCCACATGCAGCCGGCCTAGGACATGTATCCGGCCCGCCGGGTGTTTTTGCGCCGCTGACTGTCCTGCTTACTAGCCGAATCATCCCAGGGCCCGCAGTCCAGCCCTCCAAAGGTCTGAGGGACAGTGAACTGGCCCCCTGTTTAAAAAGTTTGAGGACCCTTGTATTAGGAGACTGGTAGTTCTTTGTAATGGAAGGTGCCAATATTTTTTCTGCAGTTTTTTGGGGGAGCTGAAGGGGAGGGAGACTGTTTTACTCTGTTACCCAGGCTAGATTGCCGTGGCTACTGCCTAGCTGACAGCAACTTTAAACTGGTGGGTTCAAAGGATCCTTCTGCCTCAGCCTCTTGAATAGCTGGGGCCACAGGTCCCCGCCGTAATGCCTGGATAATTTTTTTTCTATTTTTAGTAGAGATGGGGTCTCACTTAGCTCAAACTAGTCTCGAACTCCTAAGCTCAAGCAATCCACCCACATTGGCCTCCCAGAGTGCTAGGATTGGGAATGAGCCACTGTGCCGAACTTGGAATTAATCTTTTCTTTTCTTTTCTTTCTTTCTTTTCTTCTTCTTCTTCTTCTTTTTTTTTTTAGAGACAGATTCTTACTTTGTTGCCCTTGGTAGAGTGTCTTGGTGTCTTAGCTCATAGCAATCTCCAATTTTTGGGCTCAAGCGATTCTCTTGCCTCAGTCTCCCAAGTAGCTGGGACTACAGGTGCCCGCCACACCTGGCTATATTTAGAGATGCCACCATGCCTGGCCAGAATTATCATTTTATAAATGAGATATTTTAGTATAGTCATTCAAAAAAATATTTTCTTTCATAGTCTCTCAGAGTAAATCTTTCCCACTCCAGCAGTATAAAAGAAATCTCAGTGTTCTTGTTGTCCTTGCTTTTCTGGGCCTAACCTGGGGAGCTGAGTGCTCAGGCCCCATTGGTTTGACTGTGTGAGGCTTTTTCAATGTGGTATCGGCCTCTTGAACCAACACTTTGGCACCCTCACAGTTTGGGGAGGTCAGGGACAGAGACAGGAGCCCTGATAGGGGCCACTGAAGGAGGAAAGGCTTGCTTGAATGGCTCCTAAATTCCTTTTAGTATGTTAGGAATTAGTTCTCTAGGAGGCATCTCTTACAGGGATGAAGAATGTTCATTTTTTCTGTGGTTAAAAGGGTTGGAGGGATATATGACCAGTCACACTTGGAAGCATTGTCAAGAGCTATTTCAGGTTCTATGGTAGGTAGTCTTGGGCAGGATGTCTGGCCTAGAGAAGACTGTGGGATAGGCACTAGGCAGGGCAGTAGATCCTGTGTCCTCCCTCCTGGTAGGGCTTTCTTATGCTATAAAAGAGCAGGAGTCCCTTGTAGCCCTAGGAAACCAGGGCTGTCTTCACTTTGGGGAATCTACTTTGGATTTTATACCCCAAATTCCAGTGCTTAAATGGGTAGGGAGTACTGTGGGTACAAGATTCCCAGAGTTTGTTTCCTCTTTTTTGTCTTCTACTCCAGAAGTTTCTATGCTTTTATGCTCTGTATTCTTTCTGGTTTGGAGACTGGTCTCAGTCTTAGCTTTTTCCTGCTTTCTGGGGACTTGCTCTGCCCAACCAGGTGTATCTCTCAGCACTTGCAGCTTTTCTTGGTGCCCTGTTACTAGAATTGAGCAGCTAAGCCAGGTTCCGCTTGGTGTTTTCTGCTGGGTCTCATTCACCCTTCCAAGGAGGATTGTGTTGGGCAGGCAGAGTGGCAGGCCATGCAAGGCATTGGTGGGATAAGATGTCACCAGGTTTTGGAGCAAAGGCCTCTCTCAGACTCCTGTGTCTTATCAACCAGAGCAGCTAAGAAGCCCAATAGAAGGAAATCCTCAGAAGACTCAGACTTGGCCTGGTGTGATGGCTTACACCTGTAATCCTAGTACTGTGGGAGGCTGAGGTGGGTGGATCACCTGAGCCCAGGAGTTCCAGACCAGTCTGAGCAATAGTGAGACCCCCATCTCTACTAAAAATAGAAAAAAACTAGCCAGGCATTATTGGCAGGTACCATAGTCCCAGCTACTCGGAAGGCTGAGGCAAGGGGGATTGCCTGAGCCCAAGAGTTTGAGGTTGCTGTGAGCTGTGATGCCACAGTATTCTACCCAGGGTGACAGAGTAAGACTCTGTCTCCCAAAAAATAAATAAATAAGTAAATAAATAAAAGACTCAGACTTGTGCTAGGCTGCGTGGGTCCCTTTAATCAGCACTCTGATACTTTAGGCTTTTCTACGAGGTGGATAGTTACCTATATTCAAATGGTTTGTTTTCATGTGCAATTTGAAGTTAACGTTGGCATTCTATGCCTTGTTTCAGATATCAGAGCATGACTTTAAAGAATATTTCAGAGAGTTTTGTTTGTAGAGCTCAGTTTTAATTGTGTTGAGTTATATCTTGATGGCTGAATCTAGCTGCTATGCTAGGGGACATAGAGCACCAAGCCCCTCCCCTCACTTTAGAGTTCCTTGGTGGTTGCATTGTCACCTGCCCACTGAACCTTGAGACCGACTGTAGGCCCAAGTACTAGGCCAAGCCCTCCCAGCACCCTCCACCTTTGACTCTAGATCCATGTGTCCTGGTTTTTGTTTTGCCAGCACGCCAGCGTGGAGAGTACCCCCTCCCTCCAGTCATCGGCCAACTTCTCAACAGCAGCAACTTCCACCTCGAGTACTGTGTCCTCAGGTACCAGCCTGCCCAGTAGCATGAACACAGTGAACAGCCTCTGCCTAGGGGGGACCACTGCAAGTGCACCCAGCATCAGTACCAGGGCTGTACCCTTAGTGACCTCAGGTATGTGTCCAAAGGCCTTTCCTCCTGTCCCAACCCCTCTCAACTGTGCATACTTGGTTTCCCAGGAAGGGAGCCCAGAGGTAGCTGCCAGGCTGTAGAGGATAGCCATGAGCATCAGAAGATTATATTCTCACTTTGGACTTACCATTGCCAGATTTTGCTGTTGTATTCCCTTGACCCCTTGAGGCCTGATCCTTCCAACCCTGGTGTGTGATGAGTGGAACCTAAGTCTTGTGGATAAACTGCCCTTGGCATGATTCCTGCTAGCTTTGTTCTTCTAGCTCCCCCGTTTTTTCTGTGTCTTTTCAGTCCTGTAGCAGAGCTGACACAGTAACTTGGAGGAGGTGTCGGGGTGACATATTATGGGCTTCTCCTGGCCACTTGGTGTAACTGATTACCAGACCTAGGCTGTCTGTGTAAGCGGAACAGACTGTGTTTTGGTGGAAACTACAACTACCCACCTTTGACATAGCCTGTTCCTCTCTTGTTTTGAGGAAGGAGACTGTTTCCTTTGTTTATGTTTGTTCAGTCCAGTGTTACCTTTAGAATTGAGAGGAAGAAGGGTGCTTCTGTCTGGGCATAGAAGTCTGTGACATTGAAACAGCCTAAATGTGGCATATGCTATCTCCCCTGAGCTTCTTCATAACCTGGTTCTCTGTATCTCTTAGCCATTGTCCTCCCCTCTTACCTCCGATCTCATCTGGGGAAATTCAGTGACCTTATCTCTTCCCTGTATAGCTAAGGAACGTCACTCTTTGTGGTGACCACTTAATTCCATTTGGTTTTTCCCTCTACAGGCAAAGCACCCCCAAACTTGCCTCAGGGGGTACCTCCCCTGCTGCACAATCAGTACCTTGTGGGCCCTGGAGGACTGCTTCCTGCCTACCCAGTGAGTGCATGGTAGAATTCCTGGGTGGCCCCAGCTCCCCTGACCTCAGGGGCTGGTACCTGGCAGGACCTTGTGAGGGGAACTTTAGGTTGGGCTAAGGGCGCCCACATCAGGTGCTTTTCCCTCCCTGAGCTACTCATCTCTGCCCCTCTGATCCCTGGTATGTCTTCCTCTATCAAGGTATGATTTGTTCCCACAGCACTGTATCCAGGTCACATTCCTAGATGTGTCCTAGCCTTCCCAACCTTGTTTTGTCCCCTGTGAGGGCCTCATCCTCCCTGGGGATAGGGTGTGGTCCCTAAAATGCCCTTTCTGATCCTCAGATCTATGGCTATGACGAGCTCCAGATGCTACAGTCACGGCTGCCGATGGTGAGTAGGATGTGGGATGGTAGGAGCAGTGGGATCCAGGCTATGTCCCTTTCCCCTTCATATTTTATTTTATTTTATTTGTTTTAAAATAAAGAACATTTGTTTCTCACAGTACTGGAAACTTTGCCTCAAAAAAAGAAAAGAAAAAAGCCTGTCCTTGGGTTGCCCTGGTTGTTGCAGCCTCCCTCTGAGGCCCAGGTTAACTCTGTATTCTGAACCTTGACTGGGATAAGGCACTGGACCTTCCTGAGGATAGCCACATTAACAGGGCTATGGGGAAAGACTGGTCAGAAGCAGACCTGCTCTTTGCCTTGTGAGCTGGCAGGATTTCCTCCTGTGTAACCACTGCCCTCTTGGTCTGACATTTCCTGGGGGCTGCAGAGAGTTTAAACAATAGTGTTTGTCTGTGCTGGATGTGGCCATTCCCATTCTTACAGGAAGAGGCTTCCTCCCTATTGAAGTGTCACCTCTTCTTCCGCAGGCTCTTCCCCATTGGTGTTTCCCCATTCTCTGCCAGACCACAAGAGCTTATGGAGCTGCTCTTATATCAGGAGACACTCTTCTCCATTTGCTGGAAGTATTTCTGAAAGCAGAGGCAGAGCCTGGGAGCTGAGCAGCTCATTCCCTCATGTGCAGACCAGGAGCCTACCAGTCTGCTGGTTGAAGGCTAAAGGCCTGCCAGGATCTCCAATAAATCTTCATAGAGCAGGAGCTTGTCCCACATAAGTCTGCACAGGGCATACCAGCCCTGGGATTCATCCTTCCTCAGGGCTCTTGATGACTGTCCATCCCTGTACACAGGACCCCTTTTAATTTTATCATTTTATGTCTTAGAGGAAATCCCTTCCAAATCCCACCTTTTCAGATATATTGCTGACTATTATCCTTTGGGTCACCAGTAACCTCTGCTACATTTGTTTCTTTTAGACAGTCTCACTTTATCACCTTCAGTAGAGTGCCATGGTGTCACTGCTCCCTCAAACTCTTGGGCTTAAGTGATTCTTTTGCCTCTTCCTCCCAAGTAACTGGGACTCCAGGCACATATCACGAAGTCTGGCTAATTTTTCTATTTTTAGTAGAAATGGGGTCTCTTTCTTGCTCAAGCTGGTCTCAAACTCCTGAGCTCAAGCAGTCTACCTGCCTCAGCCTCCCAAAGTGCTAGGATTATAGGCATGATCCACCACACCCAACCACCTTACCCTTTTTTAAACAACATGACAAGGTCTCACTTTGTTACCCAGGCTAGGGTATAGTGGTACAATAATAGCTCACCACAGCCTCAAAGTGCTGGGCTCAGCAATCTTCCTGAGTAGCCTGGGCTACAAGCAGGCACCACCATGCCCTATAAACTCTTTTACTTTTGTGCCTAGTTCCCACCTTTACATTTCTCTTCTTGGATGAAAGAGCTCCCCCTTCTGGTCCTTCTCTGTGCCTCTTCCCTGTTATGTTCTTGCCTGCTGTGCACCCTACCTCTTCTTGGGGTTTCAAGCTGAGAATGCCTTGGGTTTCCTGGAGGTTACCTGGAAAGATGGCCAAAGGGGGGATGTGAGTGGCATTCCTAGCCAGGATGGCCCTGTCTGGCATGTGACCCAGCAATCTTCAGTATGGGTCTAGGGCATCCTAGGGCTTTCCCCTTACTCAGAGATCAGATTTCTGCAACTTCCAGGCCCTGGGTGATGAGAAAGCGCCAGACAGATCTCTCCCTTGCCACAGAGTTTTGCCCTCTTTTTCTCCACACTGTTGCATATATCTGTCAGACTTCCCTGGGTCATGTGCAGTGTCAGCATTGCTAAGGGCTGGTGACAGTCCAGTTTGAGGCCTCAACTGGGTTGTACATGTACCTGTACCAACCTAGCACTGCTCCCCTTTGGAATCTTTTAGGCACCTCTTCTTCTGCTATGTCCTTTTTTAGATGTGTTCTGTTTGGTGAGCTTGCCTAGCTATAGGCTAGAGTCTCTCACACAGGAAAAGCCAGTAAAGTTGATTCAACCTGTGTCACTTACAAGCATCTATCTGTGCTATAAAATGAACATGTAAGGTTGGGCCCACAATGACTCTGCTTGGCGACATCAGAGTTTCATGTCCTGGGTTTGTTCTCTTGGGAGTGGGAAGGGGCTACCTGCTGATTGGGTCTTCCTGGTTTCTCCTAGGATTACTATGGAATTCCCTTTGCTGCACCCACAGCCCTTGCCAGCCGAGACGGGAGTCTAGCTAATAATCCCTATTCAAGTAAGTTTATTCAGTGAGTGAGGAGTGGGTGGCTAGGGGTCTGGCCTGGAATCTCAGAAGTCTGGAAAACAGAAGCAGAAGGGCTGAGGAGGCCTCTTTGTTGCCCATATTGAATAGGAAGCCAGACCCATTCTTTGAGGGGCCATGCTGGCCCTTTTCCTGTTTAGATGAGAGTTGGTGACCCCAGGCACTGTTGTTCTTCTAGGTGATGTTACAAAATTTGGCCGTGGTGACACTGCATCTCCTGCACCCCCCACCACACTCGCTCAGCCACAGCAGAGCCAATCCCAAACTCACCACACAGCCCAACAGCCCTTTCTGAATCCTGCACTGCCACCTGGTTACAGCTATACTGGGCTTCCCTACTACACAGGTGTGCCCAGTGCCTTCCAGTACGGGCCTACCATGTTTGTGAGTATTGGTAGGGGTGCGAGTCTTCTTCCCCTGGCCCTGGGTTACTGGAAGGTTAAAACCTGGGGCCTGCGTTCCAGCTCCTGAGAGCAGAAGCAGGGAGAGAGGGAGGGTCATTTTCCCAGTAGGTCTTATCTGGCCTTTCATACCCTTTCTGCGTTTGGATCCAGCATATGTTGCACTTAATGAAGCACAGATCCTCTGAGGTTGTGGGTATATCACATATCACTTCCTGCCTAGGGCAGGGAGTACCTGACCTGCTCCACCTTGCTTTCTTCCTATACTGATGCCACATCTGCTTGCCCCACCAGGTCCCTCCAGCCTCAGCCAAGCAGCATGCTGTGAACCTCAGTACCCCCACAAACCCTTTCCAGCAGGCTGGCGGTTATGGCCAGCACAGCTATAGCGCAGGTGAGGGGTGCTCCCAGCAATGAACACAGAGATTAAAACTGGTGTGCTGGCTCGGCGCCTATAGCTCAACCGGCTAAGGCGCCAGCCACGAACACCTAAGGTGGCGGGTTCGAATCCCCAGTCCGGACCGCCAAACAACAATGGCGGCTGCAACCAAAAAATAGCCGGGCGTTGTGGCAGGCGCCTGTGGTCCCAGC
>NW_003852567.1:2394066-2408401 GCF_000181295.1 Otolemur garnettii
AAAAAAAAAAAAAAACTGGCGTGCTTGGCTCACTTTTCTCTTGTACCCTGCCATGCTAGGTTATGATGACCTGACCCAGGGGACAGCAGCAGGAGACTACACCAAAGGTGGCTATGGTGGATCATCACAGGCTTCAGCCAAGTCTGCCGGTTCTGGGCCTAGCAAAGGTAGTGTTCACCTCTCCTATTCAGGATTGAGGCTTGGAGTAGTTGTCTCCTCCTACCTGACCCCCTCTCAGGCAGGGCTATCCCTGAGTACCTTTGGAGCTGGGAGAGCCTAGAGCTGGGACCAACTGCTATGGGGACCAACTACTTTTCCTCCTAGGAGTATCAGTGTCTTCAAGTACCACTGGCTTGCCTGATATGACTGGTTCTGTCTACAGCAAGACTCAGGTGAGGAGGAAGACAGGGGTGAGTGTATACGTTTGTTGGAAGGTATAGCCCAACCTGACCTTCACCATTGTCTTCTCTGCCCTTAGACTTTTGACAAGCAGGGATTTCATGCAGGGACCCCTCCACCTTTCAGCCTGCCCTCAGCCTTGGGTTCCACTGGGCCACTGGCCCCTGGAGCAGCCCCTGGCTATGCACCCCCACCCTTTCTGCACATCTTGCCAGCCCACCAGCAGCCCCACTCACAGCTGCTGCACCACCACCTTCCACAGGATGCCCAGGTGAGTACAGTGATGGAGCAGCCCTGGGCCAGAGTTTCTTTTCTTCCAGCCTTGACAATCTTTTCCCCTCCTCCTCAGAGCGGCTCAGGTCAGCGAAACCAGCCCAGCTCCCTGCAGCCCAAGTCTCAAGCCTCCAAGCCTGCCTATGGCAACTCTCCATACTGGACAAACTAAACCCTGAAGAGAGTTGGGCTGGGGCAGGGCTCACCCTTGGCAGGAGAAAACACATGGAGCACATTTCTGGGAGCCCAGTGCCCTTTCCTATAACTCCTGAGATTCCCGAGACATGTACTGTCAGCCAAGGCTCTGTGGGGAGCCTGCCTCTCAGACTGGCTGTTGTATGTAATGTATTTATATGTGTATTTGTAAATGTGACAGAAGTGTGGGGGAGTGGGGGGTGCAGCCACAGATTAGCCAGGTCTGCTTTCCCCATTTAAGCCCCTTCTTGCTGTAGCAAAATAAGCCCCCCACCCCCTTTTGCCTTCAGGCCTTTTACCTAGCCCCTGGCTGCCCAGTGGGCTATTAAGAATAGTTTCTGAAGGGCTAGTTCAAGGCATTTTGGGTATTGGGGTCAGGTACCAATGAACAATCACGACTTAACTCCTTTGTAATCCATTATTTGAGTTTTCTTCCCCTGTGTAATTACTTTATACCTCTGTTTTAACAAAACTGGTCCATTTGTCACTTTCCATGGTCCCTTTTTGCCCAATTTTGATCTGGGAATAGCAGAAAAATCCCCCTACTCAAAATAAATCTGGGCACCTGTTTGTCTTCATTTAGAGCAGGAGCTTCTGCTTCTGGTCTTGTCCCCAGAGACTTGTCTTCCTCTGATTAACCTTGAGGGTAATAGTCTGAACTGGGGCTCAGAGATGTTCAGCCAGTTAGCTCCCTCCCCTTTAAAACCTGCAAGCAAAGAAAGGCTCCTCTACTCCAGTTGTCCTGTATCTGGGAGGCAACAGTTTTAGGGGTTTTCTCTTGCCCCAACTCCACCTAATAAAAATGTGAGAGCATGCACAGTCTCTTGTGTGGTGTGACTGAGGGATAGCTCAGGGAAGTAGACTTCATGTGGCTGCAGCGTATTAACATCAAGATTTAAAACTTGATTGGTACTTTGTTTTGTTGGACCCTTCTCTTGGCTGAAACAATAATGGCTAAACCTTCTCACAGGACCCTGTCAACCAGAATACCAGGGCAGGGTGATTTCCTTTCTAAGTCTCAACTGACTTTAAAATCTGGAACAAAGCCAAGAACTGAGAGCCGAGTTTTAGGCCTGAGAGAGAATACCTGTCTGTCTATCCTTTGCTCTTCATAAATCAAACAATCTTAACTGCCACATGGTGGAACAGATGACCAGTAAGTCAGGGTGTTAGGAGGCAGGCACGTCTCCGCTTGCTGGTCCACAACTCTGCCCCACCTAGCAGGCAGCTCAGAGCAGTGTTGGTCTCTCATTTCCTCTATCATTACTTCAGACCAAGCTAAATAGGCAAACAAATGGTGCTGTTTTAAGTGTTGGTCAAGTTAGAACCAGCGTAGGGTCAGTCAGTCTTTTCCTGTAAGCTTTTTTGGCCTCTGCAGTTAGGAGCCGAGGCCATTTCATCAGATGAGATGCATACTTCCTGCTAAACATAGCTTGAACTTGTTTAGAAAAAAGGCATGTGTCCACAACTGAAACTGAATATAGAGATTTTTAGTAGACACATGTTCTCTGCCCGATGTGTTATTAACAGCCAGCAGTTAGGAACATAAATTACAACGAAAATGTTTGCCTAAGGAAGGCAGCAAAGTATCCCTCCATCCATTCACTGAGCTACTCCTATCAGCTGACTCCTGTGTCCTACATCAAAAGTTTTAAAGACATGCCCACTTGTTAAAGCTTCTGTTGAAGGAATCAAAGCCTCCTTTAAAGGAATCTTCCTTAAAAATATAAGTATCGGGGATGGTAATTGTACAGGGAGGTGAGTTGGACAGGATGTTATAAAAGGGAGATCAGGAACTTTGGGTTTTAAGTCTTCATGAGTCCTGGGCTTTATCTGTCTGCGAGATAACAGTCAAAATATAGAGACCAGCTTTTAGTTTTCTTTAACACAAGGAAGAAAAATGAAGAGGGTCATCCCATGGGAAGTAGCAATACAGGTATATTTTATTTCACATTTTATTAGTAGACAGATGGGCAGGAAAAGACAAAATAAACCACTAAAAGGGAAGTCAACACAAAATGCATCAGATAATCTTTTCTCATAAGTTAAACTGAAGGAAAACATCTACAATTTCAGCTAAGAAAACTATTAAAGTCAGGTGTGTCCTGCTGGTTTCAGAATAGTTGAAAGTTGCATCTCTGAATCTTAATTGTAAATGTAAACCTTGTTTATAAAAGGTGGGAGCGGTGGAGAGTTAATTTTCAATGGAGAACTATACATTTTCCCCTTCCAATCTCCTATTACATTCCCCAAACATAAGGAAACCAGCATGTAAAGAAGCAAACTGCCAGGGCAAAAAGAAGAGACAACAAAAACGTTTGGCCTAATACAAAAGAACTCTGGAATGACAAGAAAAAGGGCGGGTGGGGGTGGGGAGACTTTCAGAGAAGCAAAAAATGGAACCATGATACTTTGTCCACCCAGCCTCAAAATACACAGAACTGAAGAGCATCCAGTGAGGCCTCAATTAGTTTTAAAAGGAACCTAAAAATACAGGATTTGGGGCTCATGTCACGCCAAATAATCAGCATAACTGTACTCATAAGTTTCTGCCTTAAGCCTGAGACCTCCACTCCCAAAAAATACATACTTAAGTATTTTTCCACAGGATGTGTTCTCAAGGACAGCTCTGGAACCAGTCTCTAGGTTTTGTAAGTCTAAACTATGAGAATGTCTACCTGCTACCAAGTCAACACACTCCAGTCTTCTGCAACTGATTGTACTCATCAGAGGCAAACCCAGCCCCATCAACAGTAATATCCCAAAGGGCTGAGAGGTAGGACCTCAACTTGGCGCTCTGGCTCCCTGAGTCAATGTGCAACAGAGGCCAACAGGGCCTAATGGGACAGAGCTGAGCAGCACAGCACCTCCACAATGCCATGGTGCCTTGGCTGCCCTGGGAGTGAGATGCATTAGGGGAATGAAAGGTTTAATTTTAGGGCTCCAAGAGAGTAAGAACAAACTATTGGTTGTAAACTTGCACGCACTTGTGTAGGGCAAGGGTGGGGGGAGATCAATTGGTACTGTGAGCTGCTTTGGCTCCAGAAGATTTGCAGGTTATCTGTGAGCATTACTTAAGTGTGGAGAGTAAAAAGGTTAAAACATCCTTCTATTAAAGTTTCTAGTCAGACAACTTAAGAACATATTACAGAGCTGCTCTGTCCTATGAATCTGACTGGAATTACAAGATTTAGGGTACAAGTAGCACCCAGCCCTGACCCCGCACAGATTATATTACTGACTGGAACCAGGCTCAATAGTAACCCCTAAGAACCTTAGTGTGTTTAAACATTTCCATTTAATATCAAACTGCAGAGGCCAGAGAGGGCTGCTGAGAAGTAGTCAGCATATGTTTGGGTGAATTTTAAAGAGTGAATGAAAACCCTGAGATCAGAAAGGAAGGAGGAGCTAAGGAATAAGCATCACCTACTCTGACCATCCTACCCCTGTCCCTAATCTGCCTTTCAGACCTATGATCCAAAGAAAAGGGAGTTGATACTAGTACACAGGGATCTTAACTAGGGCTGTAGTCAGTCCTTGCTGTGTTCTCTGATTTACATTATAGCGGTTTTCCCCCAAAGAACAATGCCCTCCTATGATCTGATACACCCCCCATAAAATCAATCACTTTCAAGTTTGAAGTCCCTGGATGCTGAAGGCCGCTGGATCTTAGTATTGATTGAAGCAACACCATGATTGAGGCCTGGGAAATCAAAGCTGCAGTGATTGCACGGCAAGAAGATCTCAGCCTTGCCTGCCTAGAGACTAGAAACTGCATGTAGTCAACTCCTTTGGCCCTGCCATAAGAAACACACCCATGGGGAGCTCAATACAAAATTTCTGCTTATGCTCCACAACCAAAGTACACTGAAAAGGGAAAAGGTCCAGATCACTTCCAGCTCCACAAAAACCAAAATCTTAACACATGCACCTAGGATTAATACTGAGTAATTAAAAGTGACTATTTTGAAAAAAACTTCATGGTAAGTGTATCTATCTTTGAGGGAAGGCCATGATAAATATACAAATCAGATGTTTCCTCTCCAAACAGTGGTCACCAGTAGTTTTGGCTTTTCCCCCAGCAGCATCAACCAAAATCGGCTTCGTGATCTTTTACACTCTGTTCCCCTCACTGAGAATCCACACGTGTACTAATTCCCACTTCTTCCCCACTTGTCCCACTCCCGGGGCGGGGGGGGGGGGCAATAACCCTGCCTTCAAAATAAATGGCAACCAAGTGCTCAGTTCTATGTAAAGTATGAATATTTATTTCAGGCTTCAGATCCCAATCAATTCAAAAAGCAAAATCTGATTTCTCTCCTCAGAGTAGCCGAGGGCTCCATGTTAGGATGATTTCATGGAGGCTGAAGGAGCACATTTCATCAGGCTCAGCACAGAGTCCCTGACGCCCACCGTATCCCAGCGTTGGGGAAAGAAAAACAAAATTCACCACCATGGGGTAGAACGAATGTGCACACGCTAATGTAAAAGAGCAGCTAAACCTTGGCAAATTTTTTTTTTTTGAACTTTGTTTTGTAGGTTTTTTTCCATTCTCTTTTGCTACCCAGTATATGCAGCACTTGTGAACTGCCAAGAGGTTCCCAGCTTTAAACTCATTAAATGTCTTGAAAGACTATTTAATTCCTCAAGAATCTAAAAACAGACCAAACGTGTTTTGCTGTGAACATTCTGTAGAGACGAAGTGAGGCGGGAGTTTGGGTTGATGTTTTTTAAAAAAGAATCAATACAGTGATGGAAGGGTAAAGAATGCAAGAATTCAGACATTCTGTGTAGGGTTGCTCTCTCTCCATTTAAGGTCCATAAAAAGGAGCAAACTGAGATCCATAAGGGGAGTCAGCAGGAGCTGTGTTTGTTTTCCCCACCCCCTGTGAATAGGTTTTTGCTGAGGGGCCATTGTTAGGTCCCCACTTGCTCCCCTCCCTTTGGCCTGAGATGGCAGGGCAGTACAGGGGCATTTAAAGAGCATGTCACGACTCCTCATTCCCAGAATCATCATCATCGTAACAGTCGGCATCTTCTTCCTCCTCATCTTCATCATCAATGTCGTCATCATACAAGTCATAAAGCAAATCTGAGCTGTTATCATTGGAAGGCACTTTAGTTTTGATGCAGTATTCAGCCAGGGTTGTGGGGACCTTCACTCCATCCTTTTCTGCTTCGGCCTTGGTGGCTGAAACCTGTTTCCTGAAGAGTGAATGACACAAAAATGATATGATTATTTATTTTTTTTTAGAGACAGACTCTCACTTTATTGCCCTTAGTAGAGTGCTGTGGCATCACAGCAACCTCCAACTCCCGGGCTTAGGTGATTCTCTTGCCTCAGCCTCGCTAGTAGCTGGGACTACAGGCGCCCACAACAACGCCCGGCTATTTTTTTGTTGCAGTTTGGCCGGGGCTGGGTTCGAACCCGCCACCCTCCATATATGGGGCTGGCGCCCTACCCACTGTGCCACAGGTGCCGCCCAATAATTCTCTGTTTTGAAGATAGATTTTTTTTTCAGTTATAACAAATTTTATTTAAGAACAAAGAGAAAGCTTAGAGTACTTCCAAAGAGATTTTGAAGTGGGTCCCTCTCATGAATGAGAAAAAGTGCAAGAGACAGACACAAAGGCAGTGCAGAGGCATAAATACCTCTTTCTCTCCATTTGAAATTGGTTGCAACTCTTTAAAGATGGATTTATAACTGTCCTTGTAACTCTCCTTTCCAAACTTCAGTATCTGTCTGAAAGCATCAACAGACATACCCTGTACTAATACCAAATTCATTCAACCCTTTTGGTACCCAATTATGACCTTTGTAGGGTGGAGGGGGTGGATATACTATAACATGAAAGGAGTTTTAAAGCAGTGGATCTCAAGTGCTGGTTAGAATCACCGCAGATGTTTTACCTAGTCTTCTCAACACCAAACTTGTTGTACATCCCAATGCCTAATTTTCATTTATACTAAAATCCAAACACCTTATGAGAACATAGATGAGTGGATCTTACCAGACTTTAGAATCTATGTTCTCATAGCTTTTCTCCAATTTCAACACATTCAGGCCACCCGAGTCTTTTTAGTACCCTGAACACACCTAGTTGATTTTTATGCCTGAACCAGTTGTTCTTCCTCTGATCTGCATATACATATGCCTAACTCCTTGTCATTCAGATCTCAGCTTTAAATATCCCCTTAGAGGAGGCCTGAACCTAATTCATTTTATTCTTTTTGAGACAGAGTCTCTGTTGTCCAGGCTAGAGTATCATAGCTCACAGCAACTCCAAACTCCTGGGCTCAAGCAGTCCTCTTGCCTCAGCCTCCTGAGAAGCTGGGACTAGAGATAACTGCCAATGTCCAGCTAGTTTTTCTATTTTTAGTAGAGATGGGGTCTAGCTCTTGCTTAGACTGGTCTCAAATTCCTGAGCTCAAGCAATCCACCCTCCTTGGCTTCTCAGAGTGCTAGGACTACAGGTGTGAGCCACCAGGCTCAGCTCCTAAACCCAATGTAAAGCAGCTACTGGTCACTTTTTATTGTTCTACTTACCGTTCCCTAATATTTTTCTTTCTATAATCTTTCTCATTTTTTATTCTTCCATCTTTCCCTACTAGAATGTGAGCTTAATTAGAATAGAAGCTTTGTGTTAGTCACTTCTATTTCTCTACCACCTAGGACATAGCTTGGCATGTTAAGAGGTGTGAAACAAATATTGATGAATGGGTGAAAGAGTAAGTAGTTTCCTTAGACAATTATAAAGCCATCATTAGGCCAGGCACAGTGGCTCATACACCCTAAGAAGCTCAGACAGGTGGAGGATTGCTTGAGCTCAGGACTTTGAGACCAGACAAGAGCAAGACACTATCTCTACTAAAAATAAGAAGGAAAAAAAAATAGCTGGACGTTGTGGTGGGTGCCTATAGTCCCAGCTACTTGGAAAGCTGAGGCAAGAGAATCACTTGAGCCCAGGAGTTTAAGGTTGCTGTGAGCTATGACACCATGTCACTCTACCAAGGGTGACAGGAAAAAAAAGGCATCAAAATTGGAGAAACTGAACCTAAAAACAAATCAGACTACCACTCTCCTGAACTTACTTCTATCCACCTATTTTCAATTAGACTTCTTTAGTTGCTCTTGAAGGTTTACTTATGTTGCCATGCCTTAGGTACTGATGATCCCGAGGCATCTCGCCTTAAATGTCCTCACATTCTCAGCACTTCCCCCAGAACATTTTATCTGTTGCCATGGTTTTAACTACCACTCCCTTTATGCTGACAGCACTTATCATCAGCTTTCACCTCATACATTTCTTATGAGCTCTGGACAGTTATTTAACCAAATGCCTTTTGGATATCTCCATCCTGATATTCCACAGGAATTCTAACTCAGTAAGAATGCATTTGTCATTTTCTACCTCTCTGGCCAGTTTCACCTACTATATTTCTCTCGATAATACAGTATCAGGGGTGGCGCCTGTGGCTCAAGGAACAGGGCGCCCGGCCCCATATGCTGGAGGTAGCGGGTTCAAACCCAGCCCCAGCCAAAAACTGCAAAAAAACAAAAACAAAGAAATTCTAGCTATTAAACTTTACAAAAAAGAATTAAAATCTTAAGGAAAAAAACAGTATCAGTTTGGGGTGGCACCTGTTGCTCAGTGGGTAGGGCACCGGCCCCATATACGGAGGGTGGCGGGTTCAAACCCAGCCCCAGCCAAACTTCAACAACAACAAAAACAGCTGGGCGCCTGTAGGCCCAGCTACTAGGGAGGCTGAGGCAAGAGAACTGCCTAAGCCCAGGAGTTGGAGGTTGCTGTAAGCTATGTGATGCCACAGCACTCTACCGAGGGCAATACAGTAAAACACTGTCTCGAAAATAAATAAATAAAAAGCAGTATCAGTTCCTAGAATCATACATCTCACTCCAAAGTCCTATCCCCTTACAGCCTAAATATTTTTGTATCTACCTTCTTTTTTTTTTTTTTAAGAGAAAAACTCCTAGGCTTAGGCAATTCTCTTGCCTCAGACGTCCAAGTAGCTGGGACTACAGGTGATTGTCACAATGCGCGGCTATTTTTTTGTTGCCGTTTGGCCGGGGCCAGGTTCAAACCTGCCACCCTTGGTATATGGGGCTGGCGCCCTATGCACTGAGCCACAGGCATTGCCTTATATCTGTCTTCTTATCCCTATTACCACTGGCTCACTTCCATCCATGTTGGTCCCCTAGTTAGCTGTTTTTTTAAACTGATATAGAGCTGGGTGAGGTGGCTCACGCCTCTAATCCTAGCACCCTGGGAGGCAAAGGCAGGTGGACAGCTCGAACTCACAAGTTCGAGACCAGCCTGAGCAAAAACGAGACCCCATCTCTACTAAAAATAGAAAAATTGAGGCAAGAGGATTGCTCGAGCTCACGAGTTGAAGACCAGCCTGAGCAAAAGTGAGACCCCCATTTCTACCAAAAATAGAAAAACTGAGGCAAGAGGATCATTTGAGCCCAAGAGTTGGAGGTTGCTGTGAGCTATAACAATGCCATAGCACTCTACTCAGGTGACAGCTTGAGACTCTGTCTCAAAACAAACGAACAAACAAAAAACTCATATAGAGGATCAGCTGCTCTTTCCCTCAAGTCTTAAGTGATACCCTATTACCTCTCAGACCAGTGGTTCTCAAACTTCCTAATGCTGTGACCCTTTAATACAGTTCCTCATGTTGTGGTGACCCCCAACCAAAAAATTATTTTCAATGCTACTTCATAACTATAATTTTGCTATTGTTATGAATCATAATGTAAATATCTGATATGCAGGATGTATTTCCATTGTTACAAAGGGGTCACGACCCACAGGTTGAGAACCGCTGTCTTAGACTAATAACCACTCTTTCTTATCCTGGCTTCAATGACACAAAGTTGATACACAACGTTGAATAAACAGTGAGATAAAGATACTCTCAAATTAGGAAATATAAAGAATGCAAATACCTAGGGAGTATTCATACATTATTCGCTTACTAAATCCTACCCATCCTTGAACATTAGGACTGTTTTGTGAAGCTTTCCCATCCTTCAAATCTCAGTCCACACCTATACCTCTTAATTCCTATAGCATCTTACTATTTATATTAATTATCTTCAATTTTTGGTATATATATCAGTCACCTTGGTGGCTGGTTAAAAAAAAAAAAAAACACAGATGCCCAGATTCTATCTTTGTAATCTGGTTAACTATAGTTTAGGGAAAGTCTAAAGGTTATCAAATACCAATAGACAGAAAACTGGTAACTGTTTTATATTATTCAGAATTCAAATGATGTGCTTTTCCAGCACTGTTTTAATTTTTTCATGTTACATGGTATTATCACTAGATTGACAGAGACTCTATTTGTATAAATTATAGTCCTTACTAAACGCCTATGTACCGACTGATACACAGAGTAAGTTGGGACTGTACTTGGTGGATCTACTATTTAAAGGAATAAACATGTAATATTAAGGGGAGTTAAATTTATTGCAAAATGGGCACAATTACGAAAACCTAATGTCCTAATAAATGGTCACATGAGTAAGAAACAGAGCCAGCAGCAGACTCCGAAGACTGTTATACTGTATATTAGTTTGTTGACAATGAGGATATCCAGAAGATACTTGCTGCTGTAATCAAAATGCCAATAAATTATAGGGCTTCACTAATTGAAATTTTGAAAACAAAACTGTCTTAATATACATGGAATATCTGAAATACTTTGGGTAATTGTTTTTGCTAAGTTACTGAGCATGCGTAAAGTCTGGAATTGGGTCCCTAAAATAATTAGGAGAAAGTCTGCAAACCTGACTAGTTAAGAGCATGGAAGTTCTGGTTCCTAGAAAATCAGATCTGTGGCACACTGTTTTCTTAAAAAAAAAAAAAGCTCATTAGGCACAGGCAGAAATCTTCTCTTCCCCCCACATTATAAATTTAATTGAGAGAAATTATCTTGGAGTGAATAGGATATTTAAGTCTGATTTAAACCTTTGGTTCCAGAACACTTTTGTTTTGTATGAAGACTTCAAGTAATCAAATGGAAGACAAAACAAAGCACCTTACCTAATGATTTCGGCATATTCTTTGTCTTTTCCTTTACTGTCTCTCCATTTTCTGAACATAACTGAAGCATCCACATTGGCTGGGGAGAAGGTGTTGGGCTCATTAAGCAGTGAGATTACACTTAATAGAATAGTCCTAGAAACAGGAAAAAGGCATCAACTATACATACCCATATTCACAGTATTCAAAATTATTCTGACATCTTAATTTTGTTTTGTGTGTGTGTGTGTGTGTGTTTTGTTTTGAGACAGAGCCTCAAGCTATCACCCTGGGTAGAGTGCCGTGGCATCACAGCTCATAGCAACCTTCAACTCCTGGGCTCAATCGAGTCTTCTGCCTCAGCCTCCCAAGTAGCTGGGACCACAGGTGCCCACCACAATGCCCGGCTATTTTGTGGTTGCAGCCATCATTGTTGTTTTGGTGGGCCCGGGCTGGATTTGAACCCGCCACCTTAGGTGTATGTGGCTGGCGCCTTAGCTACTTGAGCCATAGGTGCTGAGCCTGTTTTGTGTTTTTAAGACAAGGTCTCACTCTGTTGCCTGGGCTAGAATGAAGTGGGATCATCATACTCAAACTACTGAGTTCAAGAGATCCTTCTGACTCAGCCTCCCAAGCAGGTGGGACTACAGGTGTATGTCACCACGCCTAGCAAAAGTATTCTGCTTTTTAACCCAGGTGCATGCCTGTAGTCCCAGTCATGCAGGAGCCTGAAGTGGGAGGATCACTTGAGCCCAGGCATTCAAAGACAGCCTATGTGGTCATCTTTGTCACCACATGCCAGTACAGAAGAGGGAAGAAGTGAGATGTTTTTGGCCCTCTAACAATGTATTTTAGATATAATTTATATCCAATACCCTAATCAGAATTTTTCAACCAGTATGTTGTGAAAGGATTATGGGTAAATTATATTATTGGTATTCCTAGGCAGCTGGGTGGGTGGGAACTGGGACAGCCTAAACCCCTAGAACAGTTAACTTCTAACCAAAGGCCCATCTTAGGGCCTTTGAATCTACAAATAGCCATATTTGTAAAGCCAATCTTACTGTGATCTACAAATAGCCATACTCCCCATAAAAACATTTGAGTTGACAGATTATGATGCCAGTTGCGCAAGATCATAGTACTGTACTGTCTCTATGTTTAGATACATAAATACTTAACACTGTGTTGCCTATAGTATTCGGTACAGCAACTTCCTGTACAGCTTTGTAGCCTACCAGCAATGGGCTATACCACATAGCTTAGGTGTGTACTAGACGATAATACCATCTAGGTTTATGTAAGTATATTCTATGATGTCTATACAACAAAACTGCCTAATGACAGAAGGTATCCCCATCATTATGTGATGCATGATTGTACAATTATCATTTAACTCCATAACTAGAATAGATCAGGAAGCAATGTCATGCATAGCTCTTTTTTTTTTTTGGAGACAGAGTCTCACTGTGTCACCCTGGGTAAAGTGCCGTGGCATTATAGCTCACAGCAACCTCAAACTCTTGGACTCAAATGATCCTCTTGCCTCAGCCTCCTAAGTAGCTGGGACTACAGGTGCCCAGCACAATGCCTAGCTAGTTTTTCTATTTTTAGTACAGTTGGGGTCTCATCCTTGTTCAACGAAGGGCAAGAACCCCTGAACTCAAGCATCCACCCACCTTGACCTCCCAAAGTGGTAGGATTACAGGCATGAACTACCAAGCCCAGCTCATACATAAATTGTCTATTACTTCTACGAAAATAATGTCATAGGCATTATAACCTGTACTACGGTAAACAACTCTGCAAGTATTATAAATCCTATTTTTATGAAAAGGGAAAAACTAAGCTGCTGAGACAACACTGCTAGAACATATAAAACAATTTCAATATAAGGAATGTTCCATTCTGGGAGGCCAAGGTGGGGAAAAAACCTTGAGCTCAGGAGTTTCAAGGGAGGCTGCCACTGGGGAGGCTGAGGCAGGAGGATTACTTGAACCCAGGACTTTGAAGTTGCTATGGCAATTCTGGCCTGGGCAACAGAGTCAGACTCTGTCTTAAAACAAAACAAAACAACCAAACTATTCCAACTGTTCTCTTGTTTTCTTCTTGTCATTTTCTCTGTTTTTGTTGTTATTGTCAGTACATATTTAAAATCCAAATTAATTTACCGTATTTTCTCAGAAGGGAATATAGAGACATTTAACTACAAGTGAAGGAAAAGAAGGAAAGACCTGGTAAGAAACTATCAAATTGGCTTGGCGCCTGTAGCTCAGCGGCTAGGGTGCCAGACACATACACCAGAGCTGGCAGGTTCAAATCCAGCCTGGGCCTGCCAAACAACAATGACAACTACAACCAAATACTAGCTGGGCATTGTGGCAGGCGCCTGTAGTCCCAGCTACCTGAAAGGCTGAGGCAAGAGAATTGCTTAAGCCCAAGAGTTTGAGGTTGCTGTGAGTTGTGATGCAACGGCATTCTACCCAGGGTGACAGCTTAAGACTTCTACTGATGTTTTGCACAGCCATTTATAAACTAGATATGAAACTCAGAACCCTTAGACAGTGGCTGACCCTACAGAATTTAGTAGCAAAGGAGCATAGTAACAAAGGTTGTGCATCTTCATTACATCTTGTGATCTTGCTACTTATTATTTCGATGCCATAACTGACCTGTGAGAAAATTACTACCTAAGAACTCTCTTGCCTCACAACAAATAATACAGAAACAAAAAGGAACAAGGGAAAGTATTCCACATCTATTCCTTAGGTAATGCTTTCCTGAGTTCTGAGCACCACTAAGGGTACATAAGGTTTAGCATACACAAAACACCCTAATGCCCCTAGAAACACCAAAAGATCAACACATTGAAAGACTATCCAACTATTACATGGAGCTAAAAGACAAAGAATCAAAGAAGGGGCTGGGTGCGGTGGCTCATACCTGTAATCCCAGCTCTCTGGAGGCTGAGAATTGCTTAAGCTCAGGAGTTCGAGACCAGCCTGACTAAGAGTGAGATCCAATTTCTACTAAAAATACCAAAAGTAATGGGTGCCTGTAGCCCCACCTACTTGGGAGGCTAGGGCAAGAGGATCTCTTGAGCACAGGAATTTGAGGCTACTGTCAGCTGTGACACCACTGCACTCTAGCCTGGGGCAACAGAGTGAGACTCTGTCTCAAAAAATAAACCAAAAACTGGTTTTGTTATAGGAAACTAGCAATTATATCTCTCTGTAGCTAAATTAAATAAATACCAGGAAATAAAAATTTGATTTCAGGCTAGGCATGGTGGCTCACACCTGTAATCTTAGCATTCTGGGAAGCCCAGAAGGGTGAACTGCCTGGGCTCACAACTTTGAAACCAGCCTGAGCCAGAGCAAGACCCAGTCTCTTAAAAAAAAAAAAAAAAAAA
>NW_003852567.1:2409415-2428689 GCF_000181295.1 Otolemur garnettii
GGGCCTGGGCTGGGGATTCGAACCCGCCACCTTAGGTGTATGTGGCTGGCGCCTTAGCCGCTTGAGCCACAGGCGCCGAGCCTATTTTAGTGCTTTTACAAGCATTATTCATTTAACTTTTCCAAGAACCTACTGAGATAGGCATTATCCTTGGTTACACTACTAATAAAACCTAATGTTGTCATTTTTAAAAATTTAACATACCATAGTTACCTAGGAAGTTTATCACTGCAGCAAAAACTAGGACTATCCTGATTTCTAGTTATTAAGAAAAAAATATTAGGCTCAGTGCCCATAGCTCAGTGGTTAGGGGGCCAGCTACATACATGGAGGCAGGGGGCATCTAAAACCCCATCCGAGCCTGCTGAACAGTGACAACTGCAACAACAACAAAAACAGGCAGGTGTTGTGGTGGGTGCCTGTAGTTCTAGCTACTTGGGAGGCTAAGGCAGGAGAATCACTTAAACCCAAGAATTAGAGGTTGCTGTGACGTGATGGCAGTCTACTGAGGGTGACATAGTGAGACTCCGTCTCAAAAAAAAGAGAAGAAGAAAAAGAATTAAAGCCAGGTACAGTGGCTCACGCCTGTAATCCTAGCACTTGGAAGGCCGAGGCAAGTGGCCAAGCTCACAGATTCGAGACCAGCCTGAGCCAGAGTGAGACCCATCTCTAAAAAATAGCTGGGCGCAATGGCAGGCACCTGTAGTCCCAGCTACTTGGGAGGCAGGGACAAGAGGATCACTTGAACCCAAGAGTTTGAGGTTGCTGTGAACTAAGATGCCATAGCACTCTACCAAGAGTGATCAAGTGGGACTCTATCTCAAAAAAAAATGAGAAAAAAAATTACATAAAACCAAGAGAAAAAAATCCTTTTATAAAAGACATTTGCACTAGATTGTTTACTGCAGCTCAATTTATAATTGCCAAGATGTGGAAATAACCTAAATGCCCATCAACTCAGGAATGGATCAACAAGCTGTGGTATATATATACCATGGAATACTATTCAGCTATAAAAAGATAGTGACTTTGTATCTTTAGTATTAATCTGGATGGAGTTGAAACACATTCTTTTTCTTTCTTTCTTTTTTTTGGAGACAGAGTCTTACTTGGTTACCCTTGGTAGAGTGCAGTTGTGTCACAGCTCAGAACAAGCTCAAACTGTTGGGCTCAAACAATTTTCTCAGCCTCCCACGTAGCTGAGACTAAAGGCACCTGCCACAAAGTGCAGCTGTTTTTAGAGACAGAGTCTCGCTCTTGCTCAGGCAGGTCTCAAACGTATAAGCTCAGGCAATCCACTCTCCTTGGCCTCCCAGTATGCTAGGAATACAGGCGTCTGAGCCTCCATGCTGGGCCTTTGAAACACATTCTTCTCAGTAAAGAATCACAAGAATGGAAAAGCAAGCTCAATGCCATACATAGGACAGTGGTTAGGGCACCAGCCACATGTACTGAGGCTGGTGGGTTTAAACTTGGCCCAGGCCAGCTAAACAATAATGACAACTGCAACAAAAAATAGCTGGGCATTGTGATGGGCACCTATAGTCCCAACTACTTGGGAGGCCGAGGCAAGAGAATTGCTTTAGCCCAAGAGTTTGAGGTTGCTGTGAGCTGTGATGCCACAGCACTTGACAGAGGGTGACATGGTAAGACTGTCTCAAAAAAAAAAACCAAAAACAAAAAAGAATGGAAAAGCAAGTATATAATGTATTCAATGTTAATATAAAGGCAGCAGATGATCCAATTAATGCCCACATAGGAGAAAAACTCAATTCAATCCATTTTGGAGGGAGGGGGAATGAAGGAGGCAGGGAAAGTGGGTGTCGGGGTGCTCCCACTTAATGGGCACAATGTAGGGGTATATGGCATCCCTTTTGGTGTGGGTCACAACCACAAGGAAGATCGATCTAACAAATTCAAATATTGTGACCTCGTTGTTTATACCCTCACATTAACCTGAAATAATAAATAAATAAATCCAAGTTAATGAGAATAAACAAATATTTATACATTTAAAATAAAAAGGAAAAGCTGTGCCCATAGCTCAATGGATAGGATGCCGACCACATACACCCAGGCTGGCGGGTTCAAACCGGCCCGGGCCAGTTAGACAACAATGGTAACTGTGACAAAAAAATAGCCAGGCGTTGTGGTGGGCGACTGTAGTCCCACCTACTTGGGAGGCTGGGGCAAGAGAATCGCTTAAGCACAAGAGTTTGAGATTGCTGTAAACTGTGACACCATGGCACTCTATCAAGGGTAACATAGTGAGACTCTATCTCAAAAAAAAACAACACTTTTTTTCTGGCTCAGTGCCCTTAGCACAGTGGTTACAGTGCCAGCCACATGCACTAAGGCTGGTGGGTTCAAGCCCGACCCTGGCCAGCTAAGCTACAATGAAAACTACAACAACAACAACAAATAGTTGGGCGCTGTGGCAGGCACTTCTGGTCCCAGCTACTTGGGAGACTGAGGCAAGAGAATCAGTTAAGCCCAAGAGTTTGAGGTTGCTGTGAGCTGTGACACCACAGCACTCTACCAAGAGTGGTATAGTGAGACTATCTCCAAAAAAACAAAACAAAACAAACCTTCTTTCCTTGAGGATAGGTATTCTATTCCTCTGCTGTGTTAATTGTTGCAGTGGAAACGTTCAGCTGCCCAATGTACTTCTTATCCCTTCCACCTTTGGTTTTATCTCTTTTTGTTTCATTTTTTGAAATATTTTCTGAAACTTATTTGTGGATTCAGTTTTTCTCCAGAGGTCGCACTGTGTTCCCCTAAAAAATTTTTTTCTTTTTTTTGAGACAGAATCTCACTCTGATGTTCTGGGTAGTGGGCCCTGGTGTCATAATTCACAGCAACCTCAAACTCTTAAGCTAGCTGGGACTACAGGTGTGTACCACAATGCCTGGATAGTTTTTCTGTTTTTATTTTTTTCTTATTTATTTATTTTTTGGAGACAGAATCTTACTATGTTGCCCTCGGTAGAGTACCCTGGCGTCAAGCTCACAGCAACCTCCTACTCTTGGGCTCAAGTACTTCTCTTCCCTCAGCCTCCTGAGTATCTGGGACTATAGGCACCCATCACAACACCAGGCTGTTTTTTTGTTGCAGCTGTCACTGTTGTTTAGCTGGCCTGGTCCATCAAACCCACCAGCCTCGATGCATGTGGCCGGCACTGTCACCACTGTGCTACAGAAGCCGAGCCAGTTTTTATTTTTAGTAGAGACATTGGATAGTAGGCAGTTAAAACTTCACTTCAGTTTACTTAGGAAGTCAAGTCAGTCAGTGCATTATATTAAATGTGACAAATCTACTAGTTTGCTCCTTACATTCTTAAATAACTCATACCATGAGGTGATATGGCAGGGAGAAACAAATAAACCAGCATGCAGGAAGATGAGATGCCAGGAAAATGTGGCCAAGGGAAAGAAATGGTAGTAGGAATAGTTTTAAATATCAAGGCCACTTAAAACAAGCGGCAGTAAACTAAAACTATCATTTCTGCATAACACTTTGTCCTCAATTAACTACTTTGAAAATTACAGCCAAGCAAACCACAAATATTTTAACGGTGTATGTTTGGATGATGTGTCTCCTGTCCCCTATTGTTTTTTTAAATTAATGTTCAGTTTCCCAACTCAATTTTTCATTCATTTGATGAAGTACTTTGTGTTCTACAGCTTGGGTTTAGGCATTTATCAATGCATTGTTGATTTGTGGACTCACTAATAAAATCCTAAACTTCATTTCTTTTGCCTTTTCCTGAATCATGAATTGGTCTGTTGACATATTAAGCAACATCATGTGTGTAGCCAGGAGTTTGCTTTATCGTGCTCCAGATTTCTCAAGTCTGATATTAAGTCTGGCATAGTCTTATGAATAAAAATGATTGAGGAATATTGTATTATTTTCCATTATTTCTCTGAATAGCATTAAAGCAGTTCTGAGATTTTATACATGGCTTCTCTTTTATGGGCTCAATCTATTTATTTTTATTTATTTATTTATTTATTTAAGACAGAGCCTCAAGCTGAGCCCCTGGGTAGAGTGCCATGGCTTCACTGCTCACAGCAACCTCCAACTCCTGGGCTCAAGCGAGTCTCCTGCCTCAGCCTCCCAAGTAGCTGGGACCACAGGCACCTGCGACAGTGCCCGCCTATTTTTTGGTTGCAGCCATTATTGCTGTTTGGCGGGCCCGGGCTGGATTCCAACCCACCACCTTAGGTGTATGTGGCTGGCGCCTTAGCTGCTTGAGCCACAGGCGCCGAGCCAGCTCAATCAAAAGAATTTAAATTTGATTACATTCTATCTACATTATATTGTTTTCCCATTTTTAATATTAACAGATTTGATTAAATTAACCTTACATTATAGCCAATGAACCCTAATTTTAGGTTATTTTTGAAAGCTCAGTATCATACTTAACATGTTCTTTGAGGTCCCAGTAAAATATATTACTGTATTTATATTTATCTAAATATTGTTTTTAGCATTTCTTTTACATCTTACTTTTTATACTAGATTCTCACATAATTGTTTCTTTATTTTTTTGAGATAAAGTCTCACTCTGTCACCCTTGGTCGAGTGCCATGGTGTCTCAACTCACAGCAACCTCAAACTCTTGGGCTCAAGCAATTCTCTTGTCTTAGCCTCCCAAGTAGCTAGGACTACAGGCATCGACCACGATGCCTGCCATTTTTTACAGACCAGGTCTAGCTTAAACTTAGGCTGTTCTCAAACTCAGGCAATCCACCTGCCTCGGCCTCCCAGAGTGATCAGATTACAGGCATGAGCCATCTTGCTTGGCCCTCCTTTTTTATGTATTTATTTACTTTTATTTATTTATTTTTTGGGAGACAGAGTCTCACTATGTCGCCCTCGATAGAGTGCCATGGCGTCACAGCTCACAGCAACCTCAAACTCTTGGGTTTAAGCAAGTCTCTTGCCTCAGCCTCCCAAGTAGCTGGGACTACAGGAGCCTGCCAGAATGTCCGGCTATTTTTTTTGTTGCAGTTGTCATTGTTGTTTAGTTGGCCCGGATTGGGTTCGAACCCGCCACCCTCGGTGCATGTGGCTGGCACTATAACCACTGTGCTACAGATGCCGAGCCACGGCTATTTTTTGTTGTTGTTATTGTAGTGTCATTGTCGTTTGGCAGGCCCAGGCCAGGTTTGAACCCATCAGCCCCAACGTATGTGGCTGGCACCCTAGGCGCTGAGCTTCAGGCACCGAGCCCTTAGGGTTTCATCACAAAAAAATAAACAATCCCATCTACCATGGGGCAAGAGATGTGAACAGAACTATCTATAATGAAGACAGAAGAATGACTAACAAACATTTGAAAAAATGCTCATCATCCTTGATCATCAGAGAAATCCAAATCAAAACCCCCAGAGATATCACCTAACCCCAGTAAGAATGACCCACATCACAAAGTCTCAAAGCTACAGAAGTGGAGATGTAGCATGGATGTGGAGAGAAGGGAACACTTTTACATTGCTGGTGGGACTGTATACTAATACAACCGTTTTGGAAGGAAGTATGGTGAATCCTCAAAGAACTCAAATTAGAGCTCCCATTTGATCCTGCAATCCCATTACTAGGCATCTACTCAGAAGAAGAAAATCATTTCATCATAAGGACATGTGCACTAAACTGTCTATCACAGCTCCATTTATAATAGCCAAGATGTGGAAACAACCTAAATGCCCACCAACCCAGGAATGGATTAACAAGCTGTGGCATGTGTATACCACGGAGTACTATTCAGTCATTAAAAAAGATGGAGACTTTACATCCAATTAACCTGGATTGAGTTGGAACACATTCTTCTCAGTAAAGTATCAAATGAATGGAGAAGAATCCAATGTACTCAACTCTAATATGAAGGCAGTAGATGATCTAACACAAGGTGGGGAGTAGGGGAATTTGGAGTGGGGAAAGGCAAGAAGGGAGGTGGATGGGGGGGTTATGGTGTACGGCACACCTCTTGGGGGCAGGACGTAACTACAAGAAGGACTTTACCTAACAAATACTATCAGTGTAATCTAATTCTCTGTACCCTCAATGAATCCCAAACAATGAAACAACAGAAAAGAGGGCTGCACGTGTGGCTCAGTGGGTAGGTTGCCAGCCCCATATACCAAGGGTCGTGGGTTCAAACCTGGCCCTGGCCAAACTGCAACAAAAAAATAGCTGGGTGTTGTGGCAGACACCTGTAGTCCCAGCTGCTCGGGAGGCTGAGGCAGGAGAATTGTCTAAGCCCAGGAGTTGGAGGTTGCTGTGAGCTGTGATGCCACAGTACTCTACCGAGAGCGATAAAGTGAGACTCTGTCTCTAAAAGTAAGAAGAAAAAAAAAAAAGACTTAAATAACAAAAAAGAAAGAACAAAAATGAAAAGTGCAAGCCAGGTGTGATGAGGTGGTTCATACCTGTAATCCTAGCACTCTGGGAGGCCAACGTGGGTAGATTGCCTAAGCTCCCAGGTTGGAAACCAGCCTGAGCCAGAGCCAGAGTGAGACCTAATCTCTAAAAAACAGCCAGGTGTTGTGGCAGGCAGTCCCAGGTACTCAGGAGGCTGAGGCAAGAGAATCACTTGAACCCAAGAGTTTGAGGTTGCTGGGAGCTATGATGCCATAGCACTCTACCGAGGGCGACAAAATAAGACTATTATCTCCAAAAAAAAAAAAAGAAAGAAAGAAAAAGAAAAAAACTGCTGAATGGTACATGAGAGTTTCTTTTGGTAGGGTAATGAAAATGTTCTAAAATTGAGCATCATAATGGTTGTACAACTCCATAAGAGTATGTAGTAATTACAAAATTACAAATAAAAATCCACTGAATTATAGATTTCAAATGTGTGCCATGTGAATTATCTCAACAAAGTTGGTTTTTCAAAAATACTGAGAACAGGGTGGCGCCTACGGCTCAAAGGAGTAAGGCACCGGCCCCATATGCTAACGGAGGTGGGTTCAAACCCAGCCCCAGCCAAAAAAAAGTCAACTAAAGAAAAAGAATGGTTGACTTAAAAAAATAATAATAAAAATATTGTGAACAGATCACTACATAATGTTTGTCAAATAACTCAGCAAAAATTACAAGAATTTAGTTTCGTTTCCCTGGAAAAAAATTTATACCATTTATTTTTTTATCTGAATATAATTCATGAGGCATAAGCACAATTTTGCTACATCTACATATTGCACTGTCATGAAGTCAAGGCCTCCAGCACATATACCACTGAAGCAACACACACTGTATCCACCAATTATTCCATTGTCAAAAATAAAGATTTCTTAGTCCTTTTTTGGAGGGGTAGAGGGAGAGAGGGAGAGAGTCTCACTCTGTTGCCTCATAGTAGCCTTAAACTCCTGGGTTCAAGCAATCCTGCCCCAGTCTCCCAAGTATAGGGAACTCAGAACTATAGGTGCCTACAACAATACCTGGGTAATTTCTCCATTTTTAGCAGAGATGGGCTCAGGGTGGTCTCAAGCTCCTGAGCTCAAGGAATCCCAGAGTGCCAGGAGTATATACATGCACAGCATTTACCAGATCTCTTAGTCTTTGTGCTTAATGTATTATAGGATAAGTAGTATAAGGTTACCAAGCACAAAAAAATTAAATACAGTATTAGAATATACTCAGTAAAGGTAGTAAAATGGAAATTCAAATGTAATCAAAACACTATTTTTTTACTTTATAGCATGCAACAGTATAAACAGATTTTAACAATTCTTTTATGGGATACTGACCATTCCCCCCACTTACAGACTACTAATCTAAACAAACAAAATTTTTTTTGAGACAGAGTCTCATTGTATTGCCCTCGGTAGAGTGCCATGGCATCACAGCTCACAAAAACCTCAAACTCTTGGGCTTAAGCAAGCTCTTGCCTCAGCCTCCCAAGTAGCTGGGACTACAGGCACCCACCATAACACCTGGTTATTTTTTGTTGAGGCTGTCGTCATTGTTGTTTAGCTGGCCAGGGCTGGGTTCGAACCTAACAGCCTCGGTGTATGTGGCTGGCGCCATAACCACTGTGCTATGGGGGAACGAGCCCAAACAATTATCTATTTCCCTAAATAAATCAGCATTACCAGTCAATAGATGAATAAAGGAAATCACAGAAAGTATGTAGTTTTCTAAGTCATCAGAAGAAACATACACACACATATAAAACAAAGAAAAATAAGCAAATAAAGAAAACTCTTTAAGTTTTTAAAAACTCAATTTTAAGGCTGGGCAGAGTGACTCACACCTGTAATCCTAGTGCTCTGGGAGGCCAAAAAGGGAGGATCACTTAAATCCAGGAGTTGGACCAGTCTAAGCAACTCTGAGACCCTGTCTCTACTAAAACCAGAAAAAGGCTCAGCACCTATAGCTCAGCAGGTAGGGCACTGGCCATGTATATCAGGGCTGGCAGGTTCAAACCCAGCCCGGGCCTGCCAAACAACAATGACAATTACAACTACAACAACAATAGCCAGATGTTCTGGCCAGCACCTGTAGTACCAGCTAATTCAGAGGCTGAGGCAAGAGAATCACTTAAGCCTAAGAGTATGAGGTAGCTATGAACTATGATATCACAGCATTCTATGCAAGGTGACCAAGTGAGACTCTGTCTCCAAAAAAAAAACCAGAATAAAAATTAGCCAGTTGTGATAGCACATGTCTATAGTCCCAGCAACTCAAGAGGCTGAGCCCAGGAATCTGAGGTTGCGCTGAACTATGATGGACCCTACTTGCACTCTGCCTCAGTGACAACAAAACACTATCTTAAAAAAAAAAAAGTCAATTTTAAGTTTGTAAAAACTAAAATTTTTCTGCAAGATAATAATCCTAACATAAGGAAGCAACCAACAGGCTTGGCGCCTGTGGCTCAAGCAGCTAAGGCGCCAACCACATACACCTGAGCTGGCTGGTTCAAATCCAGCCTGGAACCACCAAACCACAATGACGGCTGCAACCAAAAAATAGTCGGGTGTTGTGGCAGGCTTCTATAGTCCCAGCTACTTGGGAAGTGGAGGCAGGAGCATCGCTTGAGCCCAGGAATTGAAGGTTGCTGTGAGCTGTGATGGCTATCGCACTCTACCCAGGGCGACAGCTTGAGGCTCTGTCTCAAAAAAAAAAAAAAAGGAAGCAACCAATCAACACAGAAAGTATGGGATCCAAAGAAGCAGACTGAAACTTAAGACAATTACCAGAAGAAAAATTCAGACTTATGGGGCCAAGCATGATCCCAGCACTGTGAGAGGCAGAGACAGGAGACAGGTAGATCACCTGAGCTCATGGGTTCAAGACCAGCCTGAGCAAAAGTGAGACCCCTGTCTGGGCATTATGGAGGGCACCTATAGTCCCACTATACTTGAGAGGCTAAGGTAAGAGAATCACTTGAGCCCAAGAGTTTGAGGTTACTGTGAGCTATGATGCCACAGTACTCTAAAGGAGGCAAGAAAGTGAGACTGTGTCCAAAAAAGAAAGAAAAATTCAGACTTGGCTTGGCACCTGTGGCTCAAGTGGCTAAGGCACCAGCCACATACACCTAAGGTGGTGGGTTTGAATCTAGCCCGAGCCCACCAAACAACAATGATGGCTGCAACCAAAAAAAAATAGCCAGGCATTGTGGCAGGCGCCTATGGTCCCAGCTACTTGGGAGGCAGAGGCAGGAGACTCTGGCTTGAGCCCAGGAGTTGGAGGTTGCTGTGAGCTGTGATGCCACAGCACTCTACCCAGGGGGATAGCTTGAGGCTCTGTCTCGAAAAGAAAAAGAAAAAG
The DNA here is from genome assembly GCF_000181295.1 of Otolemur garnettii. NCBI lineage: Eukaryota > Metazoa > Chordata > Mammalia > Primates > Galagidae > Otolemur > Otolemur garnettii. The sequence continues at coordinate 2,419,193 of NW_003852567.1, forward strand.
AAAAATTCAGACTTGAAACTTTCTTCCAACAAGAACATAGGGAAATGAGAATCATATACTTCACTACTCAGTAAATACAACTCTTCAGAATGATGTCTTCATACTTCTTAAAGCTCTAGCTAAAGACAAAACCAAACATTGCAAGGATTCTTATGTATAGTTTAAAACACAATATGTAATCTTAGTTTACTAGGGGCAAAGAAAATAAGGAAACTCTAAGATTCATCCCCGAATCAAGATTTTTCCTTATGTTACACCTTACCTCACATTTTGAGTAGGATTCCACCTTTCAGAGGGCAGTTCTCCACTCTGTGGGTCATCTACAGGTGGATGAAGAATTGAAATGCAAACATCTCCATTCTATGAGACAAAAAACATCATATTCAGTAAATACTCAAAAAACAATATAGAAAAGAGGACATCAATTCTCTTGAAGTTCCCTTCATTCTTTGAAATCATATCTTTTCCTTGGGGGAAAAAAACAATCCTACTTTTTCTTCATGGTCAAAATCAAAGTTAAGAATTAATTTTTTCTTTTTATAATATTTTAATTAATTTATTTCAAAATATTAGAAGGGTATAAATGTTTTTGGTTACATCTATTAATTTTGTTATGCTTCAGTTAGGGTTATAAGTGTGCCTACCACCCAGACAGTGTTTATTTTACTGATTAGGTAGGTGGTTTTGGCCCAACTTCCTCACCCCCAAAAAAAAAAAAAAATATATATATATATATATATATATGTGTGTGTGTGTGTGTGTGTGTGTATTTGAGACTGAGTCACACTGTCACACTCTGTCACCCTGGGTAGAGTGCCATAGCATCATCATAGCTTATAGCAAACTCAAAACTCTTGGGCTTGAGCAATCCTTGTGCCTCAGTCTTCTGAGTAGCTGGGACTACAAGTCTGTGCACTACTCCTGGCTAGTTTTTCTATTTTTAGTAGAGACAGGGTCTTGCCCTTGCTCAGGCTGGTCTCCAACTACTAAGCTCAAGCATTCTCCTGGCATTGACCTCCTAAAGTGCTAAGATTACAGGTGCCAGCCACCATGCCCAGCCCACTTCTACATATTATATATCCTTTAAAGAATTTTAAGTGATGAGAATAAAGCTGTTTTATTCTTCCAATTAGACACCATTTCCAGTTTTCTTTGTTCCTTTGTGTAGATCCAGATTTCCATCAAGTTTCATTTTTCTTTGGAATGATCTTGACTTTTCTTATAGCCAGTGATAAATTCTTTTAGTTTTTATAATTTTAAATAGCTTAATTTGTTTTTATTTTTGAATTTTTTCTTTTTAAGAGACAGAGTCTCACTTTATCACCCTTGGTAGAATGCTGTGGCATTCTACAGCAACCTCCAGCTTTTGGGTTTAGGCAATTCTCTTGCCTCAGCCTCCCAATAGCTAGGACTATAGGCGCTGGCCACAACACCCAGCTACTGTTTTTGTTGTTGCAGTTTGGCCGGGCCCAGGTTCGAACCCACCACCCTCGGTATATAGGGCCAGCACCCTACTCACTGAGCCATAGGCACCGCCCAGTAATAATTTTTTTTTTTTTGAGACAGATTCTTTGTTCTGTTGCCCAGGCTAGAGTGCCACGGTCTCAACCTAGCTCACAGAAGCCTCAAACTCATGGAGGCAAACAACCCTCCTGCCTCAGTCACCCAAGTAGCTGAGACTATCGGTGTGAGCCATGAGGCTCATTTTTCCTAGACATGGGGTTTCGCTGTTGCTGAGGCTAGTCTCAAACTCCCGAACTCAAGTGATCCTCAAGTAACGCTAGGATTATGGGTGTGTGCCACACCTGGCCAACATTTCTTAATACTATAAATATTCATTTTAACAAATCTCCAAGATATTTTTCTTACTGAGTAAAGAAACAATGTCCCTATAGTACAATCTTTCTAAAATAAACGTATGTAAAAAAGAATTTGACAAGTATGATAAATTAAGATTCAAGAGAATCTTGAGAACCAGCCAAATTTATCTTTGTTTTCAGATACATCTGTACCTAAAGTACATAAAAAGGATAAAATCTGACCTTGCTTAAAATCTGCCCAAAGAGGCTGGGCACGGTGGCTCATTCCTGTAATCCTAGCACTCTAGGAGGCCAAAGAGTGCATATAGTTCATGGGTTTGAGACCAGCCTGAGCAAAAGCAAGACCCCATCTCTACTAAAAATAGAAAAACTGAGGCAAGAGGATCGCTTGAGCCTAAGAGTTGGAAGTTGCTATGAGCTATGACACCATGGTACTCTACCCAGGACAACAGCTTGAGACTTCAACTCAAAAAAAAAAAAAAGAATCTGCCCAGAGAGATGCTACAATTACCTTTAATATCAATCACAAGTATCACAACTATGTCTTACATAAACCAAAAATATGTCTCACAACAACTTAACTATAACTTCCTAAAGTATACAGTTATCTCAAGTAATCTACCTGCCTTGGCCTTCCAAAGTGCTAGGATTATAGGCGTGAGCCACTGTGTCAGCCTAAAGCAGCAGTTCTCAACCTGTGGGTTGTAACCCCATTGGTGGTCGAACAACCCTTTCAGAGGGGTTGCCTAAATACATCCTGCATATCAGATATTTATATTACGATTCATAACAGTTCATAAATTACAGTTATGAAGTAGCAATGACAATAGTTTTATGGTTGGGGGTCACCACAACGTGAGGTACTGTATTAAAGGGTCATAGCATTATGAAGGTTGAGAACCACTGGCCTAAAGTATACAGTCAGATTAACTCGTCACTGTGGTTATTACATTTTGCTTCATGAACTATTTTTTTTTTTTTTTTTGAGACAGAGCCTCAAGCTGTCCCCCTGGGTAGCATACCGTGGCATCATAGCTCATAGCAACCTCTAACCCCTGGGCTCAAGCGAGTCTCCTGCCTCAGCCTCCCAAGTAGCTGGGGCCATAGGCGCCCGCCACAACGCCTGGCTATTTTTTGGTTGTAGCCGTCGTCGTTTGGTAGGCCTGGATTCGAACCCACCACCTTAGGTGTATGTGGCTGGCACCTTAGCCACTTAAGCCACAGGTGCCAAGCCTGCTTCATGAACTTAATGAACCTGATTCACAAATACACTTAGATTAAGGGCTGAGTGAGGTGGCTCTTGCCTGTAATCCTAGTACTCTGGGAGGCAGAGGTGGGTGGATCACCTAAGCTCAGGAGTTCAAGACCAACCTGAACAAGAGTGAGAACTCCATCTCTTAAAAATAGCCAGGCATTGTGGCGAGCACCTATAATCCCAGCTACTTGGGAGATTGGGACAAGAGGATCATTTGAGCCCAAGAGTTTGAGGTTGCTGTGAGCTTTGATGCCACAGCACTCAACCCAGGGTGACAGACTGAGACTCTGTCTCAAAAAACCAGAAAAACAATATACACACACATATATTAATTCAAACACGTAAGATTGCCAATCATATGCAATGTGAATGCTATTGAACAGCAAAGACAAGGTAAGTAAAACAGTAACTTATCTCTTGAAATTGAGTCTAAAACAGAAGGTAAGAGTTAATAGTTTCAAAAAACCTGGAGGAAGGCTTGGCACCCGTAGTACAGTGGCAACAGCCACATACACCAAAGCTGGCAGGTCCCAACCCAGTCCAAGCCAGCTAAACAACTGCAATAAAAAAATAGCCGGTGTTGTGGGTGCCTGTAGTCCCAGCTACTTGGGAGGCTGAGACAAGAGAATCAGAGCCCAAGAGTTGGAGGTTGCTGTGAGCTGTGATGCCACGCACTCTACAGAAGGCAACATAGTGAGACTTCATTGCAAAAAAATAAACAAAACCTGGAGTACAACTAAATAAAATGTAAAAATCTTACATATATAACACAAATTTAGACACACACAAATATGTGCATGTAAATGTATATTTATGTAAATAACCATTAACAAGATAATAATTACTAAGAAATATTTTTTAAGATATTCTTTTTTTTATTTTAGACTTTATTCTAATTAATATGAGGGTACAATATTTAGGTTACACTGTTCTCACTTCCAGGGTAAAGTTCCATTTGTGGGAGAGTTCCTCCCCCAGGGGGCATGTTATATACCTTCACAATGTGCACAATAGGTGAAATCCCACCTTATTCCCTCCCTTCTTCTGCCGTCCCTCCTCCTACCCTCCTACATCCCTCGACCCCAAAAGTGGACGATAATAGTGTTTAATTGTTCTTTGGAACATGTAATTGTTTGTATATTGATTTCATATTAGTATGGAGTACATTGGATATTCATCTTTCCATTCTTGTGATACTTTACTAAGAAGAATGTATTTCAACTCCATCCAGGTAAATGTAAAAGCTGTAAAGTCTCCATCTTTTTAATGGCTGCATAATATTGCATGGTATACATATACCACATTTTGTGGATCCATTCATGGGTTGATGGGAACTTAGGTTGCTTTCACGACTTGGCAATTATGAACTGAGCCACAACAAACATTCTAGTGCAAATGTCTTTGTGGTAAAATGATTTGTTCTTCTGGATAGATACCTAGTAATGGGATTGCAGGGTCAAATGGAAGGTCTACATTTAGATCTTTGAGGATTCTCCATACTTCTCTCCAAAATGGCTATATTAGTTTGCAATCCCAACAGCAGTGTAGAAGGCTTCCCTACTCTCCCCATCCATGCCAGGTTTTGGGACTTTGTGAGTAGGGTTAATCTTGATAGGGTTAAGTGATATCTTAAAGTGGTTTTGACTTGCATTTCTCAGACAACTAAAGACAATGAGCATTTTTCCATATGTTTGTTAAGCCTTTTGTCTGTCATCCTCTGAGAAGTTTCTGTTCAAATCATTTGCCCACTTACAGAAGAGTCATTATTTTCTTTTTGTTTAAATTGAGTTCTCTGTAGATTCTAGTTATCAGGCCTTTGTCAGATTCATAACATGCAAAAATCTTTTCCCATTCTGAGGACTGTTTGCTTGTTTGTGGTATTCTTAGCTGTGCAAAAGCTTTTTAGTGCAATCAAGTCCCAGCTGTTTATTTTTGGTGTTACTGCAATAGCTACGGGGTCTTCCTCATAAAGTTTTTTCTCAGGCCAATATCTTCAAGCATTTTCCCCATACTCTCTTCTATAATTTTTATTGTTTCATGTCTTAAATTTGTATCTTTTATACAAGGAGAATCAATTTTGAGAAAAGAAAAAGCAGAGGATGTCAACAAATGGAAGAACATACCATGCTCATGTCTGAGAAGAATCAACACTGTTAAAATGTCCATACTACCCAAAGAAATCTATAGATTTAATGCAATCCCCATCAAAGCACCAATGTCATACTCTAAATATCTTGAAAAAATAGTACTTCGACTCATATAGAACCAGAAAAAAACCCAAAAAGCAAATAATTTTTTTTTTTTTTGGCTGAGTCTCACTATATCACCCTGGGTGGAGTGCCCTTTTGTCACAGCTCACAGCAACCTCCAGCTCCTGGGCTTAGGCAATTCTCTTGCCTCAGCCTCCCAAGTAACTGGGACTACAGACACCCACCACAACGCCTGGCTATTTTTTGTTGCAGTTCAGCCAGGGCTGGGTTTGAACCCACCACCCTCGGTATATGGGGCCAGCACCCTACCAACTGAGCCACAGGTACCACCAGCAAATACCATTTTTAGAAATAAAAACAATTCTGGAGGCATCACGTTGCCAGATTTCAGGTTATATTACAAGTCTATAGTGATCAAGACAACACGGTATTAGCACAAAAACAGAGACATAGATCTATGGAAGAGGATAGAGAATCTATTGATGAACCCAGCCACATATCATCATTTAATCTTTGATAAGCCTAACAAAAACATGCAATGGGGAAAATAATCCTTATTTAACAAGAAATATTTTTAAAGGAATACAATTTTAATAAACACGCTAAACCTTTGTATTATCATTTAATATAACAAAAAAGTAAGGTAAAAAGGCATAGAAAAAAGAAGGTATATGGGTAGACAATACACTTGAGGTAAGGTAGAAATAAAAGGAAAGTCTTCACAATTTAGGAAGCATTGAGATAGGCCTTGTAATACAAGTACAATTTTAACCACCAATGTAAATTTAGACGTGAATCTTTCTGGAGAAACAAACCAACACCATAAATGCTAGAATAAAAAAGTGCCTGGGTACTTGTATTTGTTTTCTATTGCTATTATAACAGATTACCACAAATTTAGTGGTATAAAGCAAAACAAATTTATTACTTTATATTTCTGTAAGTCAAAGTCTGTCACGTCTCTCAAAGGACCAAAAGCATTACATTGACAACACTGCATTCTTTGCTTAAGGCTCTAAGAAAAATCCCATTCCTAGCTTGGTGCCCATATCACAGTGGTTACGGCACCAGCCATATACACTGATGGTGGAGGGTTCAAACCTGGCTCAGGCCAGCTAAAACAACAGCGAAACAACTGCAACAAAAAAAATAGCTGTGTGTTGTAGCGGGTACCTGTAGTCCCAGCTACTTGGGAGGCTGAGGCAAGAGAATCACTTAAGCCCAAGAGTTTGAGGCTGCTGTGAGCTATGACACTACAGCACTCTACTAAGGGTGACAGAGTGAGACTCTGTCTCTTTAAAAAAAAAAAAAAAGAAAGAAAGAAAAGTTCCGTTCCTTGCCCTTTCAAGCTACTATAGGGCAAACTTTTCCCTGGGCTTCCTTTCTCTATCTTTAAAGCAATCTTTTCTATTTCTCTCAGCCTTTCTTCTTCTTCTTCTTTCTTTTTTTTTTTTTGAGACAGAGTCTCACTTCGTTGCCCCCAGTAGAGAATTGACGAGTTATAGCTCACAGCAACCTCAAACTCTTGAGTTCAAGCAATTCTCTTGCCTCAGCCTCCCAAGTAGCTGGGATACTGGCGCCTGCCACAATGCCTGCCTATCTTTAGAGATGAGTCTCATGCTATCTCAGGCTGGTCTCAACCTCAGGAGCGCAGGTGATCCGCCCCACCTCAGCCTCTGGGATTACAGGTGTGAGCCACTGCCCAGCCTTCTCAGCCATTCTTCTAAGGCAGTGATTTTCAATCAATGTGCCATGAAAATTTTTAAAGAACGTTAATTATTTTTGAGAGAAAAATAAAAAAGCACAATAAGTGGTTCAAGTGTGCCCTGAGATTAAAAAAAAAAGGTTGAAAAACATTATTCTAAGGTGACTTCTCCTTTAATTCTCTCTTACACTTTTAAGGACCCTGGTGATTATCTAGCCAGATAATCCAGAATAATCTCCCTATTTTAAGGTCAACTGATTAGCCACCTTAATTCCCTTTTGCCATACAACCTAACATAGCCACAGGTTCCAGGGATTAGAATATGGACATTTGGGGGGACAATTATTCTATCTACCCTAGTAATGAACAGCCAAATCATAAGTAAGTTGCTTGGTTCAGAGTTTAATATGCTTTGAATAAAAGGGAACTATCTTAACATGATAAAGGACATTTGTGAAAAACTCAAAGCTAACAAACATCATATTCAATAGTGAAAGACTGAAAGCTATCCTCCTAAGATCAAAAAGAAGACAAGGAGCCGGGTGCAGTGGCTCACACCTGTAATTCTAGCACTCTGGGAGGCCCAGATAGGTGGATTGCTTGAGCTCATGAGTTCAAAATAAGCTTGAGCAAAAAATCGAGACCTGGTCTCTACTAAAATTGAAAAAATTGAAGCAAAAGTATTATCTGAGGAGCACTTGAAGCTCCTGGCCACACGCTCTGGGGCTGGTGGGTTCGAACCCAGCCCAGGCCTGCTAAACAAAAAACAACAACAACAACAACAACATAGCCGGGTGTTGTGACAGGCACCTGTAGTCCTAGCTACTAGGAAGGCTGAGACAAGAGAATCGCTTGAGCCCAAGAGTTTGAGGTTGCTATGAGCTATGACACCATTGCACTCTACCCAGGGTGATAAAGTGAGACTCTATCTGAATTAAACAAACAAACAAACAAACAAACAAACAAAAAAAGAGGATGGCTTGAGCCCAAGAGCTGGAGGTAGCTGTGAGCTATAACACGATGGCACCATGGCACTCTACCCGGGGGAACAGCTTGAAACCGTCTCAAAAAAAAAAAAAAAAAAAAAAGACAAGGAAGCATCTAGGCTGCTATTTAAACATCATTTTGGAAGTTTCTACCCAAAGGAATTAAGACCAAAAAAATGGGGGAAAGTAATTGAGTTGGGAGAAGTAAAACCATCTCATCTCTATTCACAGAAGACATGATCTTAAGAAACTAAAAGTACTAGAACTAATAAGCAAATTCAGTATAGTTATAGGATATGCAATGAACATTTAATCAATTTCTATATACCAGAAAGGATAAATCTAAGCAAGGAAGTTAAAGACCTGTATACTGAGAACTATAAAACACTGCTCAAAGAAATTTCAAAAGATAAATAAATGTGAAGACTTACAGTAAGATAGTGTTAATCTCCAATTTGATCTATAGATTCAATACAATCCCTATCTAAATTCTAACTTCCTCTTTTGCTCAAATACAAAAATGTGACCCTATAATTTAATGGAAATTTAAGGGAGGCAGTCAAAATAATTTTGAAAAAGAACAAAGAAGACTCACACTTCCCAATTTCAAAATTTACTACAAAGTTAACAGACAAGTAGCACTGGCTTAATGACAGACATTTAGATCAAATGAATACAATTAGGAATCCAGAAATAATCTCATATATCTATAACCAACTGATTCTGACTAGGATTTCAAGTCCTCTCAATGAAGAAAGAACAGTTTCTTCAATAAATGGTGAATCTCTACAAAGAAAATAAAAAACTGCTGCTGGAGCTAGAGAGTTGGAATCCAACCCAAGCCTGCCAAACAACAATGACAACTATAACCAAAAAATAGCCACCCATATTGCTTGAGCCCAAGAGTTTTAGGTTGCTATGAGCTGTGACGTCACAGCACTCTACCGAGGGCAACAAAGTGAGGCTCTGTCTCAGAAAAAAGAAAAAAAATTATGACATATCTATACCATAGAAGAGTATTCAGCCATAACAAGCAAAGTATCAATACATGCTACAAAGTGGATGCATCTTTGAAATAGTCTTCTGAAAGAAGCCAGACATAAAAGGTCACATGTATGATTTGATTTGGATTAATTAATTATCCATATAAATCTATAAAGACAAAAAGCAGACAGATGGTTGCCAGAGATTGAGGGGACGTGAGAATAGGGAGAAACTACCTAAATAGGCACAGTATTTTAAGCAAGAGCAATGGAAATGCTTTGCAACTAGATAGTGTAGAATAATTGTGCAGTATTTTATATGTCACTGAATCGTTCACCTGTTTCTTTTTTAAGACAGAGTCTTGGGCGGCATCTGTAGCCTAATGGGTAGGGCAACAGCCCCCTATACCCAGGGTGGTGGGTTCAAATCCAGCCCCGGCCAAACTACAAAAAAAAAAAATAGCCGGGCATTGTGGCAGGTGCCTGTAGTCCCAGCTACTTGGGAGGCTGAGGCAAGAGAATCGCCTAAGCCCAGGAG
>NW_003852567.1:2428709-2430334 GCF_000181295.1 Otolemur garnettii
AAAAAAAAAAAAAAGAACCACTGCTCTAAAGGGAATGTAGCCAGGTAATTAAATTCCCCTTTCAGTACTTAGACTATTTAGTTCTCTCTCCCAAGATTTAGCATTATATTATGATTTGAGAAAGGTTTTCATATACATAATAAATTTTCCAACAAATAAAATACATGCATGTCCTGTAAATGTACAGTTATTTTTCATTTTTGTTTTTGAAGAAATGGTAAAAACAAGCAGGCATGGAGGCTCACACCTGCATCCTAGCACTCTGGGAGGCAGAAGGCGGGTGGATTGCTTGAGCTCATGAATTCAAGACCAGCTTGAGCAAAAAGCTCAGAGACCCGTCTCTACTTGGCTTGGAGCCTGTAGCTCAAGCAGCTAAGGCACCAGTCACATACACCAGAGCTGGCAGGTTCAAATCCAGTCTAGGCCTGCCAACAACAATGGTGACTACAACCAAAAAATAGCTGGGCGTTGTGGCAGGCACCTGTAGTCCCAGCTACTTGGGAGGCTGAGGCAAGAAAATTGCTTAAGCCCAGGAGTTGGAGGTTGCTGTGAGCTGTGATGCTTCCACACTCTACCCAGGATGATAGCTTGAGGCTCTGTCTCAAAAAAAAAAAAAAAAAAAAAAACATAAAATTAAAAAAATAAAAATAGAAAAACTGAGACAAGAGAATTACTTAAGCCCAAGAGTTGGAAGTTGCTGTGAACTGTGACGCCACAGAAAAAAAAAAAAAAACAACCCAACAACAAAGTTAATCTTGTTGTAGGAGAGTTTCCATAATAATAATTCATTGTTTTCATAAAGTCAAACTGAGTTCAGTACTGACAGAAGTATTTTAGTGTCTGTCTTGGCACATTTAAGCTGATCTCACAAAAATCCTTAGATTGGGTAATTTATAAACAACAGAAATTGACTGCTCCCAGTTGTGGAAGCTGGGAAGTCAGAGATCAAGCCACCGGCAGATTCAGCATTTATTATGGGCTTGTTTTTAATAGATAGTACTTTGTTGCAGTATCCTTACATGGCAGATCTATTTTGCATCTTTTACAAGAACATTAATCCCATTTGTAAAAGCACAGCCAGAAGATCCCGCCTCATGGTCCCACCTCTTAAAACCACCACCTTGGAAATTAGGATTTCAACATGAATTTCGGGGGACACTAACACCCAGACCATAGCAGTATCCTATAGATTAGATAGGCAGGGAGAAGACACCTTTAAAGCTATATAGTCACCTATTGTGCATCTTTTATCTAATTTCCAAACCCTCTCAAAAAATGAAAATAGCCTAAAAAAAAGAAAAAGAAAAAGGATAAAGGAGGCAGAAACCTCTAAAGCAGCGGTTCTCAACGTGTGGGTTGCAACCCACAGGAACTATATAAAAGGGTCGCAGCATTAGGAAGGTTAAGAACCACTGCTCTAGGGAGGCGCCTGTGGCTCAGTGAGTAGGGCGCCGAGCCCCATATACCGAGGGTGGCGGGTTCAAACCCAGCCCCGGCCAAACTGCAACAAAAAAAAATAGCCGGGCACTGTGGCGGGCGCCTATAGTCTCAGCTACTTGGGAGGCTGAGGCAGAAGAATCGCCTAAGCCCAGGAGTTGGAGGTTGCTGGAGCGACTCCGCTGCAC
>NW_003852567.1:2430354-2432270 GCF_000181295.1 Otolemur garnettii
GCCTAAGCCCAGGAGTTGGAGGTTGCTATGAGCTGTGTGACGCCATGGCACTCTACTGAGGGCAATAAAGTGAGACTCTGTCTCTACAAAAAAAAAAAAAAAGCATATAATCATAAGAAACATAATGCATTATTCTATCTACCATCCTTTATAATCATAAGAAACATAATGCATTATTCTATCTATCATCCTTATGGATTAGCCCAAAGTTAGGTATGGTTCATCAAGGAAACTAAAAATGCTTCCCCCAGGCTTGGCGCCTATAGCACAGTGATTACGGCACCAGCCACAAACACCAGAGGCTGGCAGGTTCAAACCCAGCCTGGGCCAGCTGAACAATGACAAGTGCAACAGAAAATAGCCAGGTGTTATGGTGGGTGCCTATAGTCCCAGCTACTTGGAAGGCTGAGGCAAGAGAATCACTTAAGCCTAAGAGTTAGAGGTTGCTGTGAGCTATTTTGCCACAGCACTCAACCAAGGGCAACATAGCGAGACTTTGTCTCAAAAAAAAAGCTTCATCCAAGCATGTGGAGATGTCCAACAAAAGAACCTCATCTTGAATTTATGCTAAAAGAGGTTCTTAGAGGTTCTTAAATATTCAGCAGCAACTCCTAAAAGGAGGCTAGTCCAAATGTACACGGAAAAATTTCCCAAAAAGTAGAATCTCTGATCATAACAATGGTGATCCTTGTTCTGAAGGTAAATAGGCACACAAATTTATGACACTATTTACGAAATAAAGCTTTAAGATGCAAATGTCAGGCTCAGCGCCTATGGCTCAAGTGGCTAAGGTGCCAGCCACATACACCTAAGGTGGTGGGTTAGAATCCAGCCCGGGCCTGCCAAACAACAATGACGGCTGTAACCAAAAAAATAGCCAGGTGTTGTGGAGGGCACCTGTGGTCCCAGCTACTTGGGAGGCTGAGGAAGGAGACTCACTTGAGCCCAGGAGTTGGAAGTTGCTGTGAACTGTGACGCCACAGCACTCTACCCAGGGCGACATAGTGAGACTCTGCCTAAAAAAAAAAAAAAAAAAAGACAGCTACATACTGTATGATTCCAACTATATGACATACTGAAAAAGACAAAACTACTGAAGCAGTAAAAATATAAGTGGTTGTCAGGGATTACAGAGATAAAAAAGAGATCATGAACAGGCAGAAACAGAGGTTATCAGGATGGTGAAACTACGTTGTATGGTCCGCTAATGGAGAGACATGTCATAATACATTTATCCAAACTCACAGAATATACAATACCAACAATGAATTCAAATGTAAACTATGTACTTTAGATGATGATGATATGTCAATGTGGGATTCAACAGTTACAACCAGTGTATCATTCTGGAGGGAGATATACTAGGGTGACCAGATTTTAACATCTGTAAGGCGGGACAACATGGAGCAGGGGCAGAGCGGGGCAGAGGACGGGGCAGGCAGGGCCTGACAACAATGAACACTTTGATAAGCAGTTCTCGATAATCACTTCTCAGCAATTATTTATTACACTTTAACATTATAAAATTAACAAAAATAATATAAAATTCATATTCTGGCGAAATAGCCATATGGCGGCCGAAAACTGTATATTCCCTTCTTGTTCTCCAGCCCGTTTGTGCATTCTTTCCAAAAATCGGGACTTTTTTAAAACACCGCGGGACGTGGGACAAATTGTTGAAAAGCGGGACTGTCCCGCCAAAATCAGGACATCTGGTCACCCTAAGATATACTCATAGAGGAAGTTATCCACCTATGGGGGGTAGGAAGTATATGGAAAATCTCTTTACTGTTTACTCTACACTGCTGTGAACCCAAAAATGCTTTAAGAAAATAAAGTCTTGGCTTGGTGCCTGTGGCTCAAGCGGCTAAGGCGCCAGCCACATACACCTAAGGTGGCGGGTTTGAATCCCCAGC
>NW_003852567.1:2433477-2435246 GCF_000181295.1 Otolemur garnettii
TTGGAGGCTGCTGTGAGCTGTGATGCCACAGCACTCTACCCAGGGGGACAGCTTGAGGCTCTGTCTCAAAAAAAAGATGCAAACGTTAATATAAACATAACCATCTTGACGATGAGCAATAAAAATGTAAAGTTGCTGCCTTTAACTAGAATATACACAGGATATTACAGAACTTTACCCCAAATTTTAAGTATCAGAGACTGCTCAAAGTACAAAATCATAAATACTTCTCTGTGCCTACAGCTTAACTATTAAAGTATACTGAGATATATAGGCTTTTTTAAAACATTGATCTAAAAAAATAAATCTTGAGAGAAATTTATAATAGATGTCTCTTACCTCATAAATGTTGGGGTGCCACATTTTGGTCAAGAATCTGAAGGTAGGTGGTGAATACGGGTAGTCAATAGGAAATTTAATATGCGCCTGGAAAGAAAAAAAATGAAACACTGATCAACGAGACTACAACCTACTCGTCTAATAATTCACTCTAAGTCAAACTTTAGAAAAATGAAGCTTCTTTTTTTTTTTTTTTTTGAGACAGTCTCACTTTGTCAAGAGTACTATGGCATCATAGCTCACAGCAACCTCAAACTCTTGGGCTCACGCGATTCTCTTACCATAGCGTGTTGAGACTACAGGTGCCCACCACAATGCCCGGCTATTTTTAGAGACAGGGTCAGGGTCTTGCTCTTGCTCAGGCTGGTCTCGACCTCATGAGGTCAGGCAATCTACCTGCCTCAGCCTCCCAGAGTGCTAGGATTACAGGCGTGAGCCACTTTACCCGGTGAAGCTCCTTTCCATAGGGAAGACTCTTGAGACTTAAATAGCTCGTATACACTTTGTTATACCCTGTGCCAGTGTTACTAGCATGTTCTTATAGCTCGATTCAATCATTTATAAAAGGGTAGGAGGCTGTATCAAAGCAACAAATACATATATTTTCTGACACATACACTCAACATACTCTCTCTGATAAATAACCAATACACATTCTCACACTTTCTCAATTTTTTATACACATAATTTTTAATTTAACTCACATGAGACAAAAACAGCACTGTGTATAGATATAATTTATTTTTATAACAAAGAAATTTAATATAACCTTGTACAAAATACAAAAGGAAAATGTTTGGGGGGTGGCACCTGTAGCTCAGTGGGTAGGGCACTGGCCACATACACCCAGGCTGGAGGGTTCAAACCCAGCCCAGGCCAGCTAAACAATGACAACTGCAACAAAAAATAGCTAGGCATTGTGGCAAGTGCCTATAGTCCCAGCTACTTGGGAGGCTGAGGCAAGACAATCACTTAAGCCCAGGACTTTGAGGTTTCTGTGAGCTATGATGTCACAGCACCCTACAGAGGGCAACACAGTGAGACTGTCTCTTAAAAAAAAAAAAGTCTTTGCTTTTTCTTCACATAATTTAACCATCAACCTATCCCTCAAAAATAAATGCTAATATTGCTTATTTCCTTATAAAACTACTGTTAAAAAGCTAAACATACTATATTTATTATAGTATATTTATTATACTGCTTTTTCTACCCATATGTGAAAACATCTTCTCATATATTCTCTACATGTGTAATGGTTATTATCTGTATAATATTCTATCGTATGTATATAGAGATGAACCATTTTTTTAAACTTTCCTGTTTTGGGCTACTTGGAATGTTTTTTCACTGTTTTGCTGTTATAAATATCCCTTCAGTGAATATCCTTGATAGTATCCCATGCGCCCAGTATGAAAAAAATCCAGAGGCTC
>NW_003852567.1:2437317-2443792 GCF_000181295.1 Otolemur garnettii
TTGGAGGTTGCTGTGAGCTGTGACATCACAGCACTATACCGAGGACACCATAGTGAGACTCTATCTCAAAAACAAAACAAAAAGCTCAACAAACTCTAAGTAAAATAAACTCAGAGACCAACAAGTAAGCACATCATAATCACATTGTTGAAAACAGCAAGAGAAGCAATTCATTAAAGGACTAAATACAGTTAACATCTGGCCCAGAAATTTCACTACTTAGGTGTACAAACAAGAGAAAATGAAAACCGTTTGTCTACATAAGAATTTGTGTATCAATGTTCACAGAGGCATAATAGTCAAAAAAGTAGAAACAAGCAAAGTGTCCAATAATTGAGGAATGGATAAACAATATGTAGCATACACTCATTAATGAATTATTTGGCAATTAAAAAAACAGCTATATGCTATAGTGTGGCTGGACCTTGAAAACATTATGTTACATGAAAAAAGTCAGTCAGGAACATCACATATTTATAGAAATGTCCAGAATACATCAGTGGTTGTCCAGGGCTTGAGGGTGGTGGTAAAACTGGAAAGAAATAGGAGTGATGGATAAAAGGTACAGTGCTTCTTTTTGAGATGATGAAACATTCTAAAATTGATTTGGGTGGTGATGTTGAATAACTTTGTGAATATATTAACCATTAATTGTACACTTTTTAAATGAGTGAATTGTATGGTATGTTAATTAAAAGCCCAATTAATCTGACTGAATTTTTTAAAAGCTGGAGCTCCAAATTACTGACACCCCAGTAGCAATAAGCACCCCCAGGGTCTCAAATCTTGGTTTCTAAATACCATCTCTAATAAAAGGAAGCAGCGCTCTTTGGAGAAATACCTCCAAAGAGGATTCCAAACCTGGAGGAGAAGTAAATACAAAATAAGCTTGGACCATTGTACACTGCCAGAAAGTAAATGGTAAAGGAAATAGATGTTCTTTTTAATAGATTAAAAGAACAAAGAAACTAACCTGAAACAGCTCCTATAGCCAAAACAGAATAAGTAAGCAATAAAATATATGACACACAGCAACAAAATATCTAAAATAGAATTGTAACCTAAAGTAGAAAATAAATACTGGTAAAAATTACTAAATTAAGAAATAAGGGGCTCGGCACCTATGGCTCAAGTGGCTAAGGCACCAGCCACGTACACCCAAGGTGGCAGGTTCGAATCCAGCCTGGGTCTGCCAAACAACAATAGCTGCAACCAAAAAATAGCCAGGCATTGTGGCAGGCACCTGTGGTCCCAGCTACTTGGGAGGCAGAGGCAGAAGACTTGCTTAAGCCCAGGAGTTGAAGGTTGCTGTGAGCTGAGATGCCATGGCACTCTACCCAGGGGGACAGCTTGAGGCTCCTGTCTCAAAAAAAAAAAAAGTCGGGCGTTGTGGCAGGCGCTGTGGTCCCAGCTGAGACAAGAGACTCGCTTGAGCCCTGGAGTTGGAGGTTGCTGTGAGCTGTGATGCCACAGCACTCTACCCAGGGGGACAGCTTGAGGCTCTGTCTCAAAAAAAAGAAAGAAAGAAAAGAAAAGAAATAAGACCAGGCACAGTGACTCAAGCCTGTAATCCCAGCACTGTGGAAGGCCAAAGCAGGTAGATTACCTTGAGCTCACAAGTCTGAGACCAGCCTGAGCTAGAAGGAGACCTGTCTCTAAAAATAGCTGGGTGTTGTGGCAGGTACCCGTAGTCCCAGCTACTTGGGAGGGTGAGGCAGGAAGATTGCTTGAGCCCAAGAGTTTGAGGTTGATGTGAGCTAAAGACACCGAGGCACTCTACCAAGATGACCAAGTGAGACTCTGTCTCCAAATAAATAAATAAACGTAGAGATGAAACAAATATTCCTTACATCAATACTCGAAATAACATAGATATAATATAGATATAATAATGTAGATATACTTCCTTTTAGGTGATGGAGTTGAATTCCCCTTCCCTTGAATGTGGGTTGGACCTAATGACTAATATCCTAAGAACAGAGTCTGAAAAGAATGAAAAAGTAACTCTACCATGAAGAAACCTGGCAGAGTACCTTAACCCAGTGATCAAGGTTAATATCATCAGTCATATTTATATCATGACCTCCATGATATAATGCCTTAACAAAGGCACTTCTTTTGTGGTTTTCTTCCCCATTTTATAACCCATAAACCCAGTCTAAGAAGAAAAACATTAGGCAATCCACATGGAGGGAAATTCTTATTAAAACATTTAACCAGTTCTCTTCAAACACTGTCAAGGCTGGCTGGGTGTGGTGGCTCACAACTGTAATCCTAGAGCACTCTGGAAGGCTGAGGCCACTGGATTGTTTGAACTCAGGAGTCAAGATCAGCAAGAGCAAGACCCTGTCTCTAGTAAAAATAGAAAAACTAGCTAGGTATAGTGGTATGCGCTTGTAGTCCCAGCCACTTTAGCAGCTGAGGCAAGAGGACTGCTCAAGCCCAAAGAGTTTGAGGTTACTGTGACACCATGGCAGTCCACCCAGGGTGACAGAGTAAAACTAAACTCTTACAAAGAAAAAAAAAACTGTCAAGGTCATGAAAAACAAGGAATGATGAAGAAACCATCAAAGGCTGGAGGAGACTAAGGAGACATGGCAACTAAATGCAATGTGGTATCCTGAGTTAGATCCTAGAATAATAAAAAGACCTGGAGGGAGGGAAGAATGAAATGTTGACTGCTAATGAATATGGGGATTCTTTGGGGGACAGCGCAATATTCTGGAATTAGACTGTGGTGATAGGCTCAGCACCTGTGGCTCAAGTGGCTAAGGCGCCAGCCACATACACCTAAGGTGGCAGGTTTGAATCCAGCCTAGGGCCGCCAAACAACGATGGCTGCAATCAAAAAAAAATAGCCAGGCTTTGTGGCAGGCGCCTGTGGTTCCAGCTACTTGGGAGGCGGAGGCAGGAGACTTGCTTGAGCCCAGGAGTTGGAGGTTGCTGTGAGCTGTGATGTCACAGCACTCCACCCAGGGGGACAGCTTGAGGCTCTATCTCAAAAAAAAAAAAAAAAAAAAAGATTGTGGTGATAGGTGTACATCTTGTAAATATGTATTATACTAAAAATATATACTTCATTTATATTGAAATATATACTTCCAGAGGTTAAATTTTATACTATATGAATTATGTCTCAAATAAAGATATTAGTGGAAAAACTGGTAAAATCTTAAGTAAAGCTGTATATTAGTTAACAAAAGAGAAGAGGACTGAAGAGGCTATGTGAATATCAGAGAAAAGTATACTTTAGAACTGTAGTTCCCAGCCCTCTGGTCACAGACCAGTAACGTAAACCCTATTATAAACTGTGCCTGCAAGGGACCTAGGTTGCTGCTCTTTATGAGAATCTAACACTTCATGGTCTGAGGTAGAGATGAGGCAATGATGCTAATGCTGCTAAACAGCTGCAAATACATATTATCATTAGCAGAGAGATATGCCTCCACACAGACCACCTGTCTTCCATGAAACCAGTCCCTGGTGCCACAAAAGTTGGGGACTACTGCTTTAGAACATGGAGTATTATCAGAAATAGATGTACTTTTATAACATTATAATAAAGGGATCAATTCATAAAGAAAACATTAAATGTGTATGTACCTAATAATAAAAGACATTCAGAACACAGAGTAATAATTATAAAATTATATCACCAAACGGAAACAGAAAAATCCACAACTATAGTTGAAGATGTCACCACTCTCCTTAATAATCTGAAGTACAAGTAGGAGAAAATCAGTAAGGATACATGAGAAAATATGCCACCCAGTAACAGAAGCATCCTTACCCTTTTCATGGACACACAGAACATGCACTAAGATATACCTATCAAGAAAGGTAAAAGAACTGAGATAATATGTTGCATAGTCTCTGACCATGTTGAATTAAATAAGAAATTAATAACAAAGATATGTGAAAAATCTCTAAACATCCAGAAATTAACATAAGCCTATTGTGATCCATGGTTCAAAGAGGTAGAAACAACTGGTTATATACAGTGGCTCACACCTACAATCTCGGCATTTTGGAGGCGAGGTGGAGGACCACTTGAGACCAGGAGCTCAAGACCAGCCTAGGCAACAGGGAAAGACCCACAACTCTATCCCCCCGCCCACCAAAAAAAATTAGCTGGGTATGGTGGCACACACCTGCAGTCCCAGCTACTCGGGAGGCTGAGGCAGGCAGGTAGATCGCTTGAGGGCAGAAGTGAAAGGTTGCAGTGAGCGGCGATGATGTCACTGCACTCTAGTCTGGGCAAGACAGTGAGTCCCTGTCTCAAAAGCAAATAGACAGAAATACGAAAAAATGACATGAAAATGTGACACATCCTTAAACCAACACTCAAATCAAAATACTTAGCATTACAGCCGGGTGTTGTGGCAGGCGCCTATAGTCCCAGCTACTTGGGAGGCTGAGGCAAGAGGATCACTTGAGCCCAACAGTTTGAGACTGCTGTGAGGTGTAATGTCACAGCACTCTACCAAGGAAGACAAAGTAAGACTCTGTCTCAAAAAAAGAAAAAAAAAAGGGTGTATGACATGCATCAATGTA
Organism: Otolemur garnettii; assembly: GCF_000181295.1. Lineage (NCBI taxonomy): Eukaryota > Metazoa > Chordata > Mammalia > Primates > Galagidae > Otolemur > Otolemur garnettii. The sequence goes on from NW_003852567.1 coordinate 2,441,872, forward strand.
AAAGGTGTCATGTGATAGCAGTAAACCACAGTGAAGCAGAAGCTGAGACTTCTAAAGGATATACATGGGGTGGTGGGTACAAAAAAGAAGCCAGGACTGCCTAGGTTTAAATCCTGACTCAGATATTCACTGGCTGTTATTTTAAACAATTTTACCTAACTTGTATCTCAGTTTCCTCAACAGTAAAATGAGAATAAAAGTATACTACTTATTAATAAATGCCTTGGTTTAAGGACTGTATGAGTTAATGCTTGTAAAATAAAATGCATGGCACTGTACCCAACACAACAAAAGACATGAGTTGTGTTTTAAAATGTTTAAGTTAAGCAGGCAGGAATCATGAAGCACCTTTCACAGATTTCTAATTTTTACTTTTTTGTCTTTTATCTGTCTACCCTTAGATTGTATTACCAACTTTAGATAAGACAACTGGAGAGATTCTTTTTTTTTTTTTCTTAGAGTCTCTACTACATTGCCCTCAGTAGAGTACTGTGGCGTCACAGCTCACAGTAACCTCAAACTCTTGGGCTTAACAGATTCTCTTGCCTCAGCCTCCCAAGTAGCTGAGACTACAGATGCCCGCCACAATGCCTAGTCATTTTTTTGTTGCAGTTGTCATTGTTGCTTAGCTGGCCCAGGCCAGGTTCCAACCTACCAGCCTAGGTGTTTGTGGCTGGTGCCCTACCCACTGAGCTAAGAGAGATTGTTACTAACCTGAAGAACTTGAATCTTATGTAATCAGTTTTCTTAAAGCTTTACCAAACCTAATTGTTTTCTACTGAAATATTAATAAATAATTTACTTGAACTTTCAGCTTTAACAATCTGTACTCTGAATACTACTTATCTACCACATAATTTTTTTAAAGTAATACCTCCACAAGAAAGTCAAAGATAAAGATATAACTATTAACACTTCTGACTGATTTTTATTAAAGTTCATTCCTAAATTAGCCCATATTACAACAGAAGAAAGTAACATTGGGTGGTGTACCCTTGTAAGGGTATATAAATTGTCATAAGAACTTTTTGATTGGATCGCCAGCCACATACACCTGAGCTGGTGGGTTCGAATCCAGCTCGGGCCCGCCAAATAACAATGACAGCTGCAACCAAAAAATAGTTGGGAATTGTGGCAGACACCTGTAATCCCAGCTACTAGGGAGGCGGAGGCAGGAGAATTGCTTAAGACCAGGAGTTGGAGGTTGCTGTGAGCCGTGATGTCATAGCACTCTACCCAGGGTGACAGCTTGAGGCTCTGTCTCAAAAAAAAAAAGAAAAAAAAGAAAGAAAGAAAGAACTTTTTGATTATTATAATTTGCAATACTCAGTCAGGTGTGGTGGCTCATGCCTGTAATTCTGGCACTGAGAGGCCGAGGTAAGTAGACTGCTTGAGCTCAGGAGTTTGAGACCACCCTGAGCAAGAGTAAGACCCCATCTCTACTAAAAAATAGAAAAATTGAGGCAAGAGGATTGCCTGAGCCCAACAGCTTAAGGTTGCTGTGAGCCATATAGTACTCTACCTAGGGCAACAGAGTGAGACTGTCTCAAACAACAACCAAACAACCAAACATAAAAACCTATTTGTAATACTCAATGATTTAATTGAAGTTAAAATCCAAGGGAATATTTTGCTATGTACAGTGTTTACCTGAGATCACACAGTTTTATCTCTATTGCCTTGCTTATTTTTAGATCATTATTAATAATTTAAACTTACTATTTCATATAGTATATGCTTATCTAAAGCTATCTAAATTATGTTAGGTCTCAAATATTGATAGCTAACTAAACATACAGAAAATTTAAGTAACTGTAGAGTAACATATGTATACATATGAAATAATCATCTCCAGGCTCGGCGCGTGTGGCTCAAGTGGCTAAGGCGCCAGCCACATACACCTAAGGTGGCGGGTTCGAAT
>NW_003852567.1:2443812-2444997 GCF_000181295.1 Otolemur garnettii
GGTCCCAGCTACTTGGGAGGCTGAGGCAGGAGACTTGCTTGAGCCCAGGAGTTGAAGATTGCTGTGAGCAGTGAAGCCATGGCACTCTACCCAGGGGGACAGCTTGAGGCTCTGTCTCAAAAAAAAAAGAAAGAAAGAAAGAATCATCTCCAAATAAAGTCAAGTATCAGGAAATGAAATCCAACTTGTCACTGGATCTTATTTCCTACTTGAAATTTTCTTAAAGTATAAGGCATAACTTGCTATAAATATTTGAATATGAGATCTCATGCCATTTCAATTATATTCATGAAACTATATAACCACTCAAGAAAGAAGAGGAAGAAAAGAAGATACTGAAATCAGGAGTCCTAGGTACTAGCCCCCCACCCCCATTACCAGTCCTTTGACCTTGGGGCAAATTTATTTAAACCTCTAGATTTCTATTTCCTTTCTGTATATAATGGTGAAAAATACTGACCACAGACAATTTATCGCAAAGAATATACACAAATTTTTAAAGAACCGCCAAAAACTAATTCCCAGATACAAAGTCCCTTTATTTTCATTTTTATTTTGGAGATAGAGTCTCTGTTGACCAGGCTAGAATGCCATAATACCAGCCCAGCTCCCAACAACCTTCAACTCCTGGGCTCAAGCGATCCTTCTACCTCAGCCTCCCAAGTAGCTTTAACTATAGGCTTCTGCCACAACACCTGGACAAGTTTTCCTTTTTTTATTCCATTTTTATTTTAGTAGATACAAGGTCTTGTTCTTGCTTAGGATGGTGTCCCTCTTGCTCAGGCTGGTCTAATCTTGAGCTCAAGGACCTACTCACCTCAGCCTTCCAGAGTGCTAGAATTACAGGCATGAGCCACCATGTCCAGCCTTATTTGAATTTTTTAAAGATGGGGGTCTTGTTGCCTAGCACATGCCAACTTGCCCAACTCTAAAACATAATCTCTTTTTAAGACACATAATCTTAATTCATCAAATCAAAGGTTAAGCTACTTTGCTGTATTCAGGAGCATTAATGAATTTCTGAGTATTTTCTAAAAGACGTAAGAGAAGAAAAAATTAAAGTTTAAAAAATTAAAAACCTTGCTGTTACCCATTTCCAAGTCTAGTAATCTCAGGATATGATTTGAACAAACTAAATTTATGAGAGCAAGAGAATGTAAACAATGACCGGATATTTTTTTTTTT
>NW_003852567.1:2445535-2448497 GCF_000181295.1 Otolemur garnettii
GGGGATTCGAACCCGCCACCTTAGGTGTATGTGGCTGGCGCCTTAGCCGCTTGAGCCACAGGCGCTGAGCCACTTTATCAGTCTTAAAAATGTATCTTAAAAATATTTTCTGAAATACAAATGAAATGATAGAATATCTAAAATTAGTTACGAAATAAAGGGAAGGCAGATGGGGTAAAGATAAAACCATGAGTTAATTATAGAAGCTTGAATACATAGTAATTATCACTATTATTCTTTTCATATTATAGAAAATTTTGAAGATCTAAGAAGCTTAAAAAATGACTACTATACAATTATTCTTTAAGTGTTAGGGTGTTGCCTCGGTGCCTGTGGTTCAAGTGGCTGAGGCACCAGCCACATACACCTAGGGTGGCGGGTTCAAATCCAGCTCGGGCCCGCCAGACAACAATGATGGCTGCAACCAAAAAAAAAAAGGCTGGGTGCTGTCACAGGCGCCTGTGGTCCCAGCTACTTGGGAGGCAGAGGCAGGAAGACTCGCTTGAGCCCAGGAGTTGGAGGTTGCTGTGAGCTGTGATGCCACAGCACTCAACCCAGGGGAATAGCTTGAGGCTCTGTCTCAAAAAAAAAAAAAAAAAAAAGTGTTAGGGTATACTGCATAACGAACATAACCATAGCATTATAATGCAATATGTGTCGCTATTAACCAACCAAACATGACTGAAATCTGGTAAAGTGATTAAATATAAGGTTCATGTGAGAGCAAACATATATAAAAGTAGTATTTTTGATAAAGAACAATAATGGGCTCGGTGTCTGTAGCTCAAGCAGCTATTCACATTGAATATCGAAGCAGTATCCTGAACCCTATAATAAATGCATCAATGTACAAAGTTATGATTTAATAAAAAAAATTATTAAAATAATAAATAAATAAAAGGAAAAGCCATATACACACACCCACAAAAAACCAATAATGGGCTCAGCGCCTGTAGCTCAAGCGGCTAAGGGCCAGCCATATACACCAGAGCTAGCAGGTTCGAATCCAGCCCAGGCCCACCAAACAACAATGACAACCATAACCAAAAATAGCTGTGCACTGTGGCAGGCAACTATAGTCCCAGCTACTTGGGAGGCTAAGGCAAGAGGATCACTTATGCCCAAGAGTTTGAGGTTGTTGTGAGCAGTTGACGCAACGGCACTCTACCCAGGATGATGGCTTGAGACTCTGTCTCAAAAAAAAAAATAATAATAATCATGGGGAAGAATTTGACTCAGTGGATAGAAGAGCATCCTATAAAGCTGTAACAATTAAATGAGGAAATGACAGGCAGATCAATGATATATATAAAAACAGCCATGCATGGTGGCTCACTCCTATAAGACTACTACTCTGGCAGTCTGAGGCAAGAGGATTGCTTCAGCTTAGGATTTCAAGACCAGCCTGAGCAAGAGTAAGATCTGTTCTCTACTAAAAAGAGAAAAATTAGCCAGGCATTGTGGCAGGCACCTGTAGTCTCAGCTACTTGGGAAGCTGAGGCAGGAATATTGCTTGAACCCAGGAGCTTGATGTTGCTATGACCTAGACTGATGCCATGCTCCCAAAAAAACAAGTAACAACAACAACAAAAACCCAAAAAACAAAAATGAAGTTTACCATTCAATAATTATTCTGGGTACCTTCCTCTCAATTTGTAGTTAACCTCAAAAGTTCTCTAATAAATTAAGTCCTCACTAAAAAGAAAAGAAAAATTCACGAAGTATAATTTTAATTTTGACCTGTGTTCTTATAAAGCTTTATCAAGAAACAAATCTAAGAAGTCAGACCTAAAAGAACACACAAAGGTAATTTAGAACCTAAGAAACTCTTTCTCAAGCAACTCCTTAAATCTTTTTTCACTAATTTGTAAACTCATTAGAACAAATAACCTCCAAAATAATTTCTGTACCATTACCACACACATCCTCCCTAACATGCTCAGATCACTCCTAAACATGCTCTTAATGAAATAGTGGAACAAATCAGACATCTATTTTTAATTATATAAATTTAACTAAGCATTTATGTAAATACTTTATTTATATTTATTCACTCATTCCATATATTGTTGTTGAAAATCTATCATTTTGCAACACATCAATACAAAGGTAGGAAACAAAAATAATAATTTTCCTTATGCCTGAATGGCTATGAACTAATTGAAAAGACAGGCATACAAATAAATGATTAGAACTTAAGTCCTTAAAGTAGATATCTATCAAGTGCTAAAGAGCACTGTAAAAAAATGCCTAATTCTGGCTGAAATGATCAGAGAAGATTCTGAAAAGGGTAACTGAGGTCAAAGTGAAAAGAGACCCTACAAGTATATAGACTAACTGGAACATGTGAGCAAAGAGAACAACAATAAGCAGGAACACAAGGAAAAAAAAGTGAGACATATAGGAAATACAGGATAGCCATAAAGTTCCGGGGCAATTTAAAATAGTGTGTAATAAATTGCATACTGACTTTATGGCCACCTGTATAATCAATGAAACCTAGTAACTGATTTGATACGGGGATTGAGGAGAAAGGAAAATTCAAGGACAGGCTGGTGAGGTGGTTCACACCTATAATCCCAACACTCTGGGAGGACAAGGCATGAAGGATTCACTGAGACCAGCCTGAGCAAGAGCAAGACCATTTCTTTACTAAATACAGAAAAATTAGGATCGGCACCTGTAGCTCAGCAGCTTAGGGCGGCAGCCACATACACCGGAGCTGGCAGGTTCGAATCCAGCCTGGGCTGCCAAACAACAACGACAACTACAACCAAAAACTAGCCTGACGTTGTGGTAGGCACCTGTAGTCCCAGCTACCTCGGAGGCTGAGGCAAGAGAATCGCTTGAACCCAAAACCAAAAGTTTGAGGCAGCTGCTGTGAGCTGTGACACCATTGTACTCTATCAGGGGCGACATAGTAAAACTATGTCTCGGCTCGGCGCCTGTAGCTCAACCGGCT
>NW_003852567.1:2448878-2452853 GCF_000181295.1 Otolemur garnettii
AGGAGTTTGAGGTGTGGCTGAGCTAGGGCAATGTTATGGCACTCTAGCCTGGGCAATAGAGTGAGACTCTCTCAAGGAAAAAAAAAAAAAAAAAACTTAAAACTAAAGAAAATTCAAACACAACTTCTCAGTTTTCTTTACTGAGGAAATAAGTGAACAGATGGAAGTAGTATTAAATAATGCCTATAAAATGCTTACTAACTGTATCGCCCAGTTGTGAAATTAATATATGACAAGGTACAATAACAAAATGCATATGATGTATTGAGAAACTACTTTCTAGTCATCTTAGACTACCAAAAAGTATTTTCCCATTATCATTTTGTCTCCCTAAACCACTCTATTTGCTAGGTCTCTCCAATTTAATCGTCTTCTCATCCTTTCACTTTTCTCCCCACTCTTTCTCATACTTCTTAGTTCCTCCCAAGAACTTTTTAATTTAATTGTTCCCAATTGTGATATACTACAAAAACCAAAACTATCTGGGCAAAGAAAGGTATAAGCTAAAATGTATAACCCAAAAAGTTATTAAAAAACATTAATGGATGTCAATATGTAAAGTCAAGTATACACTGGCTTAGAGCAATATTTTGATAACCCCCAATATGCAGTATTAAAGTAATTTTATTCTACTATTTTCATGTGGGATTTCAGCAATGACAAAAACAAGAACATATAATGAAATTTAGGGCTGGGAGCAGTGGCTGACGTCTATAGTCCTAGTACTCTAGAAGGCCAAGGTGGGTAGACTGCTTGCTCATGGGCTTAAGACCAACCTGAGCAAAAGCAAGAACCCGTCTCTACTAAAAATAGAAATACTGAGGCAAGAGGATCACCTGAGCCTGAGTTGGAGGTTGCTATGAGCTATGACATCACAGCACTCTATGCAGGGCGACAGCTTGAGACTCTATCTCCAAAAGAAGAAATTTATCCCAATTATTCCTGCTACCTGCTTACTAACATATCACTAAATGAGGGGGAGGGGAATTCCCAGTCCTAAACACACTGTACTTGGTAATAAACAGCTCAGTTGAAAGCAAGGAGTGTTTACTATCGTTTTGGGATTATTGCCTAAGTTTAACGTGAAATGAGGACTCTCCCAACCATGGAATTTTTATGCTACGTCACCAGCTCATATCTGCCACAGGATATCTTTCCAGCATGACATCAGCAAAAACAATCAAAACATGTTTTCTTATTAATTTGTTTAAAGTTCAAGTTTGCTAATCACTAGTACAAACTTATAAATTGTTCATTAATGTGATATAAGGAACAGAGTGGCTATACCTAATGCTATATAATGTGCTACATGCTTTAAACTCAAATTTAGTCTTTATTCATTAAAACTCTCAATCTAAAAGGTTTAATTTAAACTGGGCATGATGGTTGAAGCCTATAACACTAGCATACTAGGAGGCCAAAACGGGAGGATCCCTTGAGCTGAGCAGTTCCAGACCAGCCTGAGCAAGAGAGAGACCCCCATCTCTGCTAAAAATATAGAAAAATTAAAAAGACATTATGGTATACACCTATAGTCCTAGCTATTAGGGAGACTAAGTTAGTAAAGATCCCTTAATCCCAGGAGTTTGAGGTAGCTGTGAGCTAGCTGACACTACAGCACTCTAGCCTGGATGAGAGTAAAACTGTCTCAAAAAAAGAAGTGGGGGCTAGGTGCAATGGGTCACACCTGTAATCCTAGCACTCTCGGAGGCCGAGGCAGGTAGACCGCCTGAGCTCAGGAGTTCAAGACCAGCCTGAGCTTCAGTCAGACCCTGCCTCTAAAAATAGCCGGCATTGTGACTGGTGCCTGTAGGCCCAGCTACGTGGGAAGCTGAGACAAGAGAATCACTTGAGCCCAAGAGTTTGAGGTTGCTATGAGCAATGATGCCATTGAACTCTACCCAGGGTAACAGACTGAAACTATATTTAAAAAAAAAAAAAAAAGAAAGAAAGAAAGGAAAATAAAAGAAGTTTTCTGTAAAGTCATAAACCCAGAGGCACAAATGGGAGGTCACAAAAGAAACAAAATTTTGGAAGCTGGAAACCACAAGAATAAGTAGCAATTAAGGTACGAGACTAGAAAAAAGTTAAACCCAGTCTGGTGATCAGGTAACAAAAGAGTATGTTTACATCTTCTGTACATAGAAAAACTTGTGAACTGAAGCAATCAACAGCAATTGTTGCTGAAATTGGAGGACTGGTCAAAAGGATGTAAAGATTCTGTGCTAGTCGCACATCTGGAAAAAAAGAGAAAGACACATAAAGAGTAGCCAGATCCCCAGAGGGGGCCACACAAAGTTGATAAGGAAGCAGTCCACATCACACTACCACAACATTGGAAGTTTACACTTTTTCATGGTGACCTAGAGACACCAGGGTCATCAGACAGAGCCCACACCCAGGGAAACTCAAGTGAAAATAAAATCTAACTACTGACTGGTAAAATCCTGGACTTCTTTGTCTCACTTGATTCAAAAAGGGCTGGCAACAAAGCCTATACATGGCAGGTAGAAAAAATGATTCTTTTCTAAGGTAGCTATCTCCTACTAAGAAAATTTAAAGATAAAATAGATGGATTCTCCCTCAGATCAGCCCAGCAAAATCATCATATAGAAACACCAAATAGTTAATAAATGTTGCCCTGTGCACAGAACTGAGCTTTCAATGGCTTTTTAGTACCTCACTCATTTATTTATTTTTTTAGAGACAACAGTCTCACTTTGTCAACATGGGTAGAGACAGTGTCATGGCATCATCATAACTCACACCAACCTCAGACTCTTAGGCTCAAGTGATCCTTCTTGCCTCACCTTCTGGGTAACTGGAACTACAGATGCCCACTACAATGCCCAGCTAGTTTTTCTATTTTTAATAGAGTAGGGGTCTCATTCTTGCTCAGGCTGGTCTCAAACTCCTGAGCTCAAGCAACCCACCTGCCTCTGTCTCCCAGAGTGCTAGGATTACAGGCGTGAGCCACTAAACCAGGCCAGTACCTCATTCTTGAATATGACATTTGAGAAAAGCCCAAAGGCAAACAGAAACGGAAGGCAAAACACCTTGGAGCAAAAGAAAACCTCAAAAAATACAATAATATTCTTAGAATGTTAAGGAAATACACAGAATACAAAAAAATATGAACAGGAGGCCGAGAGGAGGCATTCAAATTATTAAAAAGTGAGATCGAATATTGGGCAGTACCTGTGGCTCAGTGAGTAGGGTGCTGGTCCCATTTACCAGGTTCAAACCCAGCCCTGGCCAAACTGCAACAAAAAAAATAGCCGGGCATTGTGGTGGGCACTTGTAGTCCCAGCTACTTGGGAGGCTGAGGCAAAAGAATGGCCTAAGCCTAGGAGCTGGAGGTTGCTGTGAGCTGTGTGACACCACGGCACTCTACCAAGGACAATAAAGTGAGATTCTGGATCTACCAAAAAAAAAAAAAGGGACATCAAATATTAAAAGAATGATAGTAGGCCTGGCATTGCTCAGGCCTATGATCCTAGCACTCTGGGAGGCCAAGGTAGGAACATCGCTTGAGGTCAGTTCAAGACCAGCCTAAACAAGAGTGAGACCTGGTCTCTACTAAAATAGAAGAACCAGCCAAGCGCTATAGTGGATATCTGTAGTCACAGTTACTTGGGAGGCTCAGGCAAGAGATCACTTAAGCCCAAGAGTTTGAGGTTACTGTGAGGCGTGACAACGAGGCACTCTATCCCAAGATGACAGAGTGAGGCTCTGATCCAAAAATGCAAAGATCCCGTGGATCTACTAAAAATATAAAAGATCAGCCAGATATTGTGGCAGGTGCCTGTAGTCCCAGCTACGTAGGAAGCTGAGGCAGAAGGACTGCCTAAACCACAAGTTTGAGGCTGGCATGAATTAAGCTGACCCCCATTGCACTCTAGCCGGGGCAACACAGTGAGACTCTGTCTCAAAAATAAAAATAAAAAATAAGATAAAATAAAATATAGCAGACAC
>NW_003852567.1:2453826-2455015 GCF_000181295.1 Otolemur garnettii
TTTTTTTATGTTTTAATTTTTTTTTATTTTTTTTATTAAATGATAGCTGTATACATAAATGCAAACATAACAGTGACTCTAATTTAAAAATCTATCATCTGTACTAGATTATAAATCATCAAATTTTCAAAAAACTAAGCTTAACAAAATACAACCAATTGTCCTCACCTGTTCTACTGGTAACCCTCTTCAAATTTTCTTACTCTCTGATTAGAATGTAAAGGTAAGACCTCTTCTAAGGAAGTAAGGAACACTATCTTGTGATGATGACAAGCTACCCTTTGATTTCAACAAACTTCCTGAGAGGATTCTGAAAATATTTCAGAAAACTACATCAAAATTGTCATTTGTATCACTCTATAATGTACTATATATGTAAAAGTGAGTAAGTATTTTATTTTCTGGAACAGCTTTTACTACATGCAAGTATGGTAGGGGGCAGCTGATAATAAGAAAGAATTAGTGCCTAATAAAGTTAGCATTTTGGCCTCATAGTAGTAGTATAAAACAGAGTATGATCCAAGATCTCCTAATTTATATATAAAAAACAAACGAACAGGTGGTGCCGTAGTTCAGTGGGTAAGGCGCCAGCCACATACACGAGGGCTGGTGGGTTCGAACCCAGCCCAGGCCTAATAAACAACAAAAACTATAACAACAACAAGAAAAATAGCCAGGCATTGTGGCAGGCGCCTGTAGTACCAGCTACTTGAGAGGCTGAGGCAAGAGAATCACTTAAGCCCAAGAGCTGGAGGTTGCTGTGAGCCGTGATGTCACAGCAATCTACTGAGGGTGACAAAGTGAGACTCTGTCTTTAAAAAAAAAAAAAGAACATATTTGCTTCCTTGGGGCTTTAGCCATTATTGAGGAACAACAATTTGACAAGGCATCCTATAGTAAGTACTATAAGCAACAGAGTTCACATGCCTTTCAACAATTAGTCAATTTTTATGTAAACCAAAAAAGGTTAACAATCTTGCCAGTCAAATCAACAGAGTTGCTTCACACACAGAGCTAAACATTATTGTCCTGCAAATTAAATAACTAAATATGACATTTAAGTATAGTTAATAACAATAATACTTTCTAACAAAATTATTTATTTATTTATTTTTCAGAGACAGAGTGTCATTTTGTCACCCTCAGTAGAGTGCTGTGGCATCACAGCTCACAGCAACCTCAAACTCTT
>NW_003852567.1:2456062-2457147 GCF_000181295.1 Otolemur garnettii
AAAAAAAAAAAAAAGTGAACAGTTGGGCCATGCCTGTGGCTCAGTGACTAGAGCACTGGCCCCATATACTGAGGGTAGCAGGTTCAAACCTGGCCCCAGCCAAACTGCAACAACAACAAAATAGCCAGGTGTTGTGACAGGCGCCTGTAGTCCCAGCTCCTCGGGAGGCTGAGGCAAAAGAATCCCCGAAGCCCAAAAGCTGGAGGTTGCTGTGAGCTGGAACTCCAGCACTCTACTGAGGATGACAAAGTAAGACTCTTGTCTCTAAATAAAAAAAGTTAACAGTGAGGCACACACATTTCTTCCTCCAGTCCTTCAGTCAGATGATTACTCCCACACTACAGAAGACAAAAAGGTTTATGCTCTGGAAAAGTTACACAAGGGAACCTCTAGCTGTTACCAGAAATGAAATATACTATATTGAAAACAGGGTGATTAAGCCTATACTTGAACGAATGTTAAAACCACAGGCTTGTCTCACTCATCTACCCCATCTTTCATTACTCAAGTAAAAGATCACAGCAATCTTTTACAGACAAACTGCTCACTCAAGAGAAAATATCTACAGATATTGATATTTGGGGGCTCCCCACAAAAAGGCTTATGCCTCAGTTTATCCTAAGTTTGTAAAGATTCCCTAATCAACAAGGTTGCATTTCTCTTTCCCCACTTGCTACTTCTAGCAGCTCACAAATATCAAGAGTCAAAGAAAACCAGAAACTGATGAAAACTTCAAAAATAAAAGACAAAGGTAGAAGAAAAAAAGTAAAAAGCAACTTTAAGAAAACAGGGCCTTTCAACTGGAGACACCATCTTCCAGTAACTCACCAAAATGACAAACACAAAGGGAAAGAGGAGAGGCACCTGATACATGTTCTCTAGGCCATTTAGAAAACATGGAGTTGTTTCTTTGACCACATATATGGGAATCTACAAGAAAGGTGATATTGTAGACATCAAGGGAATGGGTACTGTTCAAAAAGGCAAGCCAGGCTCGGCGCCTGTGGCTCAACCGGCTAAGGCGCCAGCCACGTACACCTAAGGTGGCGGGTTTGAATCCCCAGCCCGGACCCGCCAAACAACAA
>NW_003852567.1:2457823-2460345 GCF_000181295.1 Otolemur garnettii
AAGAGAAAGGTACCTGGGTTCAACTGAAGCACCAGCCTGCTCCACCCAGAGAAGCCCACTTTGTGAGAACCAATGGAAAGGAGCCTGAGCTCCTAGAAGCCATTCCCTATGAATTCATGGCATAGTAAGCATATAACATAGCACACAGGAGAACCAGCAGATCCATGCTTTTTAGGTGCAAGAACCTATTTATTCCCCATGAGCTCATGGCATAATAGGTGTACAGCATAGCATACAGGATAACCAATAGACCCCACGTAACAGTGATGATACAAGGTGCTGGAACCTATTTCCCATGAATTCAAAAGTCAACGCTTTGTCACATTCAATGGCAAGGTGCCTCCCTAAGCTACTGGAACCTCTTCCCTAGAATTCATGGCATGGTAGATAAGAATAATAGCCTACTGCTACTGTGAAAATGTTTTTTGTTCATTCACTAAAAGTGTGATCTTGGGCAGCACCTGTGGCTCAAAGGAATAGGGAGCTGGCCCCATATGCCAGAGGTGGCAGGTTCAAACCCAGCCCTGGCCAAAAACTGCAAAAAAATAAAAGTGTGATCTTTTTTTCCTCAAAGAAGTATTAAAGCAAATTTTAATGTGTCCTAAAAAAAAAAGAAAGAAAGAAAAGAAAAGAAAGAAAGAAAAGTAAAATAGGGACAGGCTCGGTGCCTGTAGCACAGTGGTTACAGCACCAGCCACATGCACTGAGGCTGTTGGGTTCGAACCCGGACTGTACCAACTAAACAGTGACAACTGAAATGAAAAATAGCCAGGTGTTGTAGTGGGTTCCTATAGTCACAGCTACTTGGGAGGCTGAGGCAAAAGAATTACTTAAGACCAAGAGTTTGAGGTTGCTTTGAGCTATGATGCCACAGCACTCTACCGAGGGTGATACAGTAAGACTCTGTCTCAAAAAAGAAAGAAAAGAAAGAAAGAAACTAGGGACAAATCCAAAGAAAAAAGACAATCTCCTCAGAGAGGTTTTATTTCATAAAAAGTATGAAAGGAAAAAATAGAAAAAGAACATATCACAATTAATAACAAGATAACCACCATTAGAGAAGCATAATGAATTAATTATGGATAAAATGACATGATATCTAAATCTACTTTAAGAAACTAAAGAGATGCCAGACATGATGGCTCATGCTTACAATCCTAGCATTCTGGGAGGCCAAGGCCAGTGGATCGTTTGAGCTCAGGAATTTGAGATCAGTCTGAGCAAGAGACAGACCCCATCTCTACCAAAAATAGAATTACCTAGTTAGGCACTGTGGCAGGTACCTGTACCAGCTACTTGGGAGGCTGAGGCAAGAAAATCACAGTCTAAGAGTTTGAGGTTGCTGATATAAAGACAATTGATACCAGTACATGGTGGGGAAAGGGGTACTGGGGGAGTGCAGAAAGGGAAGGAGGAAAGGGACTGTGGGGCCACAGTGTATGACATACCTCTTGGGGATGGGACGTCATTATTTTAGAGGGACTTTACCCAGTAAATGCAAGCAGTGCAACCTGGTTCTTTGTACCCTCAATGATTATCCCACAATAAAAATAAGAGGGTCTATCACATGGGACATGAGGAATATTTTTTCCTTTGTACTATTTTTATTCCTGTAATTCTTCCGGGAGTTTGAAGTTGTTCCCATAAAGTTAAAAAAAAAAAAAAAGTTTGAGATTGCTGTGAGCTATGATGACACCACTGCACTCTACCCAGAGTGACAGTGAGATTCTATCTCAAACAAACAAACAAACAAAGGAGAGAAATGAAAAATAATGACGTTTTAGATGACAGCCAAAATTTTAAAATGCATTATCCAAAGATCACAAAGAAAATGAGTAAAAGATAAAAATATAGAAAATACAATAAAACAGGCTTGGCACCTATATAGCTCAAGGGGATAAGACTCCAGCCACATACACAAGAGCTGAAAGGTTCAAATCCAGCCCAGGCCTGCCAAACAACAATGACAACTACAACTAAAAAATAGTCAGGCGTTGTGGCAGGCACCTGTAGTACCAGCTACTTGGGAGGCCCAGGCAAGAGAATCGTTTAAGCCCAGGAGTTAGAGGTTGCTGTGAGCTGTGATGCCATAGCACTCTACCCAGAGCGATACTTGAGGCTCTATCTCAAAAAGAAAAGAAAAGAAAGAAAAAAAAAAAGAAAATACAATAAAACAAACATGAAAATTAGAGAATTAACCCGATTCATCATCCAAATACAGGAGGTTCAGAAGAAGAGAAAAAAGAAAACGGAAGAATGAGAATAGGAGAAATAATTTCTTTTGGGAGACCAAGATAGGATTACTACTTCAGTGAACTATGATGATGCCACTGCACTCTAGCCCAGATGACAGAGCAAGCAGGATCCTATTGAAAAGGAAAAAAGGGGCTTAGTGCCTGTAGCTCAAGTGGCTAAGGAGCCAGTCACATACACTAGAGCTGGTGGGTTGGAATCCAGCCCAGGACTGCCAAACAACAACGATAACTACAACCAAAAAATAGCCAGGTGTTGTGGCGGGCGCC
>NW_003852567.1:2460836-2461928 GCF_000181295.1 Otolemur garnettii
AAAAAAAAAAGAAAGAAAGGAAAAAAGGAAAAATTTCCCACACTACATGACTAGAATTTGAAGACTGAAAGAAGACTCAAAGTATAATAAATGATAACCTAAAAAGAAAATGAGAATACCTATGTACATATTTGACCACATGAATAAATGGTATTCTAAAGGGTGTTACAATTCTGTTTAAAAATTTAGATTATAAATGAGTGACAATGGAAACCAACTAAAATAGAAAAATAAGACAATTTCAGAAAAACGTAAGATTTTCCAAGAAAGGAAACATAATCTTACTGCACAACTGGGGAAACAACAGTCAACACAATATGTACATATATTCAAAATAAGAAAAACACAGGAAGAAATGCCTGTGGCTCAGGGAGTAGGGCACCAGCCCCATATTCCAGGGATGGCAGGTTCAAACCTGACCCCAGCCAAAAACTGCAGGAAAAAAAAAGGAGAAATGGTGGTAAAGGGAAGTGATAAAAGAGTGCTAACCTAACATCCCATAATAGCAGGTCAATTGAAAATGCTAAAAATTCCAAAATCATTAAGTAGCAGTATAAGTATGGTATTTGTAAATTGTGTGATAAGTACTATACCAGAAAGCAAACAAGAGCGAAGAGAAGAAATGTGAGAGGGAAATAGGTAGAGCTGGGAATTACTGTTCATCTTTATAAATTTAAAAGTGGTTTTGATCTTTAAAATTATGTACATATTCCTCTGATAATACGTGTTTCTCACCCATTTATGCTTTGGAAAGTCACTATCTGTCTCTTACTCCAAATAAATCAACAGCCACAATGCAGTTTACAGGTGTGTGCAATGTAAAAATCAGGACAGTGCAACTGTTTTTTGCTCCTATAAGGTGTTGAGGCAGGCACATCACACACCCTTAGCATTCACTCTTCCAGCCTTTCCCCATCCAAATCCCTAGTAAATTTTTTTTAGATTATAATTTTGTTTTTTTTTTGAGACAGAGTCTCACTTTGTCACCCTCAGTAGAGTGCTGTGGCATCACAGCTCACGCACAGCAACCTCAAACTCTTGGGCTCAAGTGATTCTCTTGCTTCAGCCTCCTGTGTAGCTGGGACTACAAGT
>NW_003852567.1:2463465-2464780 GCF_000181295.1 Otolemur garnettii
AAAAGCCGGGTGTTGTGGCAGGTACAAGTCCCAGCTACTTGGGAGGCTAAGGCAAGAGAATTGCTTAAGCCCAAGAGTTTGTGGTTGCTGTGACCCCATGGCACTCCACCCAGGGCAACAGCTTGAGATTCTGTCTCAAAAAAAAAAAAAAAAAGAAGTATTTTCCTGGTTGTCTAGCGCCAAAGGAAGAAGACAGTATTAATATAAAAGACCAGAATGATATAATTAACATGTTTGAGCAACTGAACAGACAGTATATAGAACTCTATACACAGCATAAAGAGAAAACAAAGGCTTTTGAAGAATATATGTTTGGGGCCATAAAGGAAGTCTCATGGGCTGGGTGTCATGGCTCATGCCTATAATTGTAGCACTCTGGAAGGCCGAGAAAGGTGGATTGCCTAAGCTCAGGGGTTCCAGACCAGCCTAGGCAAATTGAGACACCAATTCTACTAAAAAATAGAAAAACTATCCGGGTGTTTGTAGCAGGCACCTGTAGTCCCAGTTACAAGGGAGGCTGAAGCAAGAGGATCGCTCAAATCCAGGAGCTTCAGGTTGCTGCGAGCTACACCACCACCACACTCTACCCATGGTGATAGAGACTGTCTCAAAAAAATAAAATAAAATAGGGTGGTACCTGTGGTTCAAAGGAGTAGGGCGCCAGCCCCATATGCCAGAGGTGGCGGGTTCACCCACCACCAGTTTACCCAGCCCTGGTCAAAAACTGCAAAAACAAATAAATAAATAAATAAAACAAATAAAATAAAATGAAATAAAATAAAAAGAAGCCTCATTAGGCCTGCCAGAGGCTCACACCTGTAATCCTAGCACTCTGGGAGGCCAAGGCAAGAGGATTATTTAAGCTCCTGAGTTTGAGACAAGCCTGAGCAAGAGTGAGACACCATCATCATTAAATTAAAAATGGAAAAAAAAAATTAGCCAGGCATGGTGGAGGCGGGCACACCGGTAGTCCCAGGTACTGGGGAGCCTGAGGTGGAAGATCACTGTGCCTAAGAATTTGAGATTGCTATAAAATAACCTGACCACCATAGCACTCTAGTCAGAGTAACAGAGTGAGACTAGCCTAACAATTTAAAAAAAAAAGAAAGAAAGAAAGAAAAAAGGAAATTAAGAAATACCTTGGGAGGCCTGGCATGGTAGCTCATGTAATACTACCTCTCTGTGAGACCAAGAAAGGTGGATTGCCTAAGCTCAGGAATTCCAGACCAGCTTGAGCAAACTGAGACACTACCTCTACTAAAAAATAGAAAAACTAGCCAGGCATCTGTAGTCCCAGTTACTGGGGAGACTAAGG
>NW_003852567.1:2465229-2466349 GCF_000181295.1 Otolemur garnettii
AGAGAGAGATGGGGGGGACTACTAACAGAAAATATGGCAAAACTGGCACAAACAGGCTCAGTGCTCATAGCTCAGCGGCTAGGGTGCTGGCCACATACACCAGAACTGGCAGGTTTGAACCCAGCCCAGGCCTGCTAAACAACAATGACAACTACAACCAAAACACAGCCAGGTGTTGTGACGGGCACCTATAGTCCCAGATACTTGGGAGGCTGAGGCAAGAGAATCGCTTATGCCCAAAAGTTTGTAGTTGCTTGCTGTGAGCTGTGATGCCACAGCACTCTACCGACAGTGACATAGTGAGAATCTGTCTCAACAACAACAAAAAACTGGTACAAACAAAAAAGACAGAGCTTAAATAAACAAACAGAATGGAAGAAATAATTCTCATCTCTCACCTCAAAAAACTCCCAAATAAGATGATAGTACATGTAAATTTTACACAAGTGTCAAGGAACAGCTGAGTCCTATTTTATACCAGTTATTTCTAAAATTTAAAAAAGATCAAAAGCTTTCCAGCTCATTTTATAATCTTGACTTCAAAATCAAATAAGGAAAGTTACAGCATTCTTCTCCAGAAAAGTCTTAAGAAAGAAAAAAAAAAATAAACAAGGAAAGTTACTGCAAATGAGAACTATAATTCCATTTTGTTTTGTTTTAATTGAGACAGTCTCTCTTTGTTGCCCTTGGTAGAGGGTCGTGGTGTCAAAGCTCAGAGCAATCTCAAACTCTTGGGCTCAAGCAATTCTCTTGCCTCAGCCTCCCGAGTAACTGGGACTACAGATGTCTGCCACAATGCCTGGCTATTTTTTTTTTTGTTTGTTTCAGTAGGCCCAGGCTGAGCTCGAACCCTCCAGACCTGGTGCATGTGCCTGGCACCCTACACAGTAAGCTACAGGCACCGCCATTTCACTTGTTTTCATAGAATAAAACAATGTGAAATGGTATTTTATGCCAATATATGAAATCAATAGTGTATAACCAATATATATGCAAGTTCAATAGTAAATTTTTAAAAATACATCATTATCAGGCAAACTATTTCTTAAAAATGCAAGGATGGGGCTCAGCGCCTATACCTCAACCGGCTAAGGCGCCAGCCACATACACCTACTAAGGT
>NW_003852567.1:2468586-2469722 GCF_000181295.1 Otolemur garnettii
TTGCAGATAAAATCTATAAAAATCAGCATACACTGGGCATGCTGGTTCACATGTATAATCCCAACACTTTGGGAAGACAAAGCAGGATGAGTACTTGAGACCAGGAGTTTGAGACTAGACTGGGCAACACTAAGACTAAAAAAATAGAAAAACCAGCTAGGTATAGTGTTGCCCATTGGTAGTCCTAGCTCCAAGGAGACTGAGGCAAGAGGATCACTTGAGCTCAGGGGTTTGAGGTTGTAGTGAGCTATGATGATGTCACTGCACTCTAGCCTGGGAAACAGAGCAGTAATCTGTCTCAAAATAAAGTAAAATTAAAAAAAAAATCAGTGTACCATTAGAACAAATAGTACAACCAGATTAACAAACACAAACTCAAACTACAAACATTACAATCAGATGTATGCCCAGGGAATAACGAATTAGAAAATATAATAACTTGTTCAAGGCAATATTCACAATGGCAACACAAACTATAAAGTAGCTAAGAATTATGTATTTTTGGTTAAGAATTCTACAGATAAAACTTAAAACATGAATAAAGGATATAGAGAAACATCCATTTCCAAATTAATCTATGAATTCAATATACAACCCAACTAAGCATTCCAGTTTTGTCTTATTTTCTATTTTGTGTGTGTGTGTGTGTATGTGCCTTGTTAGTTCAACAAATTTACTCTAAAAATTTTATGCAAGAAACAAACTAAGACAACCTAGATGGGACAGGAAGGATGGGAAAATAAAGGGTAGGTAATATAACACTGCCCCACCAAATGACAAAATGTAAATAAAAACAAGATGATATGATACTGGCTAAAAAAACAGAGTGAACATGTGAGATATTAATAGAGAATTCAGACCCAATTGGAAACTTAATATACCGTGAAGGTGGCACTACATATCATCGTGGTAAGGACAGATTGATAAATGGCAATAGGAAAACCAGTTCTCTATAAGGAGACAAGTTTGGATCCCAGTCAAACCTACACAGACAGATGCAAGAAGAATTCAAGACCTAAATGTAAAAGGCAAAATAATAAAGTTAAAAGAAGGCTGAATGGGCTCGGCGCCTATAGCTCAACCGGCTAAGGCGCCAGCCACGTACACCTAAGGTGGCGGGTTCGAATCCCCAGCCC
>NW_003852567.1:2470054-2472677 GCF_000181295.1 Otolemur garnettii
GTCTGCTCCTGTAATCCTAGCACACTGGGAGGCCGAGGCAGGTGGATCACCTGAGCTTGAGACCAGTCTGAGCCAGAGCAAGACCTCGTCTCTAAAAGGAGCTGGGCATTGTGGTAGGCACTGGTAGTCCCAGCTACTTGGGAGACTGAGGCTAAAGAATCGCTTAAGCCCAAGAGTTTGAGGTTGCTGTAAGCTGTGATGCCATAGCATTGTACCAAGGGCAACAAAGTAAGAAAATATCAGCCTGCACAAGAGTGAGACTCCATCTCTAGAAAAATTAGCTAGGCGTGTGTGGCAGGCATCTGTAGTCCTAGCTACTTGGAAGGATGAAGCAGAAAGACCACTTGAGACCAGGAAGTGAAGGTTAAAGTGAGCTATGATCATACCTCTCTGCACCCTAGCCCATTCGACACAGCAAGACTCTGTCTCAAAAAGTAAATAATTTAATTAATTAAAAGTAAACTTAAAAGGTCTTCAATAAAGCACAATACTGTAAGGTAAAAAATTTGATTAACAGAATTAACCAAATTAAAGAGATTCATTTCAAAGAATATTTCAGATGAAGAGATTATAAAAGATATTTCAGGCCAGGCAATGTGGCCCATGCCTATAATCCTAGAACTCTGAGAGGCCAAGGCAAGTGGATTACCTGAGCTCATAGGTTCGAGATCAGGCTGAGCCAGAGCCAGACCTCACATCTAAAAACAGCTGGGCACTGTGGCAGACGCCTGTAGTCCCAGCTACTTGAGAAGCTAAGGCAAGAAAATCGCTTGAGCCCAAGAGTTTGAGGTTGCTGTGAGCTGTGACACCACAGCACTCTAATGAGGGTGACATAGTGAGGCCCTATCTCAAAAAAAAAAAAAAAAGACATGAGGATATTTCATATACAAAAAACTCCTACTGATCAAAAACACAGTAATAATCACATTCTAAGAAATGGGCCCCCAAAGGGGACACTTCATTAAAGAAGAAAATATGCTTAAACCATCTGTTGTTAGAGAAAGACAACATTTTTAAAATTCAGATACGTTATACTTATTAAACTGATTAAAAACAAGGAATGTACATCATACCAAGAGTTGCTAGAATGTAGAGATAAAGGAAATACCATTCACTTTAAGGGTAAAGATTGATGAAACCATTCTAGAAAGCAACCCTACACTATTTAGTCTAATTAAATATATATCATTCATAATCCAGCAAGTCTGCTGAGTCTATATTCCAAAGAATTCTCACAAAAGTACACAGATGGCATAGCTACATGTTCACCATAGCACTAATCTATATAAGGTAAAGTTGGAGACCCACTTTGGTTGGTTCTGACAAAGAATGAACTGAACAGTTAAATTGTCAGGGAAGCACATCACATATTATACAATAGTCATAAGAAACATATTAGATGTACACTCTTAAAAACATGGATGTATCTTTAAAATATACAGGTCAATGGAGAAAAATTAATAGAAATAGGGAAAGCACCTCAATTACATAAACACAGACCAATAATGAATTCTGTAGCAACAAGTGAAAAAAAAATACACCTTCAAATGGCTGCCTATGGTGAGAGGAGAAAAATGAAAGAGAGGTATGGGGATAATAGGAGCAAAGGAACATAAGATAGCTTGGGCAGATTAATAACAACATGGGCCATAAACTAAGAATTATGATTAACTTAACTCTTTCCACCTGAAATCTAAAGTAGAATTAAAATGTTTGTGAGTGGTTAAATTAATCAGCAAAAATGAGGAAATGGTGATACAGAATAGAAGTAAAATAGAAAAGGTAAAGCCAGATAAGCCTTGCTTTGGAAGAGAGAATCTTTTTACATAGTCAGACTGATAATAGGCCTTAAACAAATACAGTAGAGCCTCTATAAGTTGACTACCCAAGGGACTGTAATGAATTGGCCAACTTATGAAAGTGGTCAACATAAAGAACTTCCACTGAGTATTATGTGGTACATGTGCAGTCTTTTAAAATTTGGTCAACAAAAAGTGGTCAATGTAGGGAGGTGGTCAACTATGGAAGTTCTACTGTACTTCTTTAAAATCTTCTTTAAGTGTTAGAAGATAGTTCCTGTATAAATCACCTACTTAATGTGGTTCCCTTATTCCTGAAACAGATGAGTCTGCCGTCTTAACTTTTTGTTATTAAAAATTTATAATTTTTGGCTCAGTGCCTGTGGCTCAAGTGGCTAAGGCGCCAGCCACATACACCTAAAGTGGCAGGGTCAAATCCAGCCCAGCCCACCAAATAACAATGACTGCTGCAACCAAAAAATAGCTGGGCATTGTGGCAGACACCTGTGGGCCCAGCTATTTGGAAGGCTGAGGAGGGAGCCTAGCTTGAGCCCAGGAGTTGGGAGGTTGCTGTGAGCTGTGATGCCACAGCACTCTACCCAAGGGGGACAGCTTGAGGCTCTGCCTCAAAAAATAAAAATAAAAATAAAAAAATAAAAATTAGTAATTTTTATTCATACTTAATTTGAAGAAAACAAACATTTTCTTTTTTCCTTGAGACAGAGTCTCAAGCTGTCGCCCTGGGTAGAGTGCTGTGGCGTGACAACTCACAGTAACTTGAAAATCTTGGGCTCAAGCAATTATCTTGCCTCAGCCTCCCAAGT
>NW_003852567.1:2472697-2476079 GCF_000181295.1 Otolemur garnettii
GCCTTAGCCGTTTGAGCTACAGGCACCACCTTGAGACAAGAGTCTTGCTTGTTACCCAAGTGCTCTGGTGTCACAGCTCACAGTAACTTCAAACTGGGGTTTTGCGATTCTCTTGCCTCTGCCTCCCAAGTAGCTGGGACTACAGGTGCCCGCCCCACAATGCCTGGCTTTTTTTTGGTTGGAGTTGTCTTTGTTTGGCAGGCCCAGCTGGATTCAAACCCACCAGCTCTGATGTATGTGGCTGGAGCCCCAGCCGCTGAGCTACAGGCACTGAGCCAGAAAACCAACAGATTTTTAAAGAGAAAAAAAATCATCACTACAACAAGAAACACATCTACACATATCATTCACTCCACCCTCACACTGGTGAGGGCAAGGCTGGGAAGAAAAAAGCAGGTCACCTGTCTTAGAAAGCAAGGAGTTAGAGAATGGGTCTTTCTCATTTCCAGTATTCTCCTGGCACAATCTCCCAGAATTATGCCAAAGAATCTGGCATCAACCAATCATGCCTGAAAATGCTGCCAATGAATGAATTTGTCCCTATTTATATTTATACTGAAGTGGACAACTGCCACCAGATGGCAGCAAACTATAGCCAGGATAGGTGAGATTTGTATCAAGCAGCTGGCTAGATTTCTATAACCACAGGCCAGATAGAAATAACAGTAACAAATCTGAACCCCACTTAATCTCATTATGGTAGAGTTTTACATACTATTAATCAGAAAATTATCGTGAACATTCTAGAATGTGACTTTTTGTATGTAGTACTATTTAATAAATATGAACTGTCAAATATTAAAATGAAATTAAATACTATTATGCCAATGTACTATGCACGCATATAGAATACACATTTTATTTGAATGCATATCACCTGTTTAATGAAATAAGAAGTCCATGGAGATAAAGCAATGAATAAATTAAAAGTTGATAGGAATAGGATGTTTATATAGTTTCAAAATACTTCCTAAGAAAATATTCATAAATTACTACAGAAAAGGACTGTCTAATGGAGAAGCCTGGCAAACATTTCCAAAATGACCAAAGTAGCTATCTCCCATAATAAAAGAAATCAAAATCACATGCCACATGAATATAATAAGAACATAAAGAAACTTTACAAACCCAAATCAAAGAACAGTCTATAAAATAAGTAACCTGCAACTGCAAAACTATAAAGCTTATGAAAATCTAGGACAAAATAAAGGCAGGAAGAGAGACAAAACAACTAAAGCAATATATGCATATGATTCTGAATGGGATTTGTATGTGTATGAGAATTGGATTCTTCTGCTACCAAGAACATTAAGACAACTGGTAAAATTGAATAGGTATGAGAATTAGATGGTACTCATATTTAAACTTTAATTTCCTGATTAATGATAATAATTGTGATTATGTAGAACTGCAGTCCCCAGTACTACACAACAGGGAGTATTTACAGCTGCTCCCCATGGATTGCATGACTGCCTAAGCTGGATTCCTGCCAGATTCCCCCATGCCCCATTAAAAAATGTTTTCCATGAAATGGGTCCCTGCTGCCAAAAAGGTTGGAGACCACTGGAGAACACCCGTGTTTGCAGGAAATACACTCTAATGTATTCAGAGAAATGGTGAGACATCAGACTTGGCAACTCACCCTCAAATGGTTCAGAAAAAAGATGTTTTTATTTAAAGTTTTTAAATTGTTTATAAAAGGGAGCAAAAGGATACATAAACATATTAGAATGGTTGTCCAAGTGGAATAGAAGTGGGAATGGGGGCTCGGCGCCTGTGGCTCAAACGGCTAAGGCGCCAGCCACATACACCTAAGGTGGAGGGTTCAAATCCAGCCCGGGCCCGCCAAACAATGACGGCTGCAACCAAAAAATAGCCGGGCATTGTGGCAGGCGCCTGTGGTCCCAGCTACTTGGGAGGCAGAGGCAGGAGACTCGCTTGAGCCCAGGAGTTGGAGGTTGCTGTGAGCTGTGATGCCACAGGACTCTACCCAGGGGGACAGCTTGAGGCTCTGTCTCAAAAAAAAAAAAAAAAGTGGGAATGGGAATAAAAAGAAATGAATACATATATTTACACACACACAGACACACACAGAGGGTGCCAAATATGTATACACATTTTAAGAAAGGTAAACATGGATGGTGCCTGTGGCTCAAAGGAGTAAGGCGCCGGCTCCACATGCCAGAGGTGGCAGGTTCAAACCCAGCCCCAGTCAAAAACAGCAAAAAAAAGGGAAAACACTGTATTAACGTTACAATAATTGGCCAGATGTGCCAGCTCACAACTATAATCTTAGCACTCTGGGAGGCTGAGGAAGGAAGATCACTAGAGCTCTTGAGTTCAAGACCACCATCTCTCCTAAAAATAGAATCAGAAGGAAGCCAGGCGAGGATCACACCTTTAATACCAGCGCTCTGGGAGGTTAAGGAGGGTAGATAGTATGAGCTCAGGAGTTTGAGACCAGCCTAAGCAATAGCAAGACCTCATCTCTAAAAACAGCTGGGGGTGTTGTGGTGGGCACCTATAATTCCAGCTACTGAGGAGGCTGAGGCAAGAGGACTGTTTGAGCCAAGAAGTTTGAAGTTACTATAAGCTATGACACAATGGCACTCTACCAAGAGCAACAAAGTTATATTCTGCCTCAAAAATAAAATTAAAAAAAAAAAAAAAGAATCATCCAGGCCTTGTGGTGGGCACCTGTAATCCCAACTACTTGGGAGGCTGAGGCAAGAGGATCACTTGAATCCAGGAGTTTGAGGTCGCTGTGAGCTAGTCTAATGCCACGGCACTTAGCTGTGAGACTCTGTCCCCAAAAATCATAATAAATAAAATATTAATAATATATACCGAACAAAAGATGAATATAAGTCATGTTTGACTCCTATAATTACAAGACAAGAGATACTCTGAGTGGTTGAAGTTGCTGTGAGCTATGTGAGTTTGCCATAATCAGAAGTGTCACTTGAGCAACACCGAACAAAGTGACCTGCTATATTGCTGTATTGCTGCACATGCTGTTTCAATTTCTTCTTAACGTACCCCTCCAGGGTAGCCAGTTTTCTAAGATATATTCTTTAACATTCCCCCATACTTGGGCAGTGCCATAGCTCAATGGATAGGGCGCTGGCCACATACACGGAGGCTGGCGGGTTTAAATCCAGCCCAGGCCAGCTAAAACAATGACAACTGCAACAAAAAAACAGCTGGGCATTGTGGAGGGCACCTGTGTAATCCCAGCTACTTGGGAGGCTAAAGCAAGAGAATTTCTTGAGCCCAAGTGTTTGTGGTTGCTGTGAGCTGTGATGGCACAGCACTCTACCAAGTGAGAAATAGTAAGACTCTGTCTCAAAAAAAAAAAAAAAAAAAAAGGCTTGGTGCCTGT
>NW_003852567.1:2476319-2477619 GCF_000181295.1 Otolemur garnettii
AAAAAAAAAAAAAGATCCCTCCCATACTCATACCTCCATTGTTGTACTTCCACAACATTCTTGAATTTCAAATACCACTTCAAAATGGTTTTCCGCTCATCAAACCACAACCCTCGTTTTGTTATTTTCTTTGTCCTTCCTGTCCCATGTCTACCATTCATTCGATTGATGCCATCTTTTAAGTGAACGTCATTCTACATATTGTTAACCATAATTCAACTTTGAAAAGTAATATACAGATAAAATCTCTTAGGCTGGGACCCATGGCTCATGCCTGTAATCCTAGCACTCTAGGAAGCTGAAGTGGGTGGAATGCCTGAGCACACGAGTTCTAGATCAGCCTGAGCCAGAGTGAGACCTCATCTCTAAAAACAGCCAGGCGTGTAGTAGGCGCCTGTCATCCCAAGCTACTTGGGAGGCTGAGGCAAGAGAACTGCTTGAGCCCAAGAGTTTGAGGTTGCTGTGAGCTGTGATGTCACAGCAATCTACTGAGGTCGACAAAGACTTTATCTTAAAAAAAAAAAAACTCTTAAAATGTGTATACTTTTTGCCACACCTATATAAACAAACAAGAAAAGGCCTGGAATGGCCAACATAATCATAAAGAACCATGAACTGAGAAATATGATTAACTCAACCCTAGAAAATAATTAAAAAATGGTTTAAATAAATACTGCAAAATTTGACTATGTCTGGGGACAGGGCTCACCTAAGATGTAGTTTATGCTAGAGGTAACATAGAAAACAGTAAGGTTGGCTCAGTGCCTATAGCTCAAACAGCTAGGGTGCTGGCCACATACATGGAGGTGGCAGGTTTGAACGGGCCCAGGCCAGCCAAACAATGATAACTACAACCAAAAAATAGCCAGGCATTGTGGCGGGCACCTGTAGTCCCAGCTAGTTGGAGGCTGAGGTAAGAGAATAACTTAAGCCCTAGAGTTTGAGGTTGCTGTAAGCTGTGCAGCCACTGGGCAACATACTGAGACTCTTGTCTCAAAAAAAAAAAAAAAGAAAAGAAAAAGAAAATAATATGGCTCACTTTCTCTCTGTTTCTAAAAAAGGTTGCTGCTGGACAGTCTAGACCAAGGGTCCTCAAACTTTTTAAACAGGGAGCCAGTTCACTGTCCCTCAGACCACTGGAGGGCTGGAATGCGGGCCTCAGGATAAGTTGGCTGCTAAGCAGGACAGGCAGCGGTGGCAGGCCAGATAAATGTCCTAGGCAGGCCACATGTGGCCTGCGGGCCATAGTTTGAGGACGCCTGGTCTGGACTAACGTTCCTTATAAGTCTCATAGTACATT
>NW_003852567.1:2478113-2480898 GCF_000181295.1 Otolemur garnettii
CCTAGGCTAGCATACTGCAGCGTCATCACAGCTCACAGCAACTTCAAACTCATGGACTCAGGCAATCCTTCTGCCTCAGACGCCCAAGTAGCAGGACCTACAGGTGCCCACCATAATGTATGAATAGTTTTTCAATTTTTTTCTTTTTTCCTTGTGACTGAGTCTCACTGTCACCTTGGGTAGAGTGCCACTGCCTGATAGCTCACAGCAACATCAAACTCTTGGGCTTAAACAATCCTCTTGCTATTGACTCCAAAGTAGCTAGGGTGTACAGGCACCCATAACAGTGCCTCGCTAGTTTTTCTATTCTCAGTAGAGACAGGGTCTCACTCTTGCTCAGGCTGGTCTCAAAATCCTGAGCTCAGGCGATCTAACCTGCTTTGGCATCATAGTTCACAACAACCTCAAACTCATGAGTTCAACTGATCTCCTGTCTTAGCCTCCCAAAGTAGCTGAGACTACAGGCACCTGCCCCAAAGTCCAGCTAGTTTTTTTTTTATTTTTAGTATAGACAGGGTCTCACTCTTGCTCAAGCTGGTCTTGAACTCCTGAGCTCAAGCAATCCTGCCTCCATCTCCCAAAGTGCTATGATTTTAGGACCAAAAACCAGTTTACCACCTGGCCATGTGAACTAATTTTTATAAATAAAAATTAAATTTAATAAATAGGAAAGAAGTATCAAATTAGTCATTTAAAGGCAGTAAGGAATCTGGAGTTGCAAGATTTGGATGAGCAGGCAAATTTAAGTAGTTAAGATTGAGCCAAAAGTCAGGAAGCCAAATAGGCAGTTCAGTTATCAGTCACAGAGGAAACTCAGTATTACAAAGGACATTAAAAATGAGTTTGAAAGCTCATGAGTTCAGCTTATTTATCAGGGCAATGGTCCAGTATAATGGTTACAGGTGATTGAGAAATGAAACAACTAATGACAGCCTCATTCCTCATCTGCAGCAATCCTTCCTGTAGCTACTAACTCCCAGAGGAAATTCTGACTTGATTTTTACAGTTTTAGATCCTCAGCCTCAATTCTGTCTTGAGCGGTCTAATTACTGAACTCTAACCTCCTTCCTCAAGATGAATACCACTGCATGCCTAACTATAATTCTAAAGTTCTTATTCTAAACATATATTTTTTCTTTTTTTTGAGACAGAGTCTCACTATGTTGCCCTCAGTAGAGTGCTATGACATCACAACTCACAGCAACTTCAAACTCTTGGGCTCAAGCAATTCCCTTGCCTCAGCCTCCCAAGTACTTGGGACTACAGGCACCCACCACAACGCCCAGCCATTTTTTGTTGCAGTTGCCATTGTTGGTTAGCAGGCCCAGGCCAGGTTTAAACCCGCCAACTACAGTGTATGTGGCTGGCACCGTAACCACTGTACTACAGTTGCCAAGTCATCTAAACGTATATTTTGTTTTTCCTTGCCAAGGCCAGTGTCGCTTCCTGAAGGATGTACTCTGTCCCAAACTCCAGCCCTGCAGCAAGGGTCTGTATGGTCCTCTTACCAAACGAACAACTGCCTGACTGACAAATCTCCCTATCTGAACATCCAAGTGTCATCTGTTTCTAGAAGCAGGGTTAGCAAACAAACAATAAGCTGTAGAACAAAGAATGCAAACTAATCTCTATAACCTTGGACAAGGCTCTCTTTAACTCCCTGCGACCAGGGCTCTCTTTGACTCCCTAGTTTCCCCATATATACAGAACTGGGTCACTGATACTTATCTCACCAGGCTTCCATAAGAAATAATAATATAGGCTCAGCGCCCACAGCTCTGTTGAGTAAGGCATCAGCCATGTACACTGTAGCTGGTGGGTTTGAGCCTGGCCCAGGCCTGCTAAAACAACAATGACAACTGCAACCAAAAAAAATAGGTGGGTGTTATGGTGGGCACCTGTAGTCCCAGCTACTCATGAGGCTGAGCCAAGAGAATCACTTGAGCCCAAGAGTTGGAGATTAATATGAGCTAAGATGCCATGGCACTCTACCAAAGGTGACAAAGTGAGATTGTGTCTCAAAAAAAAAAACCACAAAAACCCTAATGAAGAAAAAAATTAAGTAATTTCACTTACATGAATTTGAAAAAAAAATAGATTAAACCAGATTATGGTGTCAGCCTATGCAACAAAGCAAGACTTTGCCTCCACAAAAATTTAAAAATTAACCAAACATGGTAGTGCATGCCTATTGTTGCAACTTACTCAGGAGGCCGAGGACAGAGCATTGCTTGAGACCAGGAGTTAAGTTACAGTGAACTATTATCAGGTCACTACAACAGAGCAAAATCCTGTCTTAAAAATAAAATAAAAAATAACTCATAGGTACAATATACACCTTTGGAACACAAAGGCATTCTACTCATAAAGCAAAATACAGAATCACACTGAATCACAGGAATAGAAATCCTGCTTCATGAACATCAAAATCACCTATCTAGGTGTCCGACCTTTTTTCTTTTCTATCCTACACTGGAAGAATAAGAGTTGTCTTGGGTCAGTCAGGCATGGTAGTGGCTCATCCCTGTAATTCTAGCACTCTGGGAGGCCCGAGGTGGGTGGATTGCCTGAGCTCCAGAGTTCTAGACCAGCCTGAGGAAAGCCCATCTCTACTACAAACAGAAAAACTAGCCACATTATGTGGGCGTGGTGGCGAGTATATATAATCTCAGCTACTGAGACAAGATCTCTTTTTTTTTTTTTTTTTGAGACAGAGCCTCAAGCTGTCCCCCTGGGTAGAGTGCCGTGGCATTACAGCTCACAACAACCTCCAACTCCTGGGCTC
>NW_003852567.1:2481523-2483152 GCF_000181295.1 Otolemur garnettii
AAAAAAAAAAAAAAAAAAAAAAAAGGAAAAAGGTCTATCCATACTTTTTATGATATCTGACACCACAGACAAGCAAAAAAACTCTTCACAGTATCAGCCCAAAGCCCATGGGCCCCAGGTTGGACACCCCTAATAGAGATTACCATCTTACCCCTAGAAGATTCTGATTCTACTAAGTGTGAAGTGAAGCCCAGGAGTCTATAATTTTTAAAGTTCTAACGTAATTTCAAAGTAGTGTATCCACTCTTCAGATGCTCAATACCCTCTCAGAACATTGTCCCTAAGGGTCATCCAAAACATATTTGACTATCACTGGGAGCAAGAAGTTTACTACTTCCCTAAATATTTTTTAATCTTTATGGAAAGCACTAAATAATGGGAATTCTTAAACTGAATGAAATTTGCCTTCATTTACTTTTTCTTCTGTCTCTAATTTCTGTGCCACTAAGAGTAACCTGAAAGATACCAGTGTTCAATACCTACACTACTCAGGCAGTGGATGTCACTCAGGAAAGAAAAAAAATCTAAATATTCTTCAGAAACTTCCTTTAAACTGATTTCTGCAAAAACCATATTAAATTTGTAACAAAAATATTTAGAAGTAAACTTACTAATTTTTAAATCAATCTATGAATTTATAGAAAAGATGCAAGCAAATTGTTGTGATATTTTGTGCCGAAGCTAGATGAAGCAGTTAATGCGGATGTTCACTTCAGCAATTTCTTTTCATTGTTTTGAGACAGAGTCTCACTCTGTCACCCTGGGGTTGAATGCCATGGCATCATTACAGCTCACAGCAACTCAAAATCTTGGGCTCAAATGATCCTCATGCCTCAGCTTCCCAAGTAGCTGAGACTACAGGCACCTGCCATAATGCCCACCTAATTTTTTATTTTAGTAAAGACAGCTTTTCTCTTTTGCTCAGGCCGGTCAATAATCTATTTCTAAATCTAAAATATCTCATTAAAAAAAAATTTTTTTTCAGCCCAGCATGGGGGCTCACACCTATAATCCTAGTGCTCTGGGAGGCAAAGTTGGGTGGATTGCCTCAGCTCAGGAGTTCAACACCAGCCTGAGCAAGAGCAACATCCCATCTGTAAAAATAGTGGGGCATTGTAGGGGGTACCTGTAGTCTCAGCTACTTGGAAGGCTGAGATAAGAGAATCACTTGAGCCCAAGAGTTTGAGGTTGCTATGAGCAATGATGCCATGGCACTCTACCGAGGGGGATAAAGTGAAACTATCTCAAAAAAATAAAATAAAATAAAATAAATTTTCAAGGATATGTAATGTTTCCTACAACTGGTTTTTTTTTGGGGGGGGGGTAACAGGGGAAAGATGAACTTAATGTCCAACAATAAGCAAAAGGAATAAATTATAACATTTATATATTGTGCAGCAATTAAATTACAGAATATATATATGTTTTCTCATGAAAAGATAGTTACAATATAGTTAAGTGAAAAGGCATGTTACAAAATATTTTCTGTAATGTGATCTTAATATATATACTTGGTGGAGCTGGAAAATGTTCTTAGAAAATTATCTCTGGCTCGGCGCCTATAGCTCAACCGGCTAAGGCGCCAGCCACGTACACCTAAGGTGGCGGGTTCGAATCCCCAGCCCGGAC
>NW_003852567.1:2483886-2486846 GCF_000181295.1 Otolemur garnettii
AACTAAGAAAATGACATAAAGGCTATGTTAACCAGTTTGATGAAAATATTTCAAATTGTATATGAAAACACCACACTGTACCCCATGATTGCATTAACGTACACAGCTATCATTTAATAAAAATAAAAAATAAATAAAATATACATATATATATATTTGAAAAAAAGACACAAAAGGAAACCTTGCTATGGGAAATAAAATGATGGGTAATTTCCTTTTTCTATTTATTTATGTATATTTTCTAATTTTTATATGATGAACACATGTTAAATAGTGCCTATTTAATAGCTAATATAGTGATGACATCACAGAAGATGGTGGAATAAGAAGGTGCACGAATCTCCACCAAAACTGTGTGAAGTAACCGTTGTGGAAATCTCATCAAACACTTGCAACATAGTAGAAAAGAGCATTACTCACAGTAACAAAAAGGTGTCAACAACCCAAGCATCCATCCACAAACAAATTGTACCATCAATGGAATGTTATATTATAAGCTATAAAAAGGAATGAAATTCTGAGATATATTACAGCGTAATTTTTTTTGTTTTTGGGAGACAAGAGTCTTACTTTGTCACCCGTCCATAGAGTGCGCTGGTGTCATAGCTCACAGCAACCTCAAACTCTAGGGCTCAAGTGATTCACAACACTCAGCTGCTTTTAGAGATGAGGGTCTTATTCTTGTTCAGGCTGGTCTCAAACCTGTGAGCTCAAGCTATCCACCCACCTCGGCCTCCCAGAGTGCTAGGAGTACAGGCATGAGCCACCACATCCAGCAATAGCATGCATCTTGAAATCATTTCTGTAAGTGAAATAACCCACACACAAAAGGACAAATAAACCTAGAATACACGAAAGCAGGCGTCCTCAAACTACGGCCTGCGGGCCACATGCGGTCCATCTAGGACATTTATCCGGCCCACCGCCGCTGCCTGTCCTGCTTAGCAGCCAACTCATCCCGGGGCCTGCAGTCTCAGCCCTTCAATGGTCTGAGGAACAGTGAACTGGCCCCCTGTTTAAAAAGTTTGAGGACCCCTGCAAGAAAGGGCAATGAGTTCAGAGTTTCAGTTTTGAATAATAAAAAAGGTCAGGAAACAGATCATGATACTGGTTATACCACGGTTAAAATGGTAAATACTACATTTTACTAAAATCAAAATAAAAAAACTGGCTCAGCACAGATAGCACAGTGGTTATGGCAGCAGCCACATACAATGAAGCTGGTGGGTTTGAAACCCATTTCAGCCAGCTAAACAACAATGACAACTACAACAAAAAATTGCTGGGTGGGCTCGGGGCATGCACCAAGGCTGGGGGGGGTCAAGCCCAGCCTAGGTCAGCTAAAACAATGACAACTACAACAACAAAAAAATAATAATCAGGCATTGTAGCGGGCACCTATAGTCCTAGCTACTTGGGAGACTGAGACAAGAGAATCGTTTAAGGCCAAGAGTTTGAGGTTGCTGTGAGCTGCGATGCCATAGCACT
The DNA here is from genome assembly GCF_000181295.1 of Otolemur garnettii. Lineage (NCBI taxonomy): Eukaryota > Metazoa > Chordata > Mammalia > Primates > Galagidae > Otolemur > Otolemur garnettii. Next base: position 2,485,375 of record NW_003852567.1, read on the forward strand.
CTACCGAGGGTGAGACAGTGAAACTCTGTCTCAAAAAATAAATAAATAAAAATAAATAAATAAGCTCGGCACCTGTGGCTCAAGCAGCTAAGGTGCCAGACACATACACCTGAGCTGGTGGCTTCGAATCCAGCCCGGCCTGCCAAACAACAATGACGGCTACAACCAAAAAATAGCCAGGCACTGTGGCCAGCGCCTGTAGTCCCAGCTACTTGGGAGGTGGAGGCAGGAGAACTGCTTGAGCCCGGAGTTGGAGGTTGCTGTGAGATGTGATGCCATAGCACTCTACCCAGGGGGATAGCTTGAGGCTCTGTCTCAAAAAAATAAATAAATAATAAATTAATTAATTAGATTAAAAGTATTATGCCTTTAAATATATCTAAAAAGTGATCAATGTATTGTAAATCTCTTTCCTACCATAATCTTCCTTTACTTAGACCAGGCGAGGTGGTTGACACCCTATATTTCTAGCACTCTGGAAGGCTGAGTTCAAGCAGCCTGAGCAAGAGCAAGACCCCCTCTCTAGTAAAAATAGAAACATTAGCTCGGTGTTGTGGCAGGAGCTGTAGTCCCAGCTACACTGAAGGCTGAGGCAGGAGGATCACTTGAACCCAGGAGTTTGAAATTGTTATGAGCTTGGCTGATGCCACCATAGCACTCTAGCCTGGGCAGCAGAATGAGACACTATCTAAAAAAAAAAAAAAAGAAAAAGAAAGAAAGACAGAAAAACACACAGAAAAAAATCTTCCATTACTTAACAAAACATTTTTTATTATAAGTAATGCTGAACTGTTGAACTCAGTTAGAAACTGTTAAATTTCAAATCTGTAGAATAAGAAAACACTCAGGTATTTTTTTTTTTTTTTTTAGAGATGGGGCCTCCTTCTTGCTCAGGCTGGTCTTGAACTCCTGAGCTCAAGCAATCCAACTGCCTCAGCCTCCCAGAGAGCTAAGATTAAACCACCGTGCTCAGCCAGTAGAATAAAAATTAATGCAGTAGAATAAAAATTACTGTACTACACAAGTAATAATGTTTAGATAATCCTCAGAGCAATTTTCCTTATATTTTAAGAGAAGAAAAAAATTTTTTCACTTTGTTTTCACATGTACAAGTGTGCAATAAAAATTCCCCTACTGTAGCCTTTTTTTTGCGGCAACAAGGGGGCCATTCGTTGCCACAATTTGTTTGTATGGCAAACAAATCTTGCTCTGTAAACCTAGATCTTGCTTTTGGCTTTGTAAGTCTTTCTCTTCCTCAATAAATCTCATTTCGTGCTTGGGAAAAAAACTACCCTATCATTTCAGTCTTTTTTTCTACCCCCCACCCCCCACAAAAAAACTAGACATTACTATGCATCTATCAAAATTGATAGACCTGGCTCAGCGCCTACAGCTCAACCGGCTAAGGCGCCAGCCACATACACCTAAGGTGGCGGGTTTGAATCCCCAGCCCGGACCCGCCAAACAACAAT
>NW_003852567.1:2489649-2491093 GCF_000181295.1 Otolemur garnettii
AAAGAAAGAAAGAAATAACATGGAAAAAATAGGTAGCTAACTAGGTCTGGTGCTAGAATTTTCCATAATTACTTTAGAACAAATGTCTTGTAACCTCTAGTATTAGAAACATAGTAACTTCCCATCACATTAGCACTGTAATATCCTTTATTGTAATTAAATATAATTATAACCAGTCCAATAGTGGATTCCTTAAAACTGAAGTCAGAAATTCAGTAAGTAAATACATTCAAATACCAACACATTAACTTACAAACATATACATATATTCAAATGCCAACACGTTAATTTAAAAAAAGAGTATGTTGGCAAAGAGGCAGATTAATTAAAACCCTCATGTACTGCTAGTAGGAAATGTGAAATAGTACCACTAGTATAGAAAACAGTCTGACAGTTCCTCAAATTTAAACAGAATTATCATTTGACCCAGCAATTCTATTCCTACATAAATATCCAAGAGAAATGAAAATGTAAGTCCCCACTAACACCTATATACAAAAAGGTGAAAAACAACTCAAATGTCCAACTGACGAATGGATAAAATGGCTACACGATGGACATACTAAAAATGAAGTACTCCTGGCTGGTTGTGGTGACTCACACCTGTAATCCTAGCATGCTGCAAGGCAGAGACGGAAGGACTGCTTGAGATCTGGAGTTTGAGACCAGCCAAAACAAAGCAAAGAGTGACCTCGTCTCTACTAAAAATAGAAAAATGAGGGTGGCACCTATAGCTCCATGGGTAGGGCACCAGCCACATACACCAAGGCTGGTGGGTTCAAACCCAGCCCAGGCTAACAAACAACTGCAACAACAATAACAATAAAAAGTAGCCAGGCGTTGTGGTGGGCACCTGTAATCCTAGCTACTTGGGAGGCTGAGGCAAGAGAATCACTTGAGCCCAAGAGTTTGAGGTTGCTATGAGCTGTGACACCATGGCACCCTACCCAGGGCAACATAGTGAGACTGTCTCAAAAAAATAATAAATAAATAAATTAAATTGAAAAATTAAAAAATTTTAAAAAGAAAGAAAAATGAACCAGACATCATAACAGCTACTTGGGAGGTTGAAGCAGGAGTCTGAGGCTGCTGTGAGCTAGGCTGAGGTTATGACATTCCAATCTGGATGACGGAGCAGGACTCTGTCTCTAAATATAATACAATACAATAAAAATGAAATATTGATACATGCCATATTATGAATGATCCTCCAAAACATTATACTAAGTGAAAGAAGCCAATCACAAAGGACAATGTATTATATGATTCCAATTATAGGAAACGTCCAGTGTAAGCAAATCCATAGTCACAGAAAGTAGACTGACAGCGAAGTGCAGTAGTACACGCCAATAGTTCCAACTTACTTTAAAGGACTGAGATTAAAAAAAAAAAAAAAAAAAGACTGAGACAGGAGAATCATATGAACCCAGGAAACCCAAAGGTG
>NW_003852567.1:2492117-2497018 GCF_000181295.1 Otolemur garnettii
AAGACTACCTATGAGGTAATAACCAACTATAGTTGGAAAAAAAAAAACCAAGCAAGAACAGATGATGAAGTCCCTTGATGCCACATAAAGGAATTCTTAATATTGCAGAAGATGATGGGCTAATAGCTTTTTTCTTTCCTTTTTGTTTTTTTGAAGACATTCTCAGTTTGTCACCCTTGGTAGAGTGCTGTGACATCAAAGCTCATAACAACCTCAAACTCTTGGTCTCAAGTGATTCTCTTGCCTCAGCCTCCCAAATAGCTGGAACTACAAGCACCTGCCATAACATTAGCCCAGCTATTTTTAGAGATGAGGTCTCACTCTAGGCTCAGACTGGTCTCGAACCTGTGAGCTCAGGCAATCTACCCACCCTGGCCTCCCAGAGTGCTAGGATTACAGGTGTGAACCCACCGCACCTGGCCTTTTGTTTTCATTTTAGCACAGCTCAGATTACAGTTTTAGCAAGGTTACTCTTGTGGCATTTTAGACTGGAAAGGCATAAGACATAGTAAAGTTAAGAGGCTATCACCATAGTCCAAGTGAGCGACCATCTGAGTGTGGACTTACATGGTACAGTAAAAACAAAAGGAGGAGGATAAATAATAGAGACTCGTGACTATGTGGAAAAAGGAAACAAATCATCTTAACTGATTCCCAGCTTTAGACTTGTATAACTGGATAGATATACCGTATCCAAGACATGAACATAGGCTTACAGGAAAAGGTAGAATCCAGTTTAGTTGTTTTTTTTTTTTTGGCGACATAGTCTCACTTTGTTGCCTTCCATAAAGTGTTATGGCGTCATAGCTCACAGCAACCTCAAACTCTTGGGCTCAAAACGATTCTCTCACCTCAGCCTCCCTGGTAGCTTAGCTGGGACTAACAGTGCCTGCTACGACACCCAGCTATTTTTTAGAGATGGGGTCTTGCTCTTCCTCAGGCTGGTCTCCCAACTCCTAAGCTTAGGCAATCCACCTGCCTTGGCCTCCCACAGTGCTAGGATTACAGGCATGAGCCACTGCACCTGGCTTCTAGTTTAGTATTTAAAGTCTTTAGAGACAATATGACATAATAGAAAACTTAAAAGGGTAGGCAAAACTCGAAAGAGATTCAATTAGAAGATATACACTTAAGTCTTCAGGATGGATTTGGTAGCGGGAACAGTAACAATAGATGGAATCCACAGCAAGAAAGTTTGTTTGTAACAATTCACATAACACAGAAATCTTAACCTATTTAAAAAGTTCTCTCTCTCCCACAAAAATAAAAACAAATAATAGTTGGTGGGGCCCAGTGACTCATACCTGTAATCCTACCATTCTGGGAGGCTAGAGCAAAAGGATCATTTGAGCCCAACAGTTTGAGGCTGTTGAGAGCTATGATGCCATGGCACCATACCCAGGGCAACAGAGACTGTCTTTTTTTTTTTTTTTTTTGAGACTCTGTCTTTTATTATTTATTTATTTTAGAGATACAGTCTCACTTTGTCAACCTCGGTAGAGTGCTGTTCCGTCACAGCTCACAGCAACCTCCAGCTCTTGGGCTTAGGCCATTCTCTTGCCTCAGCCTCCTGAGTAGCTAGGATTACAGGCACCCACAATGCCCGGCTATTTTTTCATTGCAGTTTGGCCAGGACCAGGGCCCAGTTCGAACCTGCTACCCTCAGTATATGGGGCCAGCGCCCTACTCACTGAGCCACAGGTGCCTCCCAGAGACTCTGCCTTTTTTTAAAAAAAAGGCTGGAGTCAAAGTCTTGGGCTCAGGAGATTCTCCCATCTCAACTTCCTGAGTAGCTTGAACTACCAGCACCTAGCTCTAGTCTACCTTTTAAAATATCTTAATTTTTTCAATGCCCTGAAAGTTATGGCTAAAACATAACTGGGTTTTGTTCATTAGATTTTCCAATTGATGTTAAGCAATCTTTATCTTCATGGGATTACAAGAAGTCAAGGTTGCTGATGCTGGCAGGTTCTGCTAATGGATTTTCAACCTTCCCTTAAATAAGTTTAATTACAGAGAAGCCCTATAGCAGTGGTTCTCAACCTTCCTAATGCTGCGACTCTTTAATACAGTTCCTCATGTCATGGTGACCCCCAACTGAAGTAGCAACAAAAATAATTTTATGGTTGGGGGTCACCACAACATAAGGAACTGTATTAAAGGGTCATCGCATTAGGAAGGTTGAGAACCACTGGCCTATAGAAAAAAAGATCATAATTTTCTGTATTAACTATATATTCACAATCTCAGTAGTAATTTTTAACTAACCTTCAGTTACCAAGAACGTTAGACCTAATTGAGGCAACTTGACAACTAGATAAAATGTAATGGAAAACCCTCCCCCAAAATAAAATCCAATTTCTTCCCAAAAGGGATAGCACAACTGGAAAAGAAATCTAAATATTTAGTCACTAGTCTACCTCTATATTCTTGACAGGAGGCAAATAATCTGAGGTCTATAGAGAAAATTCAGACATCAGTAATTCCCTAAAATTATAAGGAGTAGGGCACCGGCCCCATATACCAGAGGTGGTGGGTTCAAACCCAGACCCAGCCAAAAAAAAAAAAAAAAAAAATTATACACAGAATTTCAAAAAAAGGAAGGGAGGCATCTGAGAGGCCAAGGTAGGTGGACTGCTTAAGTTTTAGAGTTCAAGACCAGCCTGAGCAAGAATTCAACATATCTCTACTAAAAATACATGGTGGGTGCCTATAGTCCCTGTAGTTCAGGAGGCTGAGGACTGCATGAGTCCAAGAGTTTGATGTTGCTGTAAGCTACAATGACACCCTACCCATGGTGACAGCTGAGACTGCTGTTTTAAAAAAAAAAAAAAAATTATCATTTTTTTTTTGTTTTTTTGAAGACAGTGTGTCACTTTATCACCCTGTGGGTGCTGTGGTATTACTGCTCACAGCATCCTCAAACTCTTGGGCTCAAGTGACTCTCTTGCCTCAGCATCCCAAGTAGCTGGGACTACAGGCACCCACCACAAGGCCTGACTAATTTTTTTTCTTTTTAAGAGATGAGATCTCCCTCTTGTTCAGGCTGGTCTCAAACTCCTGAGCTCAAGCAATTACCACCTGCCTTGGTTATCACTGTTTTGAATTATGCTAAAGCTCTTTCTCAAAGAACTCTTATATAAGGGTTTCCATTAACTCACACTTCATTTCTTCCCCATGAATTGTAAAATAAAACAAAAAACATACACCACTGGATATGGCCACAATAGAAAAAAAAATTAAGCTAGAAATAATCCATTTCCTTAATAAAATACTTACACATCATCATGTAACCTCTTTTTCCAGTTTACTACTTGCACTGTTTTTATTTAGAGAATCTCTCTGTACACAACTTAAGCCACAGTATACTAATAAAAGCAACTTCAGAAAAAAAAAATTTTTTTTTTTTTGAGACAGAGTCTCAAACTGTCCCTCTGGGTAGAGTGCCGTAGCATCATAGCTCACAGCAACCTCCAACTCCTGGGCTTAAGCAATTCTCTTGCCTCAGCCTCCCAAGTATCTGGGACTAGCAGCGCCCACCACAACACCTGGCTATTTTTTTGGTTGCAGTTGTCATTGTTGTTTGGCAGGCCCCAGTTGGATTCGAACCCACCAGCTCTGGTGTATGTGGCTGGCGCCTTAGCCGCTTGAGCCACAGGCACCAAGCCAAGAAAAAATATTTACATGAAAAAGATGGAGGCTTATCAATTCAAAACTCTGGATGTACTCTTTCTATTTTAAGGCCCTGTTAACACATGATTACTTAAATCTTAATGTAAGTTCTACAAAATTTTCTTTTTCTTTTTTGAGACAGAGTCTTACTATGTCGCCATTGGTAGAATGCCATGGCATCACAGCTCACAACAACCTCCAACTCTTAGGCTTAAGCAATTCTCTTGCCTCAGCCTCCCAAAGTCCCAAAGTAGCTGGGACTATAGGCATCCACCACAACACCCGGCTTTGTTTTTGTTTTTTGGTTTTTTTTGTAGTTATCATTGTTTAGCAGGCCCAGGCCAGGCTCGAACCCACCAGCCCCGGTATATGTGGCTGGCACTGTAACCATTGAGCTACGGGTGCCGAGGCAGAATTTTCATATTTTTAATAGAACTATACTTTGTCTAGCAAATTTTGTCATTCATATTCAGAATAAATTGGGGAGTTTTTTTGGTTTTTCTAAGACAAAGTTTCACTTTGTTGCCCTGGTAGAGTGCCATGGTGTCATACCTCACAGCAACCTCAAACTCTTGGGCTCAAGCCATCCTCTTGCTGCAGTCTCCCAAGTAGCTGGGGGTACAGGTGCCAACCACAATGCCTGGCTAATGTTTCTATTTTTAGTAGAGATGAGGTCTTACTCTCTTACTCAGACTGGTCTTGAACTCCTGAGATCGAGGGACTCTCGCACTTTGGCCTTCCAGAGTACTAGAATTAAAGGCATGAGCCACTGGGCCTGGCCAAAGTATTACTATTTTAGAAGCATAAAATAATACTGTACTGTGTAATGTAACTCCCTTTATCAACCTTTCACTTTCAAATCCCAAAACCAACTCCTTAGACTTCTCAACACTAACTTAACATTGCCACTCTCCCCTTAAAGTTTCAGGAAATTTGCTATTATATAAATTTGCTGGGCTTAGTTAGGTGCCTCATACCTGTAATCCTAGCTCTTTAGGAGATAGAGGCACGAGGATCCCTCAAGCTGAAGAGTTCAAGACCAGCTTGAGCAAGAACAAGACCCCCATCTCTACTATAAATAGAAAAATTAGCAGGGTGCCGTGGCAGGGATCTGTAGTTCCAGCTATTCAGGAGGCTGAAGCAGAAGGATCTCTAACTCAGGAGTATTATTTGGTTTTTCAGACAAGAGTTTCTTTTCTTTTTCTTTTTTTGAGACAGAGCCTCAAGCT
>NW_003852567.1:2497074-2500072 GCF_000181295.1 Otolemur garnettii
GGCTCAAGCGAGTCTCCTGCCTCTGCCTCCCAAGTAGCTGGGATCACAGGCGCCCACCACACCTGGCTCTTTTTTTTTTGGTTGCAGTCGTCATTGTTGTTTTGGCGGCCCCAGGCTGGATTTGAACCCATCACCTTAAGTGTATATGGCTGGTGCCTTAGCCACTTGAGCCACAGGCGCCAAGCCAAAACAAGAGTTTCACTATGTTGCCCTTGGTAGAGTGCCATTATGTCACAGCTCACAGCAACTTTAAACTCATGGGCTCAAGCGATTCTCTTGCCTCAGCCTCCCTTAAAGCTAGGACTACATACACTTGCCACAACACCTAGCTATTTTTTGTTTGTTTGTTTAACAGGCCTGGGCCAGGTTCAAACCCACAGCCCTGACTCATGTGGCTGGCACCTAAACCACTAAGCTACCGGTGCCGAGACACAAGTGATCCTCTTGTCTCAGCCTCACAAGTAGCTGGGACTACAGGTGCCAACCACAACACCTGGGTATTTTTTTTTAGAGACTGGTCTCAAACTCCTGACCTCAAAAGCAACCCACCATCTAAGCCTCCCAGAGTGGTAGGATTACAGGTCTGAGTCCCCACACCTGGCCCTAAACTCAGAAGTGAGTTCAGTTGATGCCATGGCTTTCTAGCCTGGGACAGCAGAGTGAGACTCTATCTCAGAAAGACAAAAAGTAGGGCCAGGAGTGGTGGCCCATACCTGTAATCCTAGCACTCTGGGAGGCCAAGGCAGGTGGAATGCCTGACTCAGGAGTTAAGAGACCAGCCTGAGCAAAAGCAAGACTCCATCTCTAAAAACAGGCATCATGACCGGCACCTGTAGTCCCAGCTACTTGGGAGGCTGAGGCAAGAGAATCGCTTGAGCCCAAAGGTCTGAGGTTGCCGGGTGCTGTGATGCCATGGCACTCTACCCAGAGTAACAAAGCGAGACTCTGTCTCAAACAAATAAATTAAATAAATAAAAAAGAAATCAATTTTCTAATAAAAATAAATCCTTCTGTAATTAAATTTATCATTCTCTTACTCAAGTAATCCAAGATTTTTAAAATTTTTTCTCATTTCAAGATTTTTGAAATGTGCAGTTTCTAGTGGATTTAAGAGACAGGAACTGAAGACATCCTAACAGTCCCTCGCTATCATTTGAAGGGACAAATAATTATCCTGTGACTTTAAGTAAAATTTACAAAATTTATTTTTTTTAACTAAAGTAAAATTTAAAACAGTTCTTTAATAAACACTCCACAAATCTGTTGTGGTTTTTTTTTTGTCTGTTTGTTTTTATGAGACAGAGTCTCACTTTGCCTCTCTGTAGAGAGGACTGGCATCACAGCTTACAGCAACTTCAACTTCTTATGCTCAAGCGATCCTCTTTGCTCACCCTCCTGAGTAGCTGGGACTACAGGTGCCTGCCACAATACCCACCTCTTAGAGTTGGAGGTCTTGCTCTTGCTCCGGCTGGTCCTGAACTTGTGAGCTCAGGCAATCCATCTGCCTCAGCCTCCCATAGTACTAGGATTACAAATATGAGACACCATGCCTGGCCCAAATCTCATTTTCTTAAAGCTCCACTTTTTTTTTTTTTTGAGACAGAGCCTCACTTTGTCGCCCCCTGGTAGAGTGCAATGGCGTCATGGCTCACAGCAACCTCAGACACTTGGGCTAAAATGATTCTCTTGCCTCAGCCTCCCAAGTAGCTGGGACTACAGGTGTCCACCACAATGCCTATTTTTTTTAGAGATGGAGTCTCACTTGTGCTCAGGCTGATCTCAAACCCATGAGCTCATACAAACCATCTGCCTCAGCCTCCCAGAGTATTGGGATTATAGGTGAGAGCCACTGAGCCCAACCTAAAGCTTCACTTTTATAACTTCAAATATTCTAACTTGTCAAAGATCTGAGTTCATAGCACTGGCTTTAAACTTGAGTCTGGTTTAACAACTTGATATTACCTGTACAATTTTTCCAGCTGAAGACTCCAGTGCAAGCTAAAGGAATTCTCTAAATACAAAGTGAGAGGCCAGGTGCAGTAGCTCACACCTGTAATGTTACCACTCTGGGAGGCCAAGGTGGATGGACCGTCTCAGCTCAGGAGTTTGAGACCAAGTCTGAGCATGAGCAAGAGCAAGACCCCGTCTCTAAAAAATAGCCAGGTGTTGGCTCGGCGCCTATAGCTCAGCAGCTAGGGCACCAGCCACATACCCCAGAGCTGGAGGGTTTGAATCCAGCCTGGGCCTGCCAAACGATCACAACTACAACCAAAAAATAGCCAGGCATTGTGGTGGGCGCCTATAGTCCTAGCTACTTGGGAGGCTGAGGCAAGGCAATCGCTTAAGCCCAAGAGCTGGAGGTTGCTGTGAGCTGTGATGCCAAAGCACTCCACCGAGGGTGATAAAGTGAGACTCTGTCTCAAAAAAAAAAAAAATTGCTGGGAGTTCTGGCAGGCACCTGTAGTCCCAGCTACTTAGGAGGCTAAGGCAAGAGAATTGCCTAAGCCCAGGAGTTGGAGGTTTCTGTAAGCTGTGATGCCACAGCACTCTACCAGGGCAATAAAGTGAGACTCTGTCTCTATTTAAAAAAAAAAAGTAAAAATAAATAAATATAAAGAGTAAAAATAACCACCTCACAGGAGGATTACATAAAATGTTCTCTATAGGGTGATGTCTGTGGCTCAGTGAGTAGGGTGCCGGCCCCATATACCAAGGGTGGCAGGTTCAAACCAGGCCTCAGCCACACCGCAACAAAAAAACAGCCAGGCCTTGCGGCAAGTGCCTGTAGTCCCAGCTACTCAGGAAGCTGAGGCAAGAGAATCACCTAAGCCCAGGAGTTGGAGGTTGCTGTGAGCTTTGTGATGCCCCCATGGCACTCTACCAGGGTGATAAAGTGAGACTGTCTCTTAAAAAAAAAAAATTGGCTCGGCGCCTGTGGCTCAACTGGCTAAGGTGCCAGCCACATACACCTAAGGTGGCGGGTTCAAATCCCCAGCCC
>NW_003852567.1:2500325-2501517 GCF_000181295.1 Otolemur garnettii
AAAAAAAAAAAAAAAAAAAAAAAATTCTCTATGAAGTATAACCATCAGATATAGCATCCAAGATTTTAGCATGTTTTAAGTGCTCATTCTATTTACCTTGCCAATAAATTTACAACAGAAATTTAACTTATTATTTGTATTGTAAATGTTATGAACTGTATATGTGTGCCCCTCCCATTCATATGTTGAAGGTCTCACCCCCAATAGGATGGTAGGAGGGCAGGCCTTCCTTTGGGGAGGTAATTAGGTCATGAGGGTAAAGCCTCCTCATAGCATTAGTGTACTTATAAAACCAGGAAGACAACTATGTACCCCTTTTTTTCCAAGGAAGTTATTTGCAACCCTTAAGAGGGCCCTCACTAGCCCCCAACCATGCTATCGACCCAATCTCTGATCTCCTGCCTCAAAAGCTTTGAGTAATACCTTTCTTTTATTTATAAGTCACCCAATCTATAATATGTTATACACACAGCAGCCTAAGATAAGACAATAACCAAAATATTAGGCTGGGTGAGGTGGCTCATGCCTGTAACCCTAACACTCTGGGAGGCCGAGGCAAGTGGACTGCTAAGCTCACGGGTTCAAGACCAGCCTGAGTGAGACCCCATCTCTAAAAATAGCCAGGTTGTGGCGGGTGCCTGTAGTTCCAGCTACTTGGGAGGCTGAGGCAAGAGAATTGTCTGAGCCCAAGAGTTTGAGGTTACTGTGAGCTAAGACACCATAGCACTCTACCAGCAGGCAACAGAGTGAGACTCTGTCTTTAAAAAATAAAATAACCAGGGCAGCGCCTATGGCTCAGTAAGTAAGGTGCCGGCCCCATATACCAAGGGTAGCAGGTTCAAACCCAGCCCCAGCCAGTTTAAACTGCAACAAAAAAAATAGCCAGGCATTGTAGTGGGCGCCTGTAGTCCCTGCTACTCAGGAGACAGAGATAATAGAATTGCCTGAGCCCAGTAGTTAGAGGTTGCTATGAGCTACATGATGCCACAGCACTCTACCAAGAGCTATAAAGTGAGACTCTGTCTCTAAAACAAACAAACAAAAATAACCAAAATATTTTTACATACTTGCTACCAAAACAAATCAAATAAAGTAGTTTAAAATAGATTATTCACTTTCCATCCTAAAAACATACTCCAATATCTAAATATATCTAAATTTTCTAATGCTCAGATGGCAGATCCTTTAAGTA
>NW_003852567.1:2503586-2504804 GCF_000181295.1 Otolemur garnettii
AAAAAAAAAAGGGAGGGGGGCAGCACCTGTGGTTCAAAAGGATAAGGTGCCGGCCCCATATGTCGACCCCATATGTCGACCGTGGAACGTGGTGGGTTCAAACCCAGCCCCTGCCAAAAAAAAACAAAGGTTTTTTTTGTTTGTTTGTTTGTTTTTTTTAAAGGCAGAGTCTTATTCTGCTGCCCTGGGTAAAGTGCCGTAATAGCAACATAGCTCACAGCAACCTCAAACTCTTGGGCTCAAGTGATCCTCTTGCTTCAGCCTCCCAAGCAGCTGTGACTACAGTCACTACCACAAAGCTAGGTTAGTTTCGCTACTTTTAGTAGAGCCAAAGTCTGGCTCTTGCTCAGGCTGGTCTCAAACTTCTGAGCCCAAGCAATCCTTCTGCCTCAGCCCAGCCTCAAAGACTCTTAATTAATCAGTCAACCTTCTAAAAATATATACAAATTAGTCTATGTGTGCCCATTTTTTCTAAAAAAAATTAATTACTTTCTTGAAAGTATCTATATCCCAAAAAGGTTAAGAATAACTTCCTCGCCAGTTCAAGATCAGCCTAAGCAAGAGCAAGACCCAGTCTCTAAAAATAGCTGGGCGTTGTGGCAGGGACCTATAGTCCCAGCTACTCAGAAAGCTGAGGCAAGAGAATTGCTTGAGCCCTAGGGTCTGAGGTTGCTGTGAGCTATGACACCACAGCACTTACCCAGAATGATACTGTCTCAGAAAACAAAAGTTAACTGCAATACCTAAAGCTTTCTATATAGCTTAAATTTTTATGTTTTGTGTATCATAAAAGAAGCACTCTATTTCTGACTCTATATATTCACTGCTACAATGCTTTTAGATAAATAAGGCAGGAGTTCCAAGGAGCTTCTGTACCAAAAACCCACACTAAGTTATTAATCCTTATCAGAATATATTTGAAAAGAGTTCCTTTTAATGAAAAGGAAATAAATTTGTTAAAAGTCTTCATTAACTGTTGACTTGACCAACCAATCTTTTTGGTTTTTTTGGAGAAAGAGTCTCAACTCAGTTGCCCTGGGGTTGAGTGTCATGGCTTCATAGCTCATAGCAACTTCAAACTCTTGGGCTCAAGTGATTCTCTTGCCTCAGCCTCCAGCATAGTTGGGACTACATGCTCCCACAACAACTGGCTATTTTTTAGAGACGGAGTCTCCCTCTAGCTCAGGCTGGTCTGGAACTCCTGAGCTCAAGCAATCC
>NW_003852567.1:2505124-2509844 GCF_000181295.1 Otolemur garnettii
AACCCGCCACCTTAGGTGTACGTGGCTGGTGCCTTAGCCAGTTGAGCTATAGGCGCCGAGCCCAATTATTTTTTAAGTAACATACAATTCCTGACTTGCTCCACAGTACCAAAATAAGTTCAGAGGTGTTCACTGTGTTCTAAGTCATGTCCTACTTTGTCTTTTGTGAGTGATTAACCCATAGCAAAAAATTTCAAAGAAACAACAAAATTCTGATGGTATATCAATGAGATCAATAAATTGGACAAAAAGATAGCAATGCCAAAAAAAGCAGAAAAGGCAGAAACTGCCTTTGTCCATCCTACATCCATACTCTCCAAAGCTAAGAATCCCACAGGTTATACTGTATTAAATAAGCAAAAGCAGGGTGAAGCAAAAAAAATTTTGTGTGTGTGAAAAACAGGTCTCACAAGTCTCCAATGCAGATCCTATAGTTAAAACATTCTGGAGCAAACTAATTCAAACTAAACTTCTAAAAGAGTTAGAACCTATTAATATGCAAAAATTAAGTTATGTTACAGAAAACTTAAAAGAATGATTGGCAATCCCACTGCCTTCAGAAGTGAGTATCCCAAATAGAGAAAAGAGTTTAACTTGAAAATAAATTATAATAAATGTTCAATAAATGTTCAAATATTTGAAAAGAGAGAAGAGTAGTAGGGAAAGAAAGCTCTGTGCCAACTTTAAAATGCAGCTGTAGTGGTATACACTAAAAGCATTGTTTCAAGACAAAGGCAGTGAAATAAAAAACAATGGTCTTAAACTTATCCCCAGTGCTAAATGCTCATAAATTTGATTTTTCCAATGAAGGACTAACAGGACAAAAGGCCATACAATAAGGGAAAAAGTAGAAGAAAAAGCAATAGACCAAACTTCTCACACAAGACTGAAACGTAAAACCTGTTTATGACTTTTCATACAGAATTTAAAGTAAAAACACTCAAAAATTAAGAAATCTAACATAATGAAATAGGTGATTAAACCATTCTTTTAAAACACGACTGAAGTTAAAAAGCATTTAATTTAAATCAGTGTATATACTACAGGGAATCTTTCAATACTACCTATTCCAAACAGAGGATTCTGCACACTCCTTTTCCAGTTACTCTGGCAAATAGATTTCAATTTGCAACCATCATTTTTCTTTTATATACAGTTTTAAAAAAAAACAAACAACCTTGGAGTGAGACGATTCTAACATCCATTTACCTTAACTATCAGTTAAAACAAATAATAAGGGCGGCGCCTGTGGCTCATTGGGTAGGGCACCGGCCCCAGCCAAATTGCAACAAAAAATAGCAGGGTGTTGTGGCCGGCGCCTATAGTCCCAGCTACTCCGGAGGCTGAGGCAAGAGAATTGCCTAAGCCCAGGAGTTGGAGATTGCTGTGAGCTGTGTTGAGGCCACAGCACCCTACCAAGGGCAATAAACGGAAACTATGTCTCTACAAAAAAAAAATAATAATAATACTACAACAAATAATGATACTTTTTGGAAATTAAACTCCATTCCACTCAAGTTAGACTTTGCTAAACAATGCTTTGCTAAAAAAAGTTATCACATAAATTCCATTTTGCACAAATAATTTTTCCAGTATCTATAAATGAAAATTTATATTTGACATATAAATTTGCTTCAATGTGGACACACAGCAATACTTTTTCCAGTCTGTCACTAATAACTTGTATGTTTACTTAGTAACTAAACATTTGCATCAGAAAAGTATAGTGCATGCTGACTACAAAAGATGAAGCTGAACAGTTGGTAAGGATATTTTCTCTTACATAAGACTCTAAAAGTCTATTTTCACTAGGTAGTGACTATAATAGGCATTAAACATTCCCCTATCGATCCCATTTTCTACAAAGCTGACCTAATTTCAAGCCTGAAACTGAGGTTTCTACCTTTAGAAGTGTAGAAAACAAGAGTTAAGTAATTGGGTAGTCCTAAAAATACACATCACAACTACATGACTAAGATACTCACTTAAAACTTGTGCCAAGATAACCCCTCCCTTCAAACCAACTAAAATTGACTCACTGGCCTATTTTACTTAATTTTGAAAATTAAAAAAAATTAAATATCCCTAGGGTCTCATTTATCTCTACCCTAACCATTTAAAACATTCAAATCTTTAATCTGTAATTCCCCCCTGCAAAAACACCAAAGCAAAACCAAAACAAAACAAAAAACTTATTATCTGCAAGTCAGCTATCATGGAGTTCAAAAACAAAAACAAAAACAAAAACCATTGGATTCTATAATAACCACTGTTCAAAAATCATGGAAAACAATAGAAACGATGTCTGTGGTCTCAGTCTAAGGAGCCATCCCACCTCAGATGGTACTTTTCATCTGTAAGACGACCCCATTTGCTAGAAATAACCACCTGAGCCAAAGGTTTCAATTTTGTCTCCCTAAAGTGGAAAACTATCAATCTCCCTACATGACACGTTCCACCCTCTGTGGCTATTTCTACACGTAGGAAGAAAAGGCTAGTGAAGTTGGTGGTAGGGTGAGGACAAAGGGCATTTTGAAAGAACCACTGACGGAGGTAAATGGAGAATGAGGACAGAAAAGGGCTAAAAGTTCCCTCCAGTGGATAATGGCAAGAACACGCTGACACTTTTTTCCCCTTTTTTCTTTTTTTTTTTTTAAACCATCTCTAGGGCCCATCTATTCCCATTGGAATGCAAAGTTGGCACTACCAAATAACCAGGAAGCCCAACAAATCCTCAGAATGTCAAGGCACTAGGCAGCGTCTGGAATGACACTAATGCCTGTCCACCACCCCCACCCCCCAAAAACAAAAGTCCAATGCACTAAGTGCAGGTCATCCTGCCCTCTGGGGCAGTTCCAGTCTGCGCAGGGAGGGTTCTGATAAGAAGACAAGAAAGGAAAGACAGACCACCTTTCTTCCCATACTCCCACAGCTTGGGAAACAAAGACAGCCCTCCTGTAGCCACTACCCCAACCTAAGCAGCTTTCTTATTTCTCCGAGCGGTCTGCCCTCCCGCTCTCGCCCCCACCCCCCATGACAAAGAAAAGGCACTTGAAGAGCAAGGCCTTCGAGCCTCCACGTATGGGGGAGGGGGCTGCCGAGGAGAGACGACCCCTCTATTCACCCGAGCTCACGCTCCGCGGAGAGGAGCGGAGGCCCCGGCCCAGGAAGCCAGGTCCGGGAGGGGGTGGGGATACCTTGAAGTAGCCGCCTTCGTAGAGGGTGTTAGGGGGTCCGAAGATGGCCACCTCCCAGTTGTAGAGGTCGGACTCATCCACCAGGGTGATCCGGAAGCCCTCCACTGGTTCCTCCTGCAGGGATTTCAGCTCGAGCATCAGGGCCTTCTGCGAGCTGGTCATCTGCTGCTGGGCCATCGCGGCGGTGACGGCGCCGAGCCGGGGCCCCAGTCCTCACGCACCGGCCAGGCCGGACCAGGCCCCTCCCCTCCGCTCGCCCTCGGGCCCGGCCGCTCCGGGTCCCTGTCTTTACACAGCCGGCGGACTGGACCAGGCCCCAGACGGCCCGTGGGCCCGCCCGGGGTCCTCCTCACACACGACGCGGGCCTGAGCCGGGCCCTTCTCCTCACACTCCGATCGGGTGGGGGAAGGGGCTAAGAGAGTTAGGGGAATTCGCTCTTGGTCCGGGGCCTCCCCCCCCCGGAGGGGGCCTCAACTTGGGGGGGGGGAGAGGAGGTGGAAGCGGAGGAAGGCGGCGGAGGCCCGGCGATGGTGAAAGGAGGGGGCCGAGCCGGCCCGGGAGCGCCGCGCTCGCTCGCCCTCTTGTTCTCCTCGGGGGCCGCAGGGGCCGGAGGGCGCGCGGGGCCAGAGAGGGAGGGAGGAGCGCGACGCGCTGGGGTCTCGAGGCAGCGGCGGCGGCGGCGGCTGCTGCTCGGGGGGAGGGGCGACGGCGGCGGAGGAGGAGAAGAGCTAGAGCGCCTCGCGCCGCGGGAGCGACGGAGCTGAGGAGGGAGGGAGGGAGGGAGGAGGGGCGCACGCCGGGAGGAGGGCGGCACTCCGCCTCTGGCTGCCCGACGCGCGTGCGCGCGCCCCGCCCTCCCCCGCCCGCCTCGCCCTCCACCTCCTCCTCCTCCCACTTCCCCGCCTCCTCTCCCCCCGCCCGAGCGGTGGCGGAACTTTGTGACGCCGGCGTGTGTCCACCGCCCTTAAAGGGCCAAGCGGCAATGGGCCCACGGCGACCGAGATCCGGGCCCCAATGTGACGGTTGTGCGGCTCGACGTTGCAGTTCCAAAGGCTTGGCCCGGAAGGGTCCTTAGGTCCTATACCTCTCGGCGCTTTCTCCTTATGTGTAGGTAGTATCCAAGGACCTCCGCAGACGTCCTTGGACAAGCCTGGTCCTCTGCAGGCCCCTCCCTGGAACACTCAGTCTGAAGGCTTTGCACTTAATAGGTGCTGATCAGGATGTGCAGAGAATGTGGGTCTTACCGGTGCAATTAGCCTTCTAGATATCTCTCCTACCAGTCCAACCCTCATTGAGCAAATCATTCCTGGGGTTGGAGGGAGATTGAAGGCGGTGGGCGCAGTTTCCCAGCGGAGAAATTGGAATTAGGTAAATAGGCCAGCTTCCCTTGTTAACTATGACGAGGAAGTTATGAGGAAACAAAACACAAACTAGGGCCGGGCGCGGTGGCTTACGCCTGTAATCTTAGCTCTATGGGAGGCCGAGGCGGGTGGATTGCCCTGAGCTCACAGGTTTGAGACCA
>NW_003852567.1:2510804-2511834 GCF_000181295.1 Otolemur garnettii
ACACAGTCATGACCAAAGTGAGACATGGAGACAGTCTTCAGTCCCATTAATTTAGAATAAAGTACTCCTTAAGCAGAAACACAGAGCAAAAACAAAAATAAAATAACAACAATAGCAAAAATATAGGCTGGGCACCGTGGCTCACACCTGTAACCATAGCACTCTGGGAGGCCGAGGCAGGTGGATCGCTTGAGCTTCATGAGTTCCAGACCAGCCTGAGCAAGAGTAAGACCCTGTCTCTAAAAACAAAATAGCCAGGTGTCATGTAGGCACCTGTACTCCCAGCTACTTGAGAAGCTGAGCAAGAGGATCGATAGACCCCAGGAGTTTGAGGGTGATGTATGATGCCATGGCACTGTACTCAGGGTAATAAAGTTAGACTCTGTCTCAAAAAAAACCAAAACAAAACGGTACTCTTGTCTCTTAGCAAGGCATGTCCTATATATGATAATTTCCTAAACTATTTCCTAGGAAGACAGGATTCCATGAGAGTTCTACACACAGTTCTGGAATCAGAAGAATCTTGGTTTGGCTTTGACTCCACCATTTATATGACCGCTCCCTGTTTCATAAGCCTCTGTAAAGGGGGATTAATTATACTTAATATAGCAATTGAAATGATTAAATGAGATCATCTATGTACAGCATTTAGCATGTGACTGGCACATGGAAAATGATCCATGAAAGGCTTGGTGCCTCTGGCTTAAGCGGCTAAGGCGCCAGCCACATACACCTGAGCTGGTTGGTTCAAATCCAACCTGGGCCTGCCAAACAACGATGATGGCTCCAAGTAAAAAACAGCTACTTGGGAGGCAGAGGCAAGAGAATCTAGAGCCCAGGAGTTGGAGGTTTCTGTGCGTTATGATGCTATGGCACTCAGGACAACAGCTTGAGGCTCTGTCAAAAAAAAAAAAAAATCCATGAAAAATAATTTTTTTTTTTTTTAGAGGCAGAGTCTCACTTTATTGCCCTCGATAAAGTGCCGTGGCGTCACACAGCTCACAGCAACCTCCAACTCCTGGGCTTAGGC
>NW_003852567.1:2514524-2521120 GCF_000181295.1 Otolemur garnettii
CTTTTTTTTTTTTGAGACAGAGTTTCACTTTGTCACCTTCAGTAGAGTGCCATGGCATTACAGTTCACAGCAACCTCTAACTCCTGGGCTTAGCAACCTCAGCAACCTCCAACTCCTGTTGCCTCAGCCTCCTGAATAGCTGGGACTATAGGCACCTGCCACAATGCCCAGCTATTTTTTGTTGCAGTTTGGCTGGCACTGGGTTCAAACCTGTCACCCTCGGTATATGGAGCCAGCACCCTACCCACTGAGCCACAGGCTCTGTCCTAAAGCATCATTTTCTATCCCCACATCTTACTGCCGGGCCTTGAGACCACCAGAGGAATTGGAGCTTCCCTCAGAAGAGAGGGAGTGTCCTAGTCAATGCAGCCAATATGATGGTTTATGCCTAAATTTGTCTTTTCCTCCTCCACCACTCAATTTAACAAGAAGATTGTTGACCTGGAAACGTGGGAGATGATGTTGACACGTTCAATAGCAAGGCTGTGAGTAGTCAAATAGGCAGAAAGTTCATCTTCAAAGCATTTCGGCCACGTAAACTCATCACAGCCCCACCCAGACCCAGAGGAAGATAGATCCCTAGCCTCACCCACTGGAACATATACCTGGCACCCAGACCAAAGGCTGCTTCCTGGGTTCAAACAAACTTATTCTTAGTATCCACAGTGAGTATGGCTTTAAGTGAGGAGAATGAATTTTGTACTCAAGGATCTCTTCATTCTTAGGTCAGAGGAACTTGAATTCCATAGAGCTAGCTCATGTCTTTTTATTCTAGCCACTAAAACATTGTTTATTAGTAGGCTGCAACCATGTCTTATTCATCCCTGGATCCTCAGCACCCAGAACACCACCTGACACAGAGAAGACACTAAGTAATTGTTCACAGAAACTCACAACAGCCAAGGGCAGGAAGACAATCAGTAATCACACAGTGGTAAATTGAACTCTACCCTCCACTCCCCTGTCTAATAGGTTCTCTCAGATACATACCGGTAGTAGATGCTCAAGACCACAAATTCCAAAACCACCTACCAGCTACTTCAATGTTTGGCACATAGTAGTGTCTCAAAACATTCTTGTCAAAAGAATGATAGAAAAACGAACTGGGCATGACTCAGCACCTGTTGCTCAGCGGCTAGGGCACCAGCCACATACATTGGAGCTTGTGGGTTCGAACCCACCCCGCGCCTGCTAAACAACAATGTCAACTGCAACCAAAAAATAGCTGGGTGTTGTGGCAGGCACCTATAGTCCCAGCCACTTGGGAGGCTAAGGCAAGAGAATGGCTTGAGTCCAAGAGTTTGAGGTTGCTGTGAGATATGATGCCACAGCACTTTACCAAGGACAAAAAAGTGAGACTCTATCTTAAAAAAAAAAAAAAAAAAAAAAAAAAGATTGTCCCAAACAGCTTCCTAAAGCTTTCTTACATTGTTTGGTAATGGCAGTAGAGATTGACTTGACGGATTGGTGCCCTCTGGTGGTAAAGAAAACAGAATACTGGGACGGCGCCTGTGGCTCAAAGGAGTAGGGCGCTGACCCCATATGCCAGAGGTGGCAGGTTCAAACCCAGCCCTGGACAAAAAAAAAAAAAAAAAAAAAAAAAAAAACTGCAAAAAAAGAAAACAGAATAATGAGTGGCGCCTGTGGCTCAGTGAGTAGAGCACTGGCCCCATATACCAAGAGTGGCGGGTTCAAACCTTACCCCAGCCGAACAGCAACCAAAAAATAGCCAGGCGTTGTGGCGGGCACCTGTAGTCCCAGCTACTCGGGAGGCTTAAGCAAGAGGATCACTTGAACCCAAGAGTTTGAGATTAATGTGAACTACGACACCAGAGAACTCTACAGAGGGTGACAAAGTAAGACTTTGTCTCAAAAACAAACAAACAAACAAAAGAAAACTGGGCGGCGCCTGTGGCTCAAAGGAGTAGGGCACCGGCCTGGGCCAAAACCTGCAAAAAAGAAAGTTATGGTATAGACTAATCTATGCTGTTTTAAAGTCGGGATAGTGATTATTTTTTCAGGGGCTAATTGCTAGTGTGAATGAAGATTCTGAAGGTGCAGAAAATGTTCTTTTCTATGAGATGGTTACATGGGTGTGTCTGGTTTGTCAGTATTCAAAGTGTATTTTTTATGGTATGTGAGTTTTTCCTTACACATATTCTACTTCAATAAAAAAATTTTTTTGACAGAGTATCACTCTGTCACCCTGGGTAGAGTGCCATGGTGTGTGTCATAGCTCACAACAACTTCAAACTCTTGGACTCAAGAGATCTTTTGCCTCTGAGTCTTCCCAGTAGTTGGGACTCACCACTACGCTCACCACTGTGCCTATCTGCCTGGCTAGTTTTTCTATTTTAGTAGAGACAGGATCTCACTCTTGTTCAAGCTAGTCTGGAACTCCTGAGTTTAAGCAATCTGCCTGCCTCAGCCTCCCAGAGTGCCAGGATTATAGGCGTCAGCGAGCCACTGCGCCTGGCCAATAAAAGAGAATTTTTTTTTTTAAGCTGTTGAAACTGTTCTGTATTCTCCAAAAACGTCATCATAAAACACCAAAAAAAGGGAGAGCCCTTTTTTTGTAAATGTAAATGTTCCAGATAAGAGGGACAAAATAAACATGACAAGCTAATTTGATAGTTGAATTTAAATGATTCTACATCAGGACATAAAATTGGGACAATTGGCAAAATTTAAATATGGAACTTACATGATGGTATGAGTCAAGATTAATTTTTTTGAAGGTTACAATTGGACTATGATTATGTAAGAGGTAGTCCTTGATCTTAGATAGGGTACATCCTAAACTAGATATATGTGTAATTAATTTTCAAAAGGCTTGCAAAATAATATGAAAATACATAGGGAAACGTGAAATAAACTTGGCAAAACATTAACACTAAGTGAACCTAGGTGAAAGGTATGTGGACGTTTGTGTACGTGAAATTTTAGCAATTTTAATTAGTAAAAGCTGAAGAAAATCCATTACAAAGAGCCATTACAACAGCCTAATAATGCGAGGACTTAAACCTGGTAGTAAAGACAGAGAAAAATGAATAAACTTGAAGTATATTTTAGAAGTAGAAGGGACAGAATTTGTTCCTGGTCGAGACGAAATGGATGAGGAAAACGAAACCAATGGTGTAAACAAACAACCTCCGACAAACTAGCTCCGCCCTCCCCACTTCGGTCCCAAACCGAGGAAATGAAAAGACGGAAACGACGGCCAAGCTACCCGGTGGTTTCCGGTGCAGCGTCGTGAAGAGGCCGTAAATCGAGAGCCTCTTCCCCTTGCCCCGTGAGCGGTCTTGGAGAATAACAGGCCAATGGCGAGAGAGTTAGGGTACCATGTAGCCCAATGGCTCTGGAATGGGTGGAGTCCTGAGAAATGAGGCTTCCTTGACACGCGCCCGGATTTGGGCATTTCCGCCACGTGGGAAACTGCGGTGTGTGTACTCGCCTTGAATCCGTAGTGCAGGAGAGTCTTGGGCGCAAGGTAATGGGGCCAGCGCCTGCTGGAAAGCAAGTATGCGGAGCACCTGGGGAGGCACAGGTAAGTTGAGACATTTGAGAGGAAAATATGCTGTATGTGCGTCCCTTGGCTGCCGGACACGAGATAGCAGAGTCTTAGCTCACCGGTGAGGGACACGAGGACGGCTCTCTAATGCTTTAAACCTGGGACGTTGAGGCACTCAGGGCTTGCTGGGAGAAATAAAGCTTCGCAGTATTTGGACAGAAGCAGTAAAGTCTATTGAGCCTCTGCAGTCTTTGCGAACTGTGCACCTCAGAGATGAAGAGATCCGCAGCTTGGATCATTTCTTTGACCCGACCTCCTTCCTGGACATTGAGCGGGGTCTTCCCCTCTCCACAGAGTTGGTGTCTAGTTCTGTTTTTCCCGCTGTAACAGGGCACACGGTGACTCTCCTGGAACACTCCAGTAAGGCTCTCCGCCTTACTATAGTGTTAGGGGAAGAAGTTTGCCATCCTGCAGACCTGGCTTGAAGTCTGCTCATGGTGCTAGTATAGCAACTCCGGAACCTCCAGTGAATGATGGCACTTCTTCAAGAATTGTCGAGAGGATGGAATATCTGCCAAATATATCTTCCGGGGCCCTATAGATTATAGCTCTTATCATCAGTGAGCACTCTCTGTGTACTGAGCAGCAGGGGGAAAGTCATATGAGAAGTTCCTGACCTGACTTCTCTTTCTCTGCTCTTGGGGCCCCAGCTGGGACGTGTGGCCACTTGCTTTTTCTTTCTGCTCTTGGGGGCCACGGTGACTGCTACAGCGTCTTTTAGCAGATTCTGGGAGGTCTGTATGGAGAAAGCTAGAACACTGTGAGAGAAGAAACGTTTCTTCCTTTTAGGTTGACATATCCTTTAGACCAGTGGTTCTCAACCTTCCTAATGCCGCGACCCTTTAAATACAGTTCCTCATGTGGTGACCCCCAACCATAAAATTATTTTCTTTGCTACTTCATAATGTAATTTTGTTACTGTTATGAATCATCATTAAATATCTGATATGTGGGATGTATTTTCATTGTTACAAAGGGGTGGTGACCCACAGTTTGAGAACCACTGCTTTAGACTATGTTAGAGCAGCTCCATGAGGTAATGTTTCCCCTGGCTATAATACCCAAGAATGCAGAGCTGGGTTGATCTCACCTAGAATCTGCACATAATCTCTGGCCTCCACCTAGGTTTCACATGACAGACGAATTGGAATAAATACCGGCTTTCCCACCTACTGGATGTCTGACAAAATATTCTTGGTCCAGAGCACTGGCATCACCCATAAGCTTGTTAGAAGTTCAGACACTTGGGCCCCGCCTGTGGCTCAGTGAGTAGGGCACTGGCCCCATATACTGAGGGTGGCGGGTTCAAACTCGCCCTGGCCAAACTACAACAAAAAATAGCCGGGCATTGTGGAGGGTGCCTGTAGTCCCAGCAACTCGGGAGGCTGAGGCAAGAGAATTGCCTAAAGCCCAAGAGCTGGAGGTTGCTGTGAGCTGTGACACCACATCACTCTACCCAGAGCAACAAAGTGAGACTTCGTCTCTAAAAAAAAAAAAAAAAGTCTTAATTTTACTGTGTGTTTAATGGTGAATCTATATTTTTATGTGTGTGAGAGAAGCACTTGTAATTTGAAGGTAATTTTTGGAAAGATTTATAAACTGTTTCTCTTTTGTTATATAAAAAAAAAGACGTTTCTGACCTACATCAGCAGAGAGGAAACTCCTAGATTCATGATACCTGAAACTACAAGGGGCTTGGGCATTACTTAGGGCAGGGTCCAGTCAGCTTCTGACCCTACCAACTCCAAATAGAGCTCCACATTTATGCTGTCAGGTAGACAGAGAGCCCTCAACTCAAGGAATTTTTAGCTTAGAGCTCAGTAATGTTCCTTCAAGTAATGATTATCCTCAGTTTTACAGAATCTGATTCCCATGAAGAGAGGAAACAGAAGCAGGTGATGTTACCTGCAAGCTATAATGGTGGCACCTCAGGCAGTAAATGCTAAATATCTATGGCCTCACATTGGGATTTCCCTCTCTGGTCACAGATGATGGAACCAGCCCTGGAAAGCACAGGCAAGGAGGGAAAGAAGGCATCTTCAAGGAAGCGAACAATGTCTAAGTCTCCAGTGGAGGGTGTCCTGCAGCCAGTGAAGCTCAGCCGGGCAGAGCTGTACAAGGAACCTACCAATGAGGAGCTGAATCACCTTCGGGAGACTGAAATCCTGTTCCATTCCAGCTTGCTTCGTTTACAGGTACTGTTGGGCGGCTGGGGCTTAGGTTAAAGGGGCAGACCTGGGCCTTGAGGCCAATGAACTCTCCCCTTCCCTCTCTTACAGGTAGAGGAGCTACTAAAGGAAATAAGGCTGTCAGAGAAGAAGAAGGATCGGATTGAGGCCTTCCTCCGGGAGATTAACCAGCGAGTCATGAGGGTTCCCTCAATCCCTGAGACAGAGGTAAGGAGGGTGGCCTGGAGGAACTGGGAAGCCCAGGAGAAGCCTTTGGTGGGGGCATTTCAAACAAAGGCCTTGATATTTTCTTGAGGGGATGGGATGCTAGAGAGCTCAGTTTCCCTGTAAGTATAGCTGGGAGTACAGTTGTTCATGTATTCATTTACTCAGGAATTACTTGTGTGCCTTGCATTGTTTCTGTTCTTAGGATGCATCAGTAAACAAAATAACCTGTACACTAATGTTGGGTTATGGATAACAGATAATAAGCATGACAGGTAAACTGCATGTCAGTATTAGAAGGTGGTAAACACTATGGAAAAAGGAAAAAGTAGGATGACCTGAGGGATTACGTATATAGGAGGATGGGAGTGGTTTATCAAATTTTTTTTTTGGCCGGAGCTGGATTTGAACCCGCCACCTCCAGGATAAGGGGCTGACGCCCTAACTACTTTGAGCCACAGGCGCCACCCAGGAGTGGTTTATCATTTTAAATAGGGTATTCAGTGTGGGCATTATTTCTTTTTTTTTTTCTTTTTCTTTTTTTTTTTTTTTTTTTGAGACGGAGCCTCAAGCTATCCCCCTGGGTAGAGTGCCATGGCATCACACAGCAACCTCCAACTCCTGGGCTCAAG
>NW_003852567.1:2521203-2521746 GCF_000181295.1 Otolemur garnettii
GCCATTTTTTGGTTGCAGCCATCATTGTTGTTTGGCGGGCCCAGGCTGGGGATTCGAACCTGCCACCTTGGGTGTATGTGGCTGGCGCCTTAGCGGCTTGAGCCACAGGCGCCGAGCCCAGTGTGGGCATTATTGAAGTGACATTTGTGTGAAGGTTTAAAGTAGATGAGTCCGTCATATGGCTATCTAAGGGAGTGAGAGCTTTCCAGGAAGGGGAAATAGCCAGTGCAAAGGCTCAAAGGTAGGAATGTTCTGGTACATTTCTTGGAACGAATGAGTGGAAGATAGGAGACGAGTTCAGAAAGGTAATGGGAAAAGTGGCATATCAGGGCCTAGTACACTAAAATAAAGACTTTGACTATTGCTCTGAGTGAAACGGGAAGCCACTGCTGGGTTTGTGTTACAGAGCAGTGATGCCTTTTAACTTGTAAAAGGTACTTTTCAGACTGGGTACTTTCATACTGGCTCACTCCTATAATCCTAGCACTCTGGGAGGCTGAGGTAGGGGGATCCTTTGAGCTCAAGAGTTGGAGACCAACCTGA
>NW_003852567.1:2521766-2539240 GCF_000181295.1 Otolemur garnettii
GTCTCTACTAAAAATAGAAAAATTAGCCAGGCATTGTGGTGGATGCCTTTAGTCCCAGGTACTCAGGAGGCTGAGGCAGGTGGATCGCTTGAAGCTAGGAATTTGAGGTTGCTGTGAGCTAGACTAAAGCCATGGTACTCTAGCCTGGGCAACGAAGTAAGGCTCTATCTAAAAAATAAATAAATAAATAAAATAAAAGTTACTTTTCCAGCCTTAAAAAGTTAATGTAGAGGGGCGGTGCCTGTGGCTCAGTGGGTAGGGCGCTGGCCCCATATACCGAGGATGGCAGGTTCAAACCTGACCCAGGCCAACATGCAACAAAAAAATAGCTGAGTGTTGTGGCGCGCACCTGTAGTCCCAGCTACTTGGGAGCCTGAGGCAAGAGAATCGCCTAAGCCCAGGAGTTGGAGGTTGCTGTGAGCTGTGTGATGCCACGGCACTCTACTGAGGGTGATAAAGTAAGACTCCGTCCCTACAAAAAAAAAAAAAAAAAATTTATGTAGGCTGTTATGTTGAATAGAGAAGACAAAGGTAAAGTCAAGGAGGTTAATTAGGAACATACTCTGCTGAAAAATGGTGGTTTCCTAAGCTAGGGTGTAAGGCTGGGTATGGTAGCTCATGCCTATAATCCTAGCACTCTGGGAGGCCGAGGTGGGTGGATTGCCTGAGCTCACAAGTTTGAGACCAGCCTGAGCCAGAGTGAGCCCTCATCTCTAAAAAAAATAGCCAGGCGTTGTGGTAGGTCCCAGCTACTCAGGAGGCTGAGGTAAGGAATTGCTTAAGCCCAAGAGTTTGAGGTTACTGTGAGTTATGATGCTGTGGCACTGTACCAAGGGCAATAAAGTGAGACTGTCTCAAAAAAATAAAAAAATAAGGCTCGGTGCCTGTGGCTCAAGTGGCTAAGGCACCAGCCACATACACCTAAGGTGGCGGGTTCAAATCCAGCCCGGGCCCTCCAAACAACGATGGCTGCAACCAAAAAATAGCTGGGTGTAGTGGCTGGCGCCCGTGGCCCCACCTACTTGGGAGGCTGAGG
Source organism: Otolemur garnettii (assembly GCF_000181295.1). NCBI lineage: Eukaryota > Metazoa > Chordata > Mammalia > Primates > Galagidae > Otolemur > Otolemur garnettii. The sequence goes on from NW_003852567.1 coordinate 2,522,803, forward strand.
CAGGAGACTTGCTTGAGCCCAGGAGTTGGAGGTTGCTGTGAGCTGTGATGCTATGGCACTCTACCCAGGGGGATAGCTTGAGGCTCTGTCTCAAAAAAAAAAAAAAAAAGAAGAAAATAAAATAAACTAGGATGTAAAGTAGAGAAATAATCCACTTCTGGGTACTTCTTATTTTTTTTTATTGCTTTATTGCCCTCAGTAAAATGCCATGACCTTATAACTCACAGCAACCTCAAACTCTTGGGCACAAGTGATCCTCTTGGCTCAGAGACTGGTCTCGAACTCCTTAGCTCAAGCAATCCACCCGCTTTAGCCTCCCAAAGGGCTAGGATTATAGGCATGAGCCACCACTCCTGGCCTCATTTCTGGATACATTTCTATAGTAAAATGGTTGTTCTTTTTCTTTCTTTTTGAGATAGAGTCTCACTTTGTCACCCTTGGTAGGGTGCTGTGGCGTCATAGCTCACAGCAACCTCAAACTTTTGGGCTCAAGTGATTCTCTTGTCTCAGCCTCCTGAGTCATTGGGAGTACAGGTGCCTGCCACATGCCTGGCTCTGGCTCAGGCTGGTCTCGAACTGGTGACCTCAGGCAATATACCGGTTTTGGCCTCCCAGGCGTGAGCTGAAGAGCTGGGACTACAGGCATCCACCACAATGCTTGGCTAATTTTTCTATTTTCTTCTATAGGCATGAACCACTGTACCAGGCCAAAATGGTTGTTCTTAACAGAGATGAGTTAAGGCAGTTTAAATGTTTTTAGCATGAGTAACTAATATGGAGCTGCCTTAATGGAAAAGACATTTGTACAGGAAGATGGGGAGTTAGTTTCAAACATACTGATGTATTACGATGTCTACTAGATATTAAGCAGCCATGCGAGGAAAACACTTGAATCGGTATGTATTACTGTTTGTTCCTACAGCTCACTGATCAGGCATGGCTCCCAGCTGGGGTTCAAGTACCCCTCCATCAAGTACCCTATACTGTGAAGGGCTGTTTCCGCTTCCTGCCTCCAGCCCAGGTCACTGTTGTGGGAAGCTACCTTTTGGGCACCTGCATCCAGCCAGACATCAATGTGGATGTGGCATTGACTATGCCCAGGGTAAGGTCCAGGGATGGGAGGGTAGAGAGGCCCACTACTTAACCATCTACAAGTCTCTGGATCCCTTTCTTTCTTACCTGCCACTTGCCAGCAGTTTGAAATATGTGTTCTAAATCAAAATATCAAAAGACCACTGTAGTCATCTTGAGGGGAGCTTATACAGGCCCTTGGGCCAATTGCTGTCCTTCTGGAACTTTGCTTCTTTTTTTTTGCAGTTTTTTGACCAGGGCTGGGTTTGAACCCTCCACCCTTGGCATATGGGGCCAGCGCCCTACTCCTTGAGCCACAGGCACTGCCTGGAACTTTGATTCTTATCTAAGAATTGAGTATGCTGTTGCAAGCCCTGGCTCAGGAACTTGTCCCACAGATACCATGCAACTCTTTTTTTTTTTTTATTTTTTATTTTGAGACGGAGCCTCAAGCTGTACCCCTGGGTAGAGTGCCGTGGCATTACAGCTCACAGCAACCTCCAACTCCTGGGCTCAAGCGAGTCTCCTGCCTCCGCCTCCCAAGTAGCTGGGACCACAGGCGCCCGCCACAGCGCCTGGCTATTTTTTGGTTGCAGCCGTCATTGTTGTTTGGCGGGTCTGGGCTGGGGATTCGAACCCGCCACCTTAGGTGTACGTGGCTGGCGCCTTAGCCGGTTGAGCTATAGGCGCCAAGCCTACCATGCAACTCTTTACCCTGGCTTCATCTTGGCCCACAAGTTCTATGTTTAAGCTCTTAAGTGCCTTGTCATCTCTCTTCATCCCTGTTTTCTCCAGGAAATCCTACAGGACAAGGATGGGCTGAACCAGCGCTACTTCCGCAAACGTGCCCTCTACCTGGCCCACTTGGCTCACCACCTGGCCCATGATCCCCTCTTTGGCAGTGTTCGCTTCTCCTACTCCAATGGCTGCCACCTGAAACCCTTGCTATTGCTGAGGCCAAATGGTGGGAGGCACATACTGAGCTGAGGATACATACTGTGGGGTGACAGATCTGAAGGGAGTTCACAGGGGCTTCAAGTATAGGGCAGTAGGGGCAAAGGGCTAAAGTACAAAGTGAGAGTCATAGGCCTCTAGTTTGAGAGGAAAGGTGTAGAAACCTCAAATTTTGAAGTGAGAAGGGATGGTTGGGCCCTCAAGTATGAGGAAGGTGGTGTGGGGGCCCGTGGCTCTAAGACCTGCAGATGTCAGCACCTCCTGTGTCCACTAGGGAAGGACAAGAGCCTGGTCACTGTACGTCTGCATCCCTGCCCTCCACCTGACTTTTTCCGCCCATGCCGCTTACTGCCAACCAAGAACAATGTGCGCTCTGCATGGTACCGAGGGCAAAGTCCTCCAGGAGACGGTGAGCAGGCACTGATGTCAAGGTGAAGCTGAAGAGGTATTATGGAAACTTCTCTATGGCTTCCCTTTTCCTCTCACAGGTAGCCTGGAACCCCCTACCCCCCACTACAACACATGGGTCCTGCAGGATACAGCTCTAGAATCCCATTTGCAGTTCCTGTCAACCATTCTGAGTTCAGCCCCAGGGCTGAAGGATGGTGTAGCACTTCTGAAGGTCTGGTTGCGGCAGCGGGAGCTGGATAAGGTGAGTTGGGGGTAGCCTAGCTTCCCTGCCTTATTAAGTGGGCTGGCTCTGAGCTCAGGCCTCTCCCTTTATCTCTTTCAGGGTCTCGGCGGGTTTACTGGGTTCCTTATTTCCATGCTGATTGCCTTCCTTGTGTCCACACGCAAAATCCACACTACCATGAGCGGCTACCAGGTCCTGAGGAGTGTCTTGCAGTTTCTGGGTGAGGCAATTAGATGGGGAGAGGCCAGGAGTTGCACTCAACCCAGGAATCCTCTTATCCCATCATGGATTCTTGCTGTTAAAGTCTAAGAGCAGGTGGTTCTCAACCTTCCTAATGCTGCGGCCCTTTAACATGGTTCCTGTAGGTCACAACCCACAGGTTGAAAACCACTGTGTTAGGCAGATGAGCAAACTGAATCCCAAAGGCAGGCGGTTGCAGCCACTGAGGCTGAAGGAGGGTGTTGTTAGAGTTAGGTCCATAGAGAGGCGGGATACCTTTTAACACATTCCTCTGCTTTACTCAGCCACCACAGATCTGACAGTCAACGGGATCAGTTTATGTCTCAGCTCAGATCCCTCCTTGGTGAGTTGGGGAAAGGCCTAGTCTTTTGCTAGGGAGCCTTATGGTAAGACTGCAACCCTGACTGGCTTCTCTCTGCACCCTCAAGCCAGCCCTGGCTGACTTTCACCAGGCCTTCCCTGTTGTCTTCTTGGACTCCTCAGGCCATCTCAATCTCTGTGCTGATGTCACTGCCTCCACTTACCACCAGGTACCCGTGGGCCTCTATTCCTGGGTTCTCTTGATGTCCCAGCCTAGACTCTGTCCCTTCAGCAAATAACAGAACTACAGAACCTCCTGTCCAAAGAGCTAAGGTCAGGAGCTCCTCACCTGGTCTGAGCCCTCAGGTCAATAAAAGATACTGGGGTGGCAACTTCTTACCCTGCGGCTCTAGGTGCAGCATGAGGCACAGCTATCTATGGCGTTGCTGGATAGCAAAGCTGACGATGGGTTCCAGCTGCTGTTGATGACTCCCAAACCCATGATCCGGGCTTTTGACCATGTCTTTCAGTGAGTTTGGGGGTGATGGGGTATGTTGATGGGTCTGGGTCTTGTCTCCCTGGGGCTACAGTTTGGGGGTAAAGGTCTTCAGGCATATGCTCAGATCTTCCATGGGGGAGGTGGTAATAAGAGCAGGCAGACCCTGATTCCCCCTCTGTGGCTCATTTTGCCCCCCAGTCTCCGTCCACTAAGTCGCCTGCAGGCAGCATGTCACCGACTGAAGCTCTGGGCAGAGCTGCAAGACAATGGTGGAGATTATGTCTCAGCTGCTTTGGGCCCACTGACCACCCTCCTGGAGCAGGGCCTAGGGGCCCGGCTACACCTGCTGGCTCACTCTCGGCCTTCAGTCCCAGAGGTGAGGTGGAGTAGGTTGGGGGATTTGTGGGTCTGAGTGGGGCTGGACCCAGGGTACCAGGGGACACAATGGGCACACCGTCCCTTTTGCTAGACCTTTCTAGCTAGCTTGAAATAGATTTTAGCTTAAGCTGAAGTATTCTTAGTTTGAGCCCAGCCTTTTAACACACTACAGTGGGACATCAACCAAGATCCACCGAAGCACAAGGACTCTGGAACCCTGAGCCTGGCATTGCTCCTACGGTCTGAGGGACTCACCAGTGTCCTTGAGTTGGGTCCAGAGGCCGACCAGCCCAAGGTGAGGAATCCTGGCATGCTTGTTTGAAAGTGTGGGGTATACCATCCTCCATGCCACCTGGATTGAAGCCTGGGAGAGAGATTTCTTTTTTTTTTTTTTAAGACAGTCTCAAAATGTCACCCTCGGTAGAGTGCCATGGCATCACAGCTCACAGCAACCTCAAACTCTTGGGCTTAAGCGATTCTCTTGCCTCAGCATCCCAAGTAGCTGGGACTATAGGCACCTGCCACAATGCCCAGCTATTGTTTTTTTTTTTGTTGTAGTTGTTGTTTGGCAGCCCCAAGCTCCAGTGTATGTGGCCTGTGGCCTGCACCATAACCACTTGAGCTACAGGCACCAAGCCTGGGAGAGCGATTTCAAGGGAAGCCTTCTTTCCTAACCTTTCCTACCACCCCTTGCTTAGGCTGCTGACTTCCGCCACTTCTGGGGATCCCGCTCAGAGCTTCGGCGTTTCCAGGATGGAGCCATTCGGGAAGCTGTGGTCTGGGAGGCAGCCTCTATGTTCCAGAAGCGCCTTATTCCCCACCAGGTGGTCACCCACCTCTTGGCACTGTGAGTGTTAGCATCTGGAGGTCAGGAGCTCGGGAGACTTTTAAGACGGTCTGGCCCAGGCTGTCGAGGGCAAGCATAGCCCACAAAGCCCCTTGCTCTGTGTGCCTCTTCAGACATGCTGACATTCCAGATACTTGTGTCCACTATGTTGGGGGCCTCCTGGATGCGCTGATACAAGGCGTGAAAGAGGTAAGGACCTTGGGGTTAAGGCCAGCAATTGTGGGGCAGAGAGCTCTCTCCACTTAGCTAGGGTGCACTTCCTGGCATGTCCAGCAGGGGGGGGTGCTGGCTTCACTGCAGCCAGAGCCAGGCAGAATGGCTGGTGGTTCTGATTGTCTTCTCCCGCTCAGACCTCCAGCACAGGGGAGGAGGCCTTGGCAGCCACAGTGCGTTGCTATGATGATCTCAGCCGCCTGCTGTGGGGGCTGGAGGGTCTCCCACTGACAGTGTCTGCTGTTCAGGGAGCTCACCCAGTACTGCGCTATACAGAGGTGAGATGCAAGGGAGCAGGGAATCCTTTCTATTTGGTGACCCCCCCCCCCACTTCTGCTCTAGTCACCCAGTGATTCCCACTTCCAACTTCTGACTCTAGGCATCCCCTGCCAGTTCCAGGTCCCTTTTAGCCCCTTTCTTCTATAGGTATTTCCACCAACCCCAGTCCGACCAGCCTACTCCTTCTATGAGCAGCTGCGAGAGCGAGCCTCACTTTTGCCCCGGCTCAATAAACCCTGCCCTGCTTACGTGGAGCCCATGACCGGTAAGAGGGCCCTTGGGAGGGATTGGGAAGGACGGTTCCTGTTCTCAGCCACAGTGTGAGACCTTTTCTCTTCTCCCTCAGTGGTTTGTCACCTAGAGGGCAGTGGTCAGTGGCCACAGGATGCCAAGGCTGTGCAGCGAGTTCGAGCTGCCTTCCAGCTGCGCCTGGCAGAGCTGCTAATGCAACAGCATGGGCTGCAGTGCCGTGCCACTGCCACACACACTGATGTCCTCAAGGTTAGGCTGGGCAGGGCAGGTATATCTCCAGGGAAGGGGACAGTCAGGGATGTCAGGGAGTGGAAAAGGGTATACCTCTGTACACCAGGCCAGGGAACAGGAGTATAGACAGTAGAGCACCCCCAGGGTACTATCTCATACCTTTTCCAACAGGATGGATTTGTGTTCCGGATTCGTGTGGCCTATCAGCGGGAGCCCCAGATCCTGAGGGAGATGCGGAGCCCAGAGGGGATGATCTCACTCAGGGACACACCTGCCTCCCTCTGCCTTGAAAGAGATAACAGGCAGTTGCCCCTGCTCACCAGTGCTCTGCATGGGTGAGGTTGCCTGCATGCTCTTCCTGTTGATAGGCTCTTTCCTGTCCCCATTTTTCCATCCTTACTGCTTGGCTCTAGGAGGCCAGATGGTATGATTGGGCTATGGGTTCTGAAGTCAGATAGATTCTGGAATCCTGGCCCTTCCACTCACTGACAGTGACCCTTTGGCAGGTTTTCTCCGTGGACCTTACTTTTCTTATCTGTAAAATAGTGATAATGCTAGTCTCAGCCTCTTGAAGCATTTGTTAGGTGATTATATGTGTAACACATTAGTGCAGAGGCTGGCATTGGGTAAGGGTTGGATGAACAGTGGCAGTGGGCTGAGACACTGTTCCTGGCCCCAGAGTGCCTCAGTCTCATTGCCACTACCCTCCTCCCTCTAGACTCCAACAGCAGCACCCAGCCTTCTCAGGTGTGGCTCGGCTGGCCAAGCGGTGGGTGCGTGCCCAGCTTCTAGGTGAGGGGTTCACTGATGAGAGCCTGGATCTGGTGGCTGCTGCCCTTTTTCTGCACCCTGAGCCCTTCACCCCTCCCAGGTGATTGCCTCTGTTTTTTTCTTAACTAGAAAGTTCCCTAGGGGGCCTGCTTTTATGCTGAACCCTCAGTTCAAATGGGAGAGAGTGGTTGAGCAAGTGACAGAAGGGGGTCTAAGATCCCCCCCCAATCCACACCAAGGGGTCTGGGCTCCCCAGATTGCAGGAAGACCAGGGTGTGTGGCTGGGCTCCAGACCATCTGTTCACTCCTGCCCTTCAGCTCCCCCCAGGTTGGCTTCCTTCGGTTCCTTTTCCTGGTATCAACCTTTGATTGGAAGAACAATCCTCTCATTGTCAATCTCAACAATGAGCTCACTGGTAAGTGGTAGGACTGGGATCAGACTGCTGGAAGAACTATGTTGTGTGCATTGCAGAGTAGGGTAGGCAAGGGTTTTCCCTGTCAGTCTATTAGGTTTTGTCTGTGCTTCCTCCATCTGGAATCTCAGCCTAATCCTGATTACCTTGGTGTAAAGAATTGGCAGGAGGAGGAGGTCCAGGTGAAGCCTGACTATAGAGATGTGATTTGCCCACATAAAGGTTAAAGAGACGCTGTGGACTGGGGGTGGTAAGCAAGCTGCTGGGGGCGGGGGTTGTAGAAGGGAGAAAGGAGAGGAGAGAAGAAAGGGGATCCTGAACACCAGGTGAGGAGTCTTGTGGTAAGGAGCTAGGAAGTTTAGAATAGATGCCCGGACCTCTTAGGGGGTGATTTCTGGTTGTAATGTGAGGAGCTTCTGGTCTCAGCAGAGAGTAGGGTGTCAGGTTCCTAATTCCCCAGGTGTATAGGGGCCCAGGGGCAAGCCTCAGCTTGTGCAAGCCCAGAAACCAGACTGGGGGTGCCAGGCAGTGGAAAATTCTGCCTCTGCTCTGTGGTTGGGAGATTAATAACTTACCTGATTGAGGCAAATATGGTGTCCCTTCCATCACCTTTGCCACTTGGGCGTTGGGTGTTGGAAAATGCCTGAACGGCTGTTGGGGCACAGTAATAGGACCTGGGCAGTAGAGGGGTCTTTTGGGGGAGGGGCAGGCTGACCCAGGACCCCTTTTTGTCTCTAGTGGAGGAGCAGATAGAGATCCGCAGTGGCTTTCTGGTGGCTCGGGCACAACTCCCTGTCATGGTCATCTTTACTCCTCAGGATCGCAAAAGCTCGGTGTGGACGCAGGATGGACCATCCGCACAGGTTCAACCCCACACCTGCCCCCAAATGTGTGGTTTTCTTCCCTAAGGAAAAAGCAAGGCCAGCCTGAGTCAGGAGATACCTTAGTCTGAAGTATCTGTGCTCCCCAGATCCTGCAGCAGCTAGTGGTCCTGGCAGCCGAAGCCCTACCCATTCTAGAGAAACAGCTAATGGATCCCCGGGGGCCTGGAGATATCAGGGTAAGCCTCTGACCACCAGCAACTCCAGTGGCTCTGGGAATTTTGTCTTTGAACCGTGGAAGTTCAGTGTTCAAGGGTTCCTCACATGACACCTGGTCCCCTTAATCTGGTGAGACTAAATCCAGATGAGGCATTAAAGCTGCCATGGTGCCTGGTAGTGGCACAGTCTAGCACCTGGGCTCCTACTGCTGGACTTGAGTTGGCACCAGCTACTTCTTCTGTGGGTCTTGGTGTTCCCATCTTCAAATGGGCATGTAGATCTTTAATGGGTGGTCACATGTAAGGGAAGGAGGGAGCCAAGGTGGGTACATGGACAGGTTTGTCATCCAGTTCCCAATTCAGGGTGTTACTGCTGACTCCTTCCTCCTCCACTTTGTTTAGACAGTGTTCCGGCCACCCTTGGACATATATGATGTGTTGATCCACCTGTCTCCTCGTCATATACCCCGGCACCGCCAGGCTGTGGACTTGCCGCATGTCTCCTTCTGCCGTGGCCTGCTCAGTGAGCCAGGGTCCTTGTCCCTAATGCCTGTCCTGGGCTATGATCCTCCTCAGCTCTTTCTGGCACAACTCAGGGTAGGTTCTAAACAACCGAATGACCCTGGGGAGAGGATTTCCAGGTGAAGCTGGGGCCATGGAAGAAGCTCTCAGGTGTCCATCTGTAATCTTATCTCTCTTCTGTCCCTTCCTAGGAGGCCTTTGGTGATCTAGCCCTTTTCTTCTATGATCAGCACGGTGGAGAGGTGATTGGTGTTCTCTGGAAGCCTGGGAGCTTCCAGCCTCAGCCCTTCAAGGTGTGCTGGCTGGTGACAGCTATGTGTTCCTGAGTGTATACACATGGTTCCATGTGGGCATGCATGTTTTTGTATAGTCTACTCCACGAGTGACCTGGTGTTGGTGTGGAATGTGTGGGCTCCTCTGTCTGCCTCTGCTATCCCCACTCTACCTCCACCCTAGTGTCTCTGGGTGTAGCTTTGTGACACCTCAATCACATTTCTTCTCTTATTCCCCCAGGCCACCAGCACAAGGGGACACATGGTAGCATCTCAAGGTGGGGAGCTGGTGATGGTGCCCAATGTAGAAGCAATCCTGGAGGACTTTGCCGTGCTGGGTGAAGGCTTGGTGCAGGCTGTGGAAGCCCGAAGTGAGAGGTGGACTGTGTGATCCCAGCCCTGGAGCAAGAAAGATGTCAGTGGGATGGTGTCCATGCTTATTGCACATGGACCCTTCATGGAGGGCCTACTGGCTGAATACACAGTTGTCCCTAACAAAAGCCCTGCCCTAGTTTCCTGTCTAATGCTCCAGCATTGAGGCAGAGGCCTGGGCCTGGTGTCTTTTTTTTTTTTTTTTTGAGACAGAGCCTCAAGCTGTCCCCCTGGGTAGAGTGCCGTGGCATCACAGCTCACAGCAACCTCCAACTCCTGGGCTCAAGCGAGTCTCCTGCCTCAGCCTCCCAAGTAGTTGGGACCACAGGAGCCTGCACAATGCCCGGCTACTTTTTGGTTGCAGCCATCATTGTTATTTTGGCGGGCCCAGCCTGGATTCAAACCTGCCATCTTAGGTGTATGTGGCTGGCGCCTTAGTCACTTGAGCCACAGGCACCGAGCCGGGGGGCCTGGTGTCTTATGGACTCTTCTCACCTGACTGTCTGAACTCCCAGAAGAATAGAGCCAGCTTAGAGAACTGAAGCTAGGAGATCCGTCTGTCTGCCCTGGGCCAGGATCTTTCTGTGTTTTTTCCTCCCGCTTAGGCTTCTCCCACAAGCAGCTGGAGGTAGAAGCTTTGTCCCCTTCCACTGGCAGAATGTATGCCTAGATCTCATTATGCCCATCACTGTAGCATCAGGCCTTTAGATCAGACCCAGCAAAGGTGTGGCACTTCCTGAGGGTCACAGCACCAGCACCGACAGTGGAAAGGGGGCTGTGTGTATCTGAATAGACGACATTGAAGGAACACAATACACTTCTGTGTTGGTACTGTTTCCCAGGGTGGAGACAGTGGAAAAGGACAGAGGACAGGAAGCGGCTGGGTGGTCCCCTAGTCCAGGAGAGATGCAGAAAGCACTGGGTGCTGCCCCGTCCTCTCAAAGTGTCAAGAGTCCGAACAGCTCTATGCATCTGTCTTCACTGTGTCCATTTTGCCATAAACTGCTACCTCTGCACCCTTGCAATAGTGTTGCAGAGGTGAACAAGGAGCTCCAAGGACCCTGCGCAGGGGGTGGGGTATCCTGCCTCCTTTTAGTCTGGTCCACACCCCCTTCTTGGCAGCCTCTCCCTACATCTCTGCCTCCACTAATCCTGCCTGTTTTTCCAGACTCAGCTCAAATAGTGCCCCTCCTTAAGCCTATCCCTTGCCCCCAGCTTGAAGTGATCTTTCCCTCCTCTGAACTGTTAGAGTAATTATTGCCTGTTCAGTTCACTTGGCAGGCACACACAGTGGCGTGAACTGTTCTATTGTCTTCTGACTTAAAATTAAATTGCTTAATTTCCCTCATGTTCCTGGCTGTCCTTTTCCACATGGTTTTAAGCTGGTGTCCTGTATGTATGCTTCTTGAGGGCAGGGAACATGTTTGAACATATTACATATTGTCCTTCATGGCAACTAATATATTGCTGCGCTCAACAGGCACCCAGTACAAGCAGATGGAAGGCAGAGAAGGCCAACAAAATACTTTTTTTTTCTTTTTTGGGGACAAAGACTCACTTTCACCCTGGGTAGAGTGCTGTGGCCTCATAGCTCATAGCAATCTCAAACTCCTGGGCTCAAGTGATCCTCTTGCCTCAGCCTCCTAAGGAGCTGGGACTATAGGAGCCTGCCACAACCCCCAGCTATTTTTGGAGCTGGGTCTTGCGCTTGATCAGTCTGGTCTCAAACTTCTGAGCTCAAGCAGTCTATCAGCCTTGGAGTTCTAGGATTATAGGCATCAGAAAACTTTGAGGAAGGCAATCAGAATTTGTGAAATCTGCCTAGAATTAGTGGGTGGTGAAAGAGGAAGCCTAGGAGATAGTAGGTACCGGGTACTGTTGTGTGTTTTTTATAGCTTATGTATGTAAATTTGATCTTAGCCTTATGGAGTAGATACTTTGGTTAGTTGCCTTCATTTTCTGAATGAGGGTATAAGCTCAGTGTGGGGGCCCCTCATGAAGGGTCTTTGATGTCTGGCCTAGCAAGCTCCATCCTCAAGAAGGTGAGAAGACACATGTGGGAACTGTAGTCTACAGTTTTGCCTCAACTCTTGGTCTTTGTGTATCTTTGTGTGTGTGTGTGTGTGTATTTTTGTATTTTTTTTTTTTTTTTTTTTTTTTTTGAAACAGAGTCTCAAGGTGTTGCCCTGGGTAGAATTGCCTCATAGCAATCTCCAACTTGGGCTCAAGCAATACCCTTGCCTCAGTTTTTCTATTTTTAGTAGAGATGGGGTCTCACTTTTGCTCAGGCTGGCCTCAAACTCTTGAGCTCAAGCAGTCCACCCACCTTGGCCTCCCAGAGTACTAGGATTACAGGCATGAGCCACCATGCCCAGCTGGTCTTTGCGAATCTCTGCCTGTTCCTTCTGTCTTTGTCATAGGATATCTCAGCCCAGAGTTGAAATTAAAATGGAATAAAGTGGTTGGCTGTGTGAACTGGAGTCTGTATCCACCAAGTGCTATTCATTCATGAACTTCAAGCATCAGCATGCCAGGCTTTAATGTAATCCCATCCTCTAGTGCACTGTCTATAGTCCTTGACTCTATCTCTGCCTCCCCCTTTCCTTGGTCCTTTGAACTGATTATGGGTTCTGGGGAGGGCTAGGATTGCTGGCTGGTTTCAACCATTTTCTTAAACCCCCAGGTCAGTTGCAGGCTTGGCACTTCAGGTCCTTACCAACACAATTCTGGATTATTCTACGTGGTGGGGTGTGGACAGAGGGTGGTATCTGCTCCTTGGCCCAACTACAGCAGTTACTAGTCCAATTGAGAATGGGCTCTGGCTTTGCTCCCCATGGGATCTTGGGCAATTCACGTTCCCTGGCTGGGTTTAGTCTCCCCACTTTACAATGGCCATAGTAATGCCTTCATCATTGCCCCATCTGGCAAGAGAAGAGGGTTGAGAACTCAAACCTAAGGAACTGCACCATTCTTGTAATCTAGCTTAATTGGGGGTGGGAGGGGAGGAAGCCCAGGCTTTAATTTCAGTCCTGGCTTGGCGCCTGTGGCTCAAGTGGCTAAGGCGCCAGCCACGTACACCTAAGGTAGTGGGTTTGAATCCAGCCCAGGCCTGCCAAAACAACAATGACGGCTGCAACCAAAAAATAGCCAGGTATTATGGTGGGCGCCTGTGGTCCCAGCTACTTGGGAGGCAGAGGCAGGAGACTCGCTTGAGCCCAGGAGTTGGAGGTTGCTATGAGCTGTGATGCCACTGCACTCTATCCAGGGGAATAGCTTGAGGCTCTGTCTCAAAAAAATTTTTTTTCAGTCCTTAAGCCCCAACATATTTTCCTCAAATTTTCTCTGGGAAGCAGGTGAGCAAGATGACTACCCAGGGCTCCTTTGCGCCAGTTCATCACTGCTGGGGCTCCAGAGTAGGAGGTGCTCAGGCTCTAGCCAGAGAGGAGGAATTGGGGATGGGTGTTGTGAGCTGGAACATCAGGGGAAGGGAAGAACAGCCTAGCAGGAATCCTTATGTGTGAGCAAGTGTGCACTGGATGATGCAGGTGTGCCTGCCCCTGTGGGCTCTGCATTTTGCTTTGCAGGTAGATAGAGGTAAGTGGGAGACTATCTGATGTGTGGCATGATTTGCCTGTTCTCTGTGTTGAGTACACACACATCAGTAGGCACTAGTCTTTGTGTGTGTAGGTATTCACCTCCGACTCTGGTTTGCTTCAAATGAGGAAATTTGCTCTGTTTTTGAACAGGTCAGAAAAAGCTCTCAAGTAGGAGGCAGGAATCTTGGATTTCTTCCTGTGGCTTTAAATAAAGATTTCCCTTTCAATTCAGTAGGTCTTTTGTTAAAATGAAATAAAATAAATTTTCCCTTGGGGTTTCAGTTTCCCTGGATCTGACTGACATAAGCCTCTCTACATTTCATTTAGTAAACTCTCAAAGGATCCTCCTTTCTGGCTGTGGTATCTGACCTAATCCAGAGGACTATTTTCTTCTTCCTAGCTCCTTTGGGGAAAAAGAATAAGACCCCAAAGCACCAGGCTACATTCAGTGAAGTCCTGAGGGCTGCTTTGTTCCTGACCTTTAAAGTCAGATTTGGGCTTGCCACCCCCCTCCCCCAAAATATACGTCTAACACATCCGGTACTTGCTTTGTGAGTCACAGATTAATCCAGGAGAGTGGTAAGGAGGGGAGGCCTGGGGCACCTGAGTCACCCCTCCCCTCCACAGGAAAGGCCAGTTTGCCCATCCTTCACCTGCTCCCCACCAGAAGGAGGAGGAGGCATCTCAGACTATTCCAGGGGACCATGAAAAGGGGTGTTTCAGACTCAGGCTTCCTTTCCCATCTCAGCTTCTGGGAAATGGGTGGAGAGGATAGTTTTTCTGGTTGATATGAGGCCCATAGAGGTGTAGGAACTGTCTGGGCTCAGATAGGGTATTGGGGAGTAGAGCTACAGAGGGCCTAGGTGTCCTAGCTGGAAACAAACTGCCTGCTGCCAAGCCTGGCTTTTGAGGCTAAAGGGTGGGGCATGGACAAATAAAGTAGAGAGGCCTGAGCTGCAGATCTTTGCCATGGGACAGGGGAGGAGGGAGAGGCCTGGCCTTTTCTGTTTTGGACTGCCTGCTAATCTCCTTTCCTTCTGCCCAAATCATTGACTACAACTGTTTTAGCAGCCTAGAAAGGTAGGGTCAAGGCCAGGAGTAGGATGGATAATGAGCACTCTGGTTCACCTCAGCCCAAGCCTGAGTTTCCTCTGCTCCTTGGCCTGGGAGCTCCTCAAAAGCAGTGTTCAGCTCTCCTCTATTCTCCCAGACAGGAAGCCTGTATAGGACAGGACTTGGGTCCTATGAAGACTGCAGCGGGGCAGGGCCTGTGGTTCAGTGGGTAGGGCACCAGCCCCATATACTGAGGGTGGTGGGTTCAAACCCAACCCCGCCTGAACAAGCCGGACATTGTGGTAGGCGCCTGTAGTTCCAGCTACTCGGGAGGCTAAGGCAAGAGAATCAGCTAAGCCCAGGAGTTGGAGGTTGCTGTGAGCAGTGTGATGCCACTGTACTCTACTGAGGGCGATAAAGTGTGACTCTCTCTTAAAAAAAAAAAAAAAAAAAAAAAAAAAGGACTGCAGTGGCCCAAATTAGGGAGTCCCAGCCCCTGTTCATTTGATGACCAGCAGTTTGCATGAAAAAGGCATCCTGGCCTTTTCCTCAGTCTTCCTCCACAAAGCCCACCCTAATCTCCCATCCTACCCAACCTATGGGGTCTCCCTGCAGCTAGTTCTCAGTTACCTCAGGTCTAGAGACCCTCAGGTAATCGTTCCTGAAGTTTAGAGAATCTACTGCTACAGCCTGTCCCTGTGCCCACCCTTCCTTCTTTCCTCTATGGTGGGCTGCTGGTGGCTGCACTGTAGCAGTCAGTCTGAGCTGGCCTGAGGGCAGAGTATATTGGGGCTTATGCACACCTTTACCATTTTTGCATGCCAAATACAGAGCAGTGCCTCCCTGCCCCTACTTGTTCCCTGCCCTTACACCACAGGCCCTTCAGAGAGCAGTTGTCCTGCTGGCCCTGGGGCCCCACCTCAGGTTCCTGTCCACTCAATTTTGCCTACTCTCTTTTTTTTTTTTGAGACAGAGCCTCAAGCTATCCCCCTGGGTAGAGTACCGTGGCATCACAGCTCACAGCAACCTCCAACTCCGGGGCTCAAGCACATCTGCTGCCTCCACCTCCCAAGTAGCTGGGACCACAGGCACCCGCCACAACGCCCGTCTATTTTTTGGTTGCAGCCGTCGTTGTTTGGTGGGCCTGGGCTGGATTTGAACCTGCCACCTTAGGTGTATGTGGCTGGTGCCTTAGCCACTTGAGTCACAGGCGTTGAGCCAATTCTGTCTACTTTCAACTTCTTCGGCTTCTTGCTGACTTTCCTTTCTCACTCAGACTCCTAAATCTCAAATTCACACCCTCTTCCAGCCATTGCCCTGAGTCAGACCTCTTTCCTCTTCCATGACTTTCTCCCAGGCCTTGAGCTTAGCCTCTCTTTTCCAACTCATCCTTCAAGCAGCTGGAGGGATGCTTCTAAATGGCAAATGTTATCCCCTGTCTAAAACTTGCAGGGCTCCCATCACTGATGGAGCCACTGTTCTAAGTTGGTGGTACATGTGGCAATTGCAATCTTATTCAGAACATGATACAGATTATTAAAATTTTTTTGGTTGAAGTAGGGGGTGAGGCCAGGGTCCAGCTACCTTGGTGCTCTCCTTCCCACCTCCAGCTGCAGCAGTCCCTGTGAGAGCTTCCTCAGAGCCAGGGGACTTAGAGAAGGACAGCTTGAATGCCACTAGGCCCTGGGTAAGGTTCAGACATAGCACCCAAGGACCTTCCCAAACTGCTCATCTTCCCTGGTCCCACTACTTCTGCTCTTCATGACAGGCAGGCACTCACCCCTGCTAGACACTGGTCCAGCAGTCATTTACCTAGAAGAACCCTTCACAAAATCCCTAGCCAAATGTTTTCTTCTCCAGGGAAGCCTGGTTTAGGCCCCCTAGGAAGCCTGTGAACTTTCCTTTCCTCCTTGACCTCCTGGTCCTGACCCTTTATCTTCTGAAGCAAACTTCAGAGATGGGAAATCAGAAAACTTAAGGGCTTCAGGGATCTGGTCCCTGATGTGTGAATCAGAGCTTTCCAGATGCCCTAGGCCTGTTCACAGGGATGGCCTGGTATGTGTCAACTCCATGTCACTAACTCCCTCCATTCCTCCAAGGCTGATAAGGGACAGGCCCAGATATCTAGCAATTTGTCTCCAGAATTCTCAACAGATCTTCATCTCCTATCTTTTGTTTTTATAAACATTCGGCCCACACCCACAGCCAGGCCCAAACACAGCCACACACGGATATGTACACAGACCCCCCCTAAACACACAGATGCATGCACAAGCCCTCATGGATACATGCATGCACACACACAGCTAAAATTGCACATGGATGCACATGGACATTTACACATGAGAAAATGTGCCTCTAATTAAGAAGACAACTGTTGGCTCAATGCCTATAGCACAATGGTTATGGCACTAGCCACATTGAGGCTGGCAGGTTCGAACCCAGCCCGGGCCAGCTAAAACAACAATGACAACTGCAACAAAAAATAGCCAGGGGCTCGGC
>NW_003852567.1:2540027-2551175 GCF_000181295.1 Otolemur garnettii
ATGCCTTGGTGTCAGAACTCACAGCAACCTCAAACTCCTGGGCTCATCTGATCCTCTTTCCTCAGCCTCCCTTGTAGCTGAGACTATAGATACCCTCCACAATGCTTGGGTAATTTTTCTTTTTCTTTTTTTTAGACAGAGTTTTACTCTGTCACCTGGGTAGAATGCCCTGATGTCATAGCTCACAGCAATCTCAAACTCTTGGGCTCAAGAGATCTTGCCTCAGCCTCCCAAGTAGCTGGGACTATAGGCATGCACCAACCACTATGCCCAGCTAGTTTTTTCTATTTTTAGTAGAGACAGGGTCTGGCTCTTGCTGGTCTCGAACTCCTGAGCTCAAGCAATCCACCCTGCTCAGCCTCCCAGGGTGTTCGGATTATAGGCATGAGCCATTGCACCCAGCCTCTAACTTGTTGGATTCTTACAAAGTTCCTGGAAGGCCTCTTCCAAGTGACTGATGAAGAAACTGAGACTCTGAGGGGTGAGGAAAGGAGCTGTCTATGTCTCTGACTGGTTAGTGGCCATACCAGGCCTGGTGTTCAGATTCTGTGTCTGCAAGAGGATTTATTCCCATCAGCCTCAATCCCATGGCTCTGGGCCTTTCCCTAGCAAGGAAGGATCCCATCCTCCTGCATCCTCAGTATGACCCTCTGCTGTCCTAACCCTTCAAAAGCTGCTGAGGACAGCTCAGGGACACCAGGAGGGTGAACCTAGAGTCCCCAGGAGATGGGTCAAGAGGTATATTTTCTCAAAGTCCATTTGGACAGCTGGTTGGAGGTTCCTAAGGAGGGTGGTTTGGGCTCGGCGCCTGTGGCTCAAGTGGCTAAGGCACCAGCCACATACACCTAAGGTGGTGGGTTAAATCCAGCCTGGGCCCACCAAACAACAATAATGGCTGCAACCAAAAAAAATAGCCAGGCATTTTGGCAGGTGCCTGTGGTCCCAGCTATTTGGGAGGTGGAGGCAGGAGACTCGCTTGAGTCTCCCGGAGTTGGAGGTTGCTGTGAGCTGTGATGCCATAGCACTCTACCCAGGGGGATAGCTTGAGGCTGTGTCTCAAAAAAAAAAAAAAGGAGGGTGGTTTGTAGTCATAGGATCTCCACCATCTTGACTAGAGATAGAGAGTAACTGTGTTTGCCCAGAAGGAGTCTGAAGGAGTCTCTCACCTCCTGACAGAGTGATCCATCTACTCTCCACTCCCGATTCCAGTCCAGAGCTGGCTCCCCACCCTTGAAGCCTAGAAGCAGGAAGCATGTTCAACAGTGGCCTGAGAGTAGGGGCGCACTCTGAAAAGAGGGGTCAAGCATGGAGAGACTCAGTCAGTTCCTGTGCCCTGGTTCCCTGCTCCTTTCTGGCACCCTGGTCTCTGCTTCACCTATCCTCCTCCCCACGGGGTATGAATCCCAATTCAATACTCAATGACTGAGTGACTTTAGCAGGTGATTTCTCTCCAAACCTCAGTTTTATCATCTATGAAATAGGGAAAATACACTGATGTCTGGGGGTTGTTTCACAAATTGGGAGGAAATGCTTTTCCAAATTTGAAAATGTCTGCATGTCTGTTCTGCTCTGTTCTTCCCCACCCTACTCCAATGTTGTGGAAGAGGTTAGGGGCTTGGGGAAATTGGGAGGACTGTAGAGTGAGTAGCTTTCCTGGTCTCCACTTCTACTCACAGATAGCAAGCAAGGCCCATGTCTTCTTTGCTGGTTCAAGCTGCTCTCATTCAGCCAGAAAGAGTTTGGGGTCAGGAAATGAAAGGTGTGGCACCTCCACCCTTATAGGGCCCAGCTAGCCCCTCTGGTCCAGCAGGCTGGGACTTGCATCTTTAGCCCCTCCCTTGCCTGGGAACCCACTCCCCCAGCTCTGACCTTAAAGAAGTTATGACCTCCCACAAGAAGGATGGGCTTTTCAGGCCTCTTCTTTGGCTCATCTCCCCTACCCAGGTGAGACATAGACCTTGCTCAAGATGTCCTGAGAGGAGGTGAGACCTCCTTATCTGCCTCCTCCCAGAGCTCCCCAAGGGCTGGCTCCCAGCCTGAACTCAGCCCTGGCTTTCTTCCCACAGCACAAGAGGAAGCCCAGAGGGTTCTGAATAAGCTGTGTGACTCAGAGGGGTCAGGCCTCACCAGGCTCAGTCTCTTCTCTGAAGCTATGCTGTCTTCTGCCATCTGCTGTAAGGGGCACCAGTCACACTGACTACAATGAGAATGATGGCCCTCAGTCGTACATTGAGACAGTTGGCTTCTGCCCCCCACATTCAGGCCAGACTGGCACATCCATGTCCATGTCAGGACAACTGCAGCTTCAGACCTTGGCCTCTTTCCATCCCAGGTGACCCAAGAAGGGGTGACAGGAATAAGGGGCCCATAGAAGGCATTGCATCCTTCCTCCTCCTCCAGGCAGCATCCTCTCATATCCACTAAGGAGCATGAAGACCTACCTATATCTTCTCAGCTCCAACCCTAACCATTCCAATGTAGGAACATGTGTGTATACACTAGTTATGAATAAGAATGAGTTTGATAGGAGTACATGGGGTTAGGTGTGACAGTTGGGTCCTGATGAGGGGGGAAGGGGAACAAGGGCATTGAGCTTCAGCCCTTCAGCTTGGCGCCTGTGGCTCAAGTGGCTAAGGCACCAGCTACATACACCTAAGGTGGCTGGTTCAAATCCAGCCCGGGCCACCAAAACAACAATGATAGCTGCAACCAAAAAATATAGCTGGGCACTGTGGCGGGTGCCTGTGGTCCCAGCTACTTGGGAGGCTGAGGCAGAAGACTCGCTTGAGCCCAGGAGTTAGAGGTTTCTGTGAGCTGTGATGCCATGGCACTCTACCCAGGGGGATAGCTTGAGGCTCTGTCTCAAAAAAAAAAGAGAGATTCAGCCCTTGTTCCACCTTGTACAAGATCCAACCTACAAACTATGTACCTTGGGGCTGCATTGACTGCAGGGGGTCACAAAGATGCTCTATGGTGAGCTGTGGCTTTAGGATTAAAGAGAGGCACATATGTGCATGTAACCAAGGGGTGAGTACAACTGTACATGTGTAAACAAATGTTGCTTAATGTGAATAAGATACATAAATATACAGTTGTGTGTGTGACCGTCTCCCTCCTGGTGCAACCCATGTGAGCACTTATGTGAGCTGAGTACAAACAGATGTTTGTGCAGGGGCCTTGCTTATGCCTGCTGGTGGTAGAACTGCCTGTTTTTCACTCCTGCTCTGATTCCAGGCCCAATTCTGCTGCCAGTAGGTCCAGGTTGGGGATCTGTGGACTGGGGTTCCCTGTTTTCTTTCAGTGTTGAAAAGTCCCTTGCCAGTTCCTGTCCCATGCTGCCTTCGCAGCCCCACCTGAGGCAGTGAGGGGCCAGAGAGGCATACTGTAGGGTGGGGGAAAAGAGAGAGCAGCATAACAGGAGGTGTTTCTCCTCTCCCATAGCCTTTGGTCTGGGTTCTGACACCAGGAGTCTATGGTTCTGTCTTGAGTCACAGGCTGTGGTGAGGCCAGTGGGCAGGTACTCAGTGATGGCTCCCTGATTCACCACAGGGCGTCCCAGCCCATGATGGCCTCAGGGGTGGTGTGCATCACTCTGGGCCAACGGTCATGAGAGGCCCCCTGTGTGGGTTTTTTTTTTTTTTTTTTGCAGTTTTTGGCCTGGGGCTGGGTTTGAACCCACCACCTCCTGCATATGGGGCCGGCACCCTACTCCTTGAGCCATAGGTGCCATCCCCCCAATGTGGGTTTGTTTGGTTTTTTATTTTATTTTATTTTTTGAGACAGGAGCCTCAAGCTGTCCCCCTGGGTAGAGTGCTGTGGCCCCACAAACTCCAACTCCTGGGCTCAAGTGAGTCTCCTGCCTTAGCCTCCCAAGTAGCTGGGTCCACAGGCACCTGCCACAACACTCTGCTGTTTTTTGGTTGCAGCCATCATTGTTGTTTGGAGGGCCTGGGCTGGATTTGAACCCGCCACCTTGGGTGTATGTGGCTGGCGCCTTAGCCACTTAAGCCACAGGCGCTGAGCCCCCACGTGGGTTTGATATAGGTGTGAGCCCATGGTCGGGCTCTCAGATGAATAGGACCCCATGAGTTCAGTGTCTATAGGTGAGTGAATGTGTGACTGCAAGCCATAGGCAGTGTGTGTACACGTGTGTGAAGGAACACATCAGCACATGTGTGAATCTGCCCTATTTGTATTGCTAAAACACACCTCTTTTGGCATGATCAACCACTGGGACTGGGAAACTTTTATTTCTTTTTTTTTTTTTTTTTTTTTTGAGACAGAGCCTCAAGCTGTTCCCCTGGGCAGAGTGCCGTGGCATTACAGCTCACAGCAACCTCCAACTCCTGGGCTCAAGCGAGTCTCCTGCCTCCGCCTCCCAAGTAGCTGGGACCACAGGCGCCCGCCACAACGCCCGGCTATTTTTTGGTTGCAGCCGTCATTGTTGTTTGGCGGGTCCGGGCTGGGGATTCAAACCCGCCACCTTAGGTGTATGTGGCTGGCGCCTTAGCCGGGTGAGCTATAGGCGCCGAGCCGGAAACTTTTATTTCTGACAGCCATTCCTCAAGGAACAAGTCTCCAGAGTCCCGAGCCCACCTGAATTAAGTCCCCCTAGAAAATGTAGTTTCTTTGATCTCCTCCAGCAATGCTGCCATAGAGACTTGGGATGAGGGCAAATTCTTTGCTCTTTGTCCTGAGGGAGCAGGGCCTGGGCCACCAGATCTCACTTTCCCTGTTACTAAACTAGCATTGAGCTGAGCGCCATGATTCCCCTCCGATGGGCTAACTCCCTCACAATTAAGCTAGCTTAATCTTTTAAAGGAACAGACACTTCGTTGGCTGAGGATTAGCCAGAAGAGAGAGGAGAGGGTTAAAAACAACTGGGACTCACCCTCTTGGCAGGCATGTAGCATGTGGCATGTCAGGACAACTGCAGCTCAGCTTCTGGAGCCATGTGGGCAATGCACGCAGGTACACGTGTAACAACCTCTGTCGACCTAACTATGTTCAACAAACACGTGCACACCTATGAGGAATGCCCAGCCCCATGTTCAGGCACACAGGACATACATTATGTAGGGACACAGCTGTGGGTGAAGCTGGCCAGGACGTGCAATGTGTGACATGCACTCACAGAGCAAGGAGAAGGGCCCGTGAAGGCTGGCTGAAACTCAGCACGTGTGTTCTGTTGGCCCACCTGGGTCTGGACCATGAGAAAGTCTCTTCTTACCTGGGGCCCACAGTCTCCTCCCTCCAGCCCCCTGACTGAAGTCTTCCTGGAGAGCTGGGGTCTGAGGCTAGTTCTTTTCTCTTTCTTTTCTTCTTTCTTTCTCTCTCTTTCTTTCTTTCTTTCTTTCTTTCTTTCTTTTTTTTTTAGACAAGGTCTTACTGTGTCACCTTGGGTATAGTACTGTGGCATAGCTCACAGCAACCTTAAACTCCTGGGTTGAAGAGATCCTCTTGCCTCAGCCTCCCAGGTAGGTGAGATTACAGGTGCCTATCAGCACACAGATCCAGTTTTCTATTTTTAGTAGAGACAGGTCTTGTTCTTACTCAGGCTGGTCTCAAACTCTTGAGCACAAGCAATCCACCGCATCACCCTCCTAAAGTGCTAGGATTACAGGCATGAGCCACCTTGCCTGGCCTCCAGTTCTTTCTGACAGGTCTCTTCCAACCTGTGGTGGGAGGACCACGGGGCTCACTATGAGTGGGCCAATGGGGTCTCTTTCTTTGGCAGCTCCATTCTCCCCAGCCATGTACATTGCCTGTACCCCACTATCGGTTCTCAGGTCCCCATAATCCTCTCTCTCAGATCCCTATAATCCTCTCTTGGGCCCCATGACACCCCATCCCCTAAGTGTCCTCTGAGAGCAACTCCACCCTCCAAGCTCCTCACACCCCATGTCCCTCACCTTCCTCACCAGCTCCCAGCACCCCAGCATCCCCATCAGCCTCCCGGGTTAGGTGAGGGGGCCGACTGCGCTTCCCCGCCCTGGGCGAGTCTAGGCGGGCGGGGCTGCGTGCGGGCGGGACGGGCCTCCGCGCTTTATAAAGTGCACCGCCAGCGCTGCCGGCCACAGCTCGCTGAGCCCGCTGCTCCTTCCCGCCCGACAGCGCCGCACCTGCCACCGCCACCTGCCACCGCCATGGGCCGACAGAAGGAGCTGGTGTCCCGCTGCGGGGAGATGCTCCACATCCGCCATCGGTTGCTCCGCCAAGCTCTGGCTGAGTGCTTGGGGACCCTTATTCTCGTGGTGAGTGGAGGAGGCTAATAAGTCCTTCTGTCTCCAGCCCCACACTCCTCAGTCCCTCTGTTCACCCTGAGAGGCTGTGATTTTCTAGACAGCCTTGACCTACCTCTCCAGCTCTGACACCCGGGAGTTACCCGGGAGGGTCAATCTGACCCCCAAAGCCCTCTTCTTCATAGTTCTAACTCCTCTGACAGCTCTGACTTGCTAGAACGACAGCTGTTACTCCCCAGTGACAGCTCTGATCCTTTACCTTCTCGGGCTAGGGGCTGTGGTTACCCTTGCAGCCTGGGACCACCAACCCCTTCTCCTGCCTCCCATGCCCACCAGGTTCCCAGAGTCCCAGCTCTGGGAAGCAGGGGAGGAAGTGAAGGTAAACGGGCCCCATTAAGTTCTTTGTATTCTGGGTGTCTGGCCCCTAATGAATAATTAAGCCTCAGAAAATCCAAAAGTTGCAGCAAAGTGAGAACAGTTTGCCACAGGTGGAGGCAGAGGCTGGCAAGAATGGAGGAAAAGAAGATCTTATAGAGGAAGCTGGGCCCCAAACACAGAGGAGTTGGGTGTCTAAAGTTGCTCCCCTCAGGCTGAGTGACTCCCAGACTCTGACAGATGCTGTCAGACAGATACTATCAGCGGCCATGCAAAGATTGTTAGCACTCTGAGTTACTCGGTGGGTTCTCTGAGTGAGATATTTCCCCTGCCTGAGTTACTTCTCAGTCCCAGTTACTTCTTGGTTACACTAGTTCGCCCCAGGTTGTTCCTGGGTGACTCTGTTTGCACTTCTTGGGTCTGGTTGACACGCCAGTTAGACTCTTCATTTCCTGTCCCAGTTACTCTCTGCTTTTCAGTCATTCATATGGTTACATCTGTTTTCTTCTGGGTTATTTCTGGGTCCATTCACTGCATTACTGTGGGTGGGTAACTCCCTTTCCACCCTAACCCCAGCCCCAGGTAATAGAGACCAGCTGGTCCCCTGTGGAGAAGAAGCTTAACTAGAAGTAAGTAGGGCTGGGGGAAGCCCACTCCAAATAGGTATTGGTGGAGGAGCAGACTCTATGATGAAAGGAAGGAGGAAGCCACGTGGGGAATTTTACCCACAGCCCCTCTCATTAGACTAGCGCTATACTAGTCATCTCCAACCCCCTCTTACATACCAAGAAGGGAATGGGAGATGGCATTTATTGTCCTCCTGCCTCAGGGCCCCCATTCCCTATCTGATTGATAAGAGCCGCCAGGAAAGGGAGGGTGTCCTCCATTTTCATAGAGGGTCCTCCTTATTCCCTCCCAAGACTCAGTTTGCCTTCCCCCATAAAGGAGCAGTCACTCCTCATACTAAGCCTCGGGATCATTTGGCTTATCTCAGACCACAGGAGGGTGTTATGGATGTGGAGAAGGCTTTCAGGCTTAGGTGGGTGTGAGGCATTTAAAGGCAGAACCTCAAGGACTGCCTGAACAGAAGGGTCCTGGCGGACTCTAAGTGGCAGGTAAGGGCTGCCTGCATACCTCTGTGGGCCAGGGACCTAGAGTCTGCAGTGGGAGGACTGGCTTTTGGGTAAGAAAAGCCCCTTTCTTTGGGGTACCTAGTACGGTGTGTGTGGGGGGCTGGCCAAGAACACAAGGCAGGAGGGTGGGGGAGGAAGAGGAAGATTAGCCCCAAGGTGGTGGAACTGGCTCTGACAGCTCCTTCCCCAAAGGCCTTCTGGGATGGAGCCAGGTCTGGGCCTCAGGCAGGCAGGCAAGTAGCTGAGGCTAGGGCCTGCCAAGCTGGGCAGGGTGCCCCAAACCCTCACGTGCCTGTTTCCCCTCCTTAAGCTCACAATCTCTGATCTTTGCTCTCACCTGCCTGCATACCTTTGCCCTCACTGCATCACTGCTGCTGGCTTCCCCACTATCTCTTGGTCTTTCTGAGTGATGGTAATCAAAATACTGAACAACCCAGTGCAACAGGCACTGACCCATCAGAGTGAATAGGGGCCTTAGCACAGGTTTTGGTAACTACCTGTTGTGTATGCATAAAACCTTTAGTTATGGGTAGGTAGGAGAGGAGACCTGGGGCAGGGGCTGGAGGGAACAGCTTTGGGGGACACTCTGGGGGCTTGCTCTTTTTAGCTGCCATAGAGCATTTTCATGTGTGAACTAGGGGAGCAGACGTACAGTATGTCCTGTACCTGAAAAACACCAGCGACTTTAGCTGCCTTTAGCTTCCCCATCCCTGGCAGAAAATTTAGAACCAATCTCCTCATCTGCATTGTCCTGGGTCCTAGACTGGGGACAGTGAGAGGAACCACACAGATCCCTGTTTTTAGGACCTCCAAATCTGAGCAGGGAAGCTGGACATCAGGACACAGAGAGCATGTGGGCAGAGCAGTAAGGGTGCTGAGAGGAGGACATGATGCTGACGTCTTGGATTCAGAATGGACTCACCTCACTTCTAGCCTCCTCCCTCACCACCATGACCACCACCTGAGCTTTTCTTTTTTTCTTTGACAGTTTAATCTCTTTATTCTCACTATACTGATTTCACTGGAAAGAGTTGAAACTCGATCAATTTATCTCAAGCAATGTTGGGGGAGGGTAGGACACAAGATTGGTTGTCAGATCAGAAGATCTGAGCTTTTCTTTGGGGCAACTGGGGGGAGAAGCTGTGCTAAGGTGAAAGCTGTTCCCCTATGTGCCCCACTCTTGCTGGGATTCAAGGAAAATCAATGAAGATGGTTCAACCATCTTCTGTCTCCTTGTCACAAACCCTACTTTCAGGCCCTTCCACAGGGTCCTCTTATATTAGAGTGGGGACATTGGGTGTAGAAGGGCAACTCTCCCTCTCCCTTTTCTGGGGAGTGTAATTGCAGCAGGAGGGGTTTGAGTTGGACTCCAGGAAGGTCTTCCAGTTCTCCCAGTGGCGGCAGGCAGAGGTTGCCCTTCCTGGCTTCACCCCATCCTTCTGGAGCAAGAGTTGCTGGTCCTTACCTCTGCCCTGTTCTGTTTCCTGACACAGATGTTTGGATGTGGTTCCGTGGCCCAGGTCATACTCAGCAGGGGCACTCATGGCGGTTTCCTTACCATCAATCTGGCCTTTGGCTTTGCTGTCACCTTGGGCATCCTCATCGCTGGCCAGGTCTCTGGTAAGGCTAGGCTTAACCCCACCCTCAGCCCTGGCCCCTCAACAGCAAAGTTCCCACTAAGAGTGCCACTGGAGAATGGGGTATAGGACATTCCTCAGGGCAGGTCATACCTGTGGCCTCAGTGTTGGGCCCTCAGGAGAAGAAAGTAAAGAAGAAATTTGATACTTTGAATCTTTGACTCTCACCTCAGAATCAGATTATTGGAGGTGGCCTATTATATAGTCCAACCAGCATCCTACACAAGAAACCCTTCTCTGGCTCAGCGCCTGTGGCTCAAGTGGCTAAGGCGCCAGCCACATACACCTAAGGTGGTGGATTCGAATCCAGCCCGGGCCTGCCAAACAACAATGACGGCTGCAACCAAAAAATAGCCGGGCGTTGTGGCGGGCGCCTGTGGTCCCAGCTACTTGGGAGGCTGAGGCAGGAGACACACTTGAGCCCAGGAGTTGGAGGTTGCTGTGAGCTGTGATGCCATGGCATTCTACCCAGGGGGATAGCTTGAGGCTCTGTCTCAAAAAAAAAAAAAAAAAAAACCCTTCTCTGGGCCCGACAAAATGGCTCACGCCTATAATCCTAGCACTCTGGGAAGTTGAGGCAGGTGAATTGCTTGAGCTCACGTGTTTGAGACCAGCCTGAGCAAAAAGCGAGACCCTGTCTCTACTGAAAAATAGAAAAACTGAGGCAAGAAGATCACTTGAGCCCAAGAGTTGGAGGTTGCTGTGAGCTATGATATAAAGGCCCTCCACCCAGGGCAATCACAGCTGAGACTCTGTCTCAAAAAAAAGAAACCCTTCTTTGCCCCCTTCTCACTGGGGCTAGAGAGGAACAATATGTAAAGGGCCCAGGCCTCCCCTGTGGCAGGCTATAGATGATAGGTGCTATCTCCCCTCTGCCCAGGAGCCCACCTGAACCCTGCTGTGACCTTTGCCATGTGCTTCCTGGCCCGTGAGCCCTGGATCAAGCTGCCCATCTACACCTTGGCTCAAACTCTGGGAGCCTTCTTGGGTGCTGGGATTGTTTTTGGGCTGTACTATGGTAAGCATTCCTCACCCTGCCCTCTTCTATTATCCCCCGCCTCTTCTGGGGACCTGCTGGCACTAGGCTTTTCGTTGACAGAGAGCTGGGGCCTGCCCGAGCCCCGGGCTCATGACTCACTCATTCACACACAGGCCCAAGGTAGGGGGCACGAGAGGAAAGAAACAAGTTGGCCAACAAGAGTCTTAGATCCTTCACTCCACCCCTCTCCACCCCATTTGCCTCCAGAGTAGTATGGCAGTTAAGATATTCACCTGTGACCCCCTCGGAGGGTGGGGAAGACTCAGCCTGAGAGGGGAGGCTAGACCCAGGCCTCTGCCCCCATTCACTCTGGGTCTAATCTGTCACCAGATGCAATCTGGAACTTTGCCAGCAATCAGCTTATAGTCTCCGGCCCCAATGGCACAGCCGGCATTTTTGCCACCTATCCCTCTGGACATTTGGACATGGTCAATGGCTTCTTCGACCAGGTATGGACTGGGGACCTGTAAAGGGAACACAGGGCGGGAGACTAAATTGCCCTGCTTGATCAAGGGCCGGCTGGGGGATAGGTATCCTTGACTTCAGCAGGATCTCTCAATTTGTTCCACAAATTGAGAAACACAAGGGTAGAATACTTATAAAACATGCAGCTCTTGGCTAGGCGCCTGTGGTTCAAGTGGCTAAGGTGGCGGGTTTGAATCCAGCCCAGGCCTGCCAAACAACAATGATGGCTGCAACCAAAAAATAGCCAGGCATTGTGG
>NW_003852567.1:2551324-2559765 GCF_000181295.1 Otolemur garnettii
AAAAAAAACCATGCAGCTCTCCAGCAGATTCTTTTTTTTTTTTAGAGACAGAGTCTCACTTTGTCACCACTGGTAGAGTGCAGTGGCATCACAGCTCATAGCAACCTCCAGCTCTTGGGCTTAGGCCATTCTCTTGCCTCAGCCTCCCGAGTAGCTGGGACTGCAGGTGCCCGCCACAATGCCTGGCTATTTTTTTTGTTGCACTTTGGCCGGGGCTGGGTTTGAACCCACCACCCTCGGTATATGGGGCCAGTGCCCTACTCACTGAGCCATAGGCACTGCCCTCTCCAGCAGATTCTTACACACACAAACTGCTTTACCGCTGCTTTAGAGAGCAGGGAAGTTAGAACTATAGGGAAGGGAGGGTTGGAAGGGTATTGCTCCTCACCTGTTCTCCCTACTCCCCAGTTCATAGGCACAGCCTCCCTCATCGTGTGTGTGTTGGCCATTGTTGACCCCTACAACAACCCTGTCCCCCGCGGTCTGGAGGCCTTCACTGTGGGCCTGGTGGTCCTGGTCATTGGCACTTCTATGGGCTTCAACTCTGGCTATGCTGTCAACCCTGCCCGAGACTTTGGCCCTCGCCTTTTCACCGCCATTGCTGGCTGGGGTTCTGAAGTCTTCACGTGAGTGCAGCCCCCACCTGCCTTAGCCCAGCCTGCCTCTGCTCTGCCTTACCCTGCCCCTCCCGCCCCTGAACACATGTGTCTGTCCTGCAGGACCGGCCGGCACTGGTGGTGGGTGCCCATTGTCTCTCCACTCCTGGGCTCCATTGCGGGTGTCTTTGTGTACCAACTCATGATCGGCTGCCACCTGGAGCAGCCCCCACCCTCCACTGAGTCGGAGAATGTCAAGCTGGCCCATGTGAAGCACAAGGAACAGGTCTGAGTGGGCAGGGGGGGCCACCCTACCCACCCCGGAGCATCCACTGACTGTGCAGGGGCCACTACCTAGAAGCCCCCTTCATGATCCCCCTCCCAGCTATGACGCTCCCTGTCTACCTGCACCCCACTGGACAGCCCCCTTCAGGATTTCCACTGGACCCTGCCCAGATAGGACCTTAGGCCACTGCACTTAAGGTGTGGTGGAATGGGGTTGTGTCAATAAATCTCTTCATCACCCAAAAGGAGAGAATGGGCAGCAGGTATGTGTGTGTGTGTGTGCGTGTATGTGTAATTTCCCAGATATTCAGGGCAAGGGACCAAGCAGAGAGTATTTTAGCTAAAGGGGGAGCCCAGTGAGAGGGGAAGGTAATGTGTTACTCTGTGAACAAGCAAAGTGCCAGAGCATGCATGTTTCAGGGGCCCCATATGGAGGCGGTCCAGTTGAACATGTTTCTGATTGTGTGTGTGTGTGTCTGCCCTTTTTCCTAAGCAGAAGCTTCTATATAGGCTTTTTGGACATTGGGTAGATGGATATGTGTAGAGCTGAGAGAAGGGGTCATGGCTCAGGCTGGACGGCGTGGAAGCTGCAACACATGTTTCTGTCATAATGTAGGCATAATGGGGTGGGGTGAAGTCCAGGTCATAAGTTTCATGTTTGCTTTTGTTTTGTTTTTGTTTTTTAATATGTATAGCAGATGTTACAGTCTTAGGGATGGGGATTGCAAGACTCCTCTTTAAAAAGGGGCTTCACTCCTTTAATCTTCTACTCAAAAATGTACTCTTTTGCCCTTTTATAAAAAAACAATAAAATGTATGCCTGAAACTGCCAATTGTGCAAATATCTTTCTGTTTGTTCTGCTATTTTTCTGGGGCCAATTAAGGAGCTTCAGTGTGTCTGGCCACAATTACTCTCAATACCCAGCTGGGTGTCTAATCTGGTCTAGATACCCTGGGGGTCATACTCTGGCCTGCCAGGATAGGGAGGGTCAGTCATGGAGAGAGCCTCTTCACCAAGCTCTGAGCTTGATCTTAGCAGTTCCAAACTTCACACCTTTGCTCCAAAGTCCCAACTCACTCCCATCTTGGCTTATTAAAGTCCTGATCTGCTTTAATGCCTCCACCAGGAAGTCATCCCTGCTCTTCCCACCATCTTCCACAGTCACTTGTCAAAGCCCAAAGCCCATAGACCACAGTTTCATTCCTCCCTATCTCCTCTCTGCTTCACTTCTTCAGTCTAATGCACCTCTGTGCCCATTGGGCAGGGGTTGGGCTTACTCTGGCACCCTGACTTAAGCAGGGAAAGTAAGGGGTTCTGCACACACGAGCCCAGGAAGCTCTTCTCATTTTCTCAACCCTTCCCAGATCCTCACCTTTCACTGGGAATATAAGGGAAGGCATTCCCTACCCAATTACTCTCTCAGAGTTAACCCCATTGGAGCCAGGGGATCCCTGGGTCCAATAGGAGAATTGAGGTTCTTAGAAGCTAAGCCAGCTCTTGCTCCCCAACCTTCACAGATGAGATGACCATAGCCCAGAGATGGGGGGTGGCAAACACCAGGTCTTATCAGCACTCTGCCTGGGGAGGTGGGAAAAGGCAATTCAAACTCAGCTCTCTACCTCTTCTTTCTCCCCAGCTCCCACGAGGCATGTTAGGGGGACCTGAGCCAGAGGGAGTGCCTACTTTCCAGGCCCTGGGGTGGGTGGGGCAGGAGAAAGGACAAAACTTTGGTGGGGAATATGGCAGCAGGGTTTCTTTCTGGTTACATGGGTTCCACCTGTGGCACCCCCACCCTGCTGTCCTCCTTGGCATGTTCTATGTCTTTCTTCCCTGTTTTTCTCTCCAATCCTGCTATTGGCCCTGACCAGTCAGCCCAGGAGGTGGTAGAAGTGAGTAGTGGGTAGTCAGGCCTGGATTCTAGGTCCAGCTGGCTGTGTAAACTTGGGGTGGTCATGTTCTTTCCCTGGACCTCAGTTTCCTTATTTGTGAATTGGGGGATATTGAGAAGAGAAAATAATGGAAGATAATTCATGAAAAGGACTTAACACTGTAACCAGTGGATGATTCCTCAATAAATGTTATCTCATGACTTTTCCTATAGAACCAGAGATGGGGGTAGGGAGGTAGGGGTGGAGGAAGGATGCTGAGGGCTGTTTTATTAAGGTCACTGAGAAAACAAAATAAAAGGTCATTGAGGCTCTGCTCACCTGTAATTCAAGCACTTTGTGAAGCTAGGGTGGAAAGATTGCTTGAGGCCAGGGGTTTGAGACCAGTCTGGACAACAGTGAGATCTCATCTCTACAAAAAACAAATAAAAAAATTAAGTGGGTGTGGTGGCATGTGCCTGTAGTCCCAGCTACTTGGGGGGTTGATGCAAGAGGATCACTTGAGCCCAAGAGTTTGAGGTGGTGAGCTCTGATTGCGCCATAGCACTCCAGCCTGGGAACAGACTAATACCCAACAGAGCGTGTAAAAAAAAATGTCATTGAATTCAATATCCTCTTCCTCCTAAGATTCCTTCCATGGATTCTGACTTTCTTGAGAGGGGGAGGGAGGAAGAGTAAGGGCAATCAATGGTTTGTGGTGCCCTGACTCTGTAAGGCTTCTGGGAGGGACTAAGGGGAGACCTGAGGGGGCCACAGCCATAGTTGTACAGGGCAGACAGAGGATCATAGAGCTTCAGACCACAAGAGAAAGGGTAAGGCCTCACTCACCAGGACCGGGAGCAGTGAGTCAGGGCAGAGACTGGTAGGGATAGGAGCCATCCAGTAGCTGTGTGTCTCTTCCAGGGGTAGAAGGTGAGGGAAGAGCCTCACCTCCAGGTGTGCCTTCCTTTAGCAGTTCTGGCTGTTAGAAAGTTCTAGAAAGGAAACTCTTCATCTCCCAATCCATGCAATCCACTTTCAGAAAGAGAATCACCCCACAGGAAGGTAGTTACATTCCAGGCCTCACCTTTGTCCCTTCTTCCTGCATTAAGCTCCATCCACAGCCCACTTTGGAGAAGCCCATGTTTCCTTAAAATTCTGACTTGCTTGGATTAAAAGTAGCCTCCCTGAAACTTGAGCTTAGTTGCTGTTTCTTTGTATGCTTGCCTCAGTATGTATGTATGTGTGTGTGCACACATGCAAGTGTGCATTTCTCAGTGTTTTTACATGTGCCTTTCTTTCAGTATGTCTGGTTATATCTCTATGTAGGTTCCAGCCTCTGGGAGACCATGTCCTGTCTCTTTCTTTCTGTCACTGCCTGACCTGATTCTTTATATATATATATTCTTTATATATGGCTCTTTCTTCGTGTACCTGTAAGTAAACATCCTGTGAACATCAGAGCCCATCTCTATGTATATCTACCAGTGACTCTCCCGCCAAACAGATCCCACTTTTACCCCAAGGGATGTCTCCTCATTAATTCCTGGCAATGAACTCCTTCCTTCATTCTCTTTCCTCTTGATTTTGTTTTTCTGAAAAACTGGGTGGGGCACCTCTAGGCTTGGGGAAACCTGGGCAGGGTAGATTTGGGTGGGGTGGGAAGGGGAGAAAAGGAACTACTCCACCCAGTACATGGAGACCCCAGAGGCCAGAGACAGTCCCAGTCTCCTCATTGTGAGGAGGAGGCCCATCCTGGATGGAGACCCTGAGCTGTGAGCCCAGGAAATGCAGGTAGTGCAATGAGGGTAGATTCTAAGACACTGGGGCCCCCAGGGAGATAGAAAGGGGCCTTGCCAAGTGGAACACCTCTGAGTCTTAGGGGGCAGAGAAGTGGCTATGTCTGCCCAGCAGCTGGAGGGCTCCTTGGGACATAGCATCTCTACTATCACCTAGGACTTTGGCCTTTGGGATTAGGTTTAATTGAGGTAAGGGAGAGAGTAGCAAAGGGAACAAAGAGGCTGTGCCTGATCTGGGCACCTAGACTGTGGAGGGTGCCAAAGGAGACTACTTCTTACTTGTGTAAAGGAGAAACTAAGGCCCAAAGCATCACCTAGGGTCACAGAGCAGTGCATGAGAGCCCAGACCAGAACCCAGTTTTCTCAACCCCTTCCCCATAGCACAGGTTGCAACATCTCATCCCAGGAGATGACCTGGGCTCCAAATTAGCCCTTCCCAGCTGAGGATCTGGAGGGGAGCCTATATGCGTATGGGTTTATGGGAGGGACTCAATCTCAGGGAGGCTGAGGGCACTCCCAAAATCCCAATCTGTATTTACTAACCATGCTTCACAGCTTCCTATCAGAAAGTCTTTCCTAAGATCTTTGTTGGCAGAGATCTCTGATGATAAAGCCTTAAACTAAATCCTATCACCTTTGCCAATTTCTTCAATCTCTTGCTTCAGGGAAGCTGTTTTAGGACACTCCCATCTCTCCAGTCCATGCCTTTTTTGGAAGCTCCTGTGAAGAGAAAAGGGCCCTTGTCAGGCTTCCTCACTATGCTCAGATCTAAGGAGGCCTGGCTGGGAGAAGCTGGAGCAGGAGACTCTGGGAACCCTGATAATCATCTGGACACGGTCCACTGCTCGTCTCCATGGAGATGCACCCTCATCTCACATAGTGCAGGAAGCACCTGGAATGTCTGGCTACCACCCTTATCCTTCACTGCCCCTCTGCTCAGGGTCACTGACAAGGCTGTGCTGGAAACCAGGGGAGGGAGGGGAGCAGATGGCCTGGCCTGAAGAGGAGGCAGGCTGCAGTCCCCCATCTGAGGGAACTCATTCCTGATGGAGATGACCTTTAGCTACTGGATCCCCACTTCCATGGCAGGGGTGGGGAAGGAAGAGTGATCCCTGGACTATGAAGAAAGTCCTCCCTTTATCAGAATAAAGGTTTATAGCTTGAGCCACCTTTGGCCCTTTGAGGTGCACGTGTGCTCACATACACGTGAGGGTGTGTCTGCTGAGACTGATGAAGGACTGGGGTGTGCACATGCTCACACAAACACATTCACTCCTCCACTCACTCACCTACACACACTTGCACACTCACTCCCTCTGCATGTGACTTATCTGCATTCATACATGCACATTCACGCCTTGGCATCCACTCTCATTCACACTCAGATATGTTCACACACTCACCCACTGCTTCATTCACAGGCTTACACACACACCAGTGCTTCACATCCTTACACACTTGAATACACACTTATCCATACTCCTACTTGCATGGTCAGAAGCCATACAACTGTGCTTTGAGTCTGAAAGACTGGAAATGTATGTGGTTAAATGGGGAGTGGAGGTAATGGGGAGGAGTTATGATGCTGCAAACAATTCCTAGTCACAGGGGTCAAGATTTAGGGTTGGGAAATATTTAGTTGTCTCTTTTTTTTTCCCAAAGAGTCAGGGTCTTACTTTGTTACCCAGGCCGGAGTACAGAGGCCCGATTATAACTCACTGTATCCTTGAACTCCTGGGCTCAAGCAATCCTTTGCTCCAGCCTCCTGAGTAGCTAGACTACAGACGCACACTTACTACAGCTGGCTAATATTTATTATTATTTTTATTTTATTTTATTTTATTTTTTGGCTGGGACTGGGTTTGAACTTGCCACCTCTGGCATATGGGGCTGGTGCCCTACTCCTTGAACCATACGCGCCACCCTATTATTATTATTTTTTTTGAGACAGAGTCTCATCATGTCACCCTTGGTAGAGTGCTGTGGTGTCACAGCTCACAGCAGCCTCAAACTCTTTTGGGGCTTAAGCGATTCTCCTGCCTCAGCCTCCCAAGAAGTTGGGACCACAGGCACCCACCACGACGCCTGGCTATTTTTTTGTTGCAGTTGTCATTTATGTTCAGCTGGCCCAGGCCGGGTTTGAACCTACCAATCTCAGTGCATGTGGTTGGCGCTGTAACCACTGTGCTATGGATGCCACCCATGACTAATACTTAAAAAAAATTTTTTTTAGGGACAGGGTGCCAGCCACATACACCAAGGCTGGCAGGTTTGAATCTGTCCCAGGCCTGCTAAACAACAATGACAACTGCAACCAAAAAATAGCTGGGTGTTGTGGCGTGTGCCTGTAGTCCCAGCTACGGGGAGGCTGAAGCAAGAGAATTGCTTAAGCCCAAGAGTTTGAGGTTGCTGTGAGCTGTGACACCACAGCACTCTACCCAGGGTGACAGACTCTGTCTAAAAAAAAAAAAAAATTTAGGCCAGGTGCAATGGCTCTCATCTATAATCTCTCAGCACTGTGGGAGACTGAAGCATGAGGATCACTTGAGGTCAGGAGTTTGAGACAAGCTTAAGCAAGAAAGATCTCGTCTCTACTAAAAATAGAAAAATGAGCCAGGTATGGTCATGGGTGCCTATAGCCCCAGCTACTCAGAAGGCTGAGGCAGGAGGATTGCTTGAGACCAGGAGTTTGAGGTTGTAGTAACCTTTGATGATGCCACTGTATTCTACCTGGGGACAGAGTGAGACTGTCTCAAAAAAATGTTTTTTGACTCTGGGAGGCTGAGGAGAGTGGATTGCCCTGAGCTCACAGGTTTGAGACCAGACTGAGCAAGAGTGAGACTCTCATCTCTAAAAGTAGCCAGGTGTTGTGAGCCTATAGTCCTAGCTACTCTGGAGGCTGAGGCAAGAGAATTGCTTGAGCCCAAGAGTTGGAGGTTGCTGTGAGCTGATACCATAGCATTCTACTGAGGTTGACAAAGTGAAACTGTCTCAAAGAAAAAAAAATTTTTTTTTTTTTTGTAGAGGCAGGAGTCTAGGTATAATTTCCCAGGCTGATCTTGAACTCCTGGCCTCAGCCTCCCAAAAGGCTGGTATTATAGGCACAAACCATCACACCCAGTCTGAGTCTTTAGGTTTTAAAGTCACAACCCAGATTTTCAGAGTCAGGGATCAGGAAGTAGGAGGTTTAAAGACATCGACTGAGAGACTTAGTGCCTGGGCAGGGTACAAAATAGCATAGACACATACTTGCTGAATAAGCAAAGCAGGAAAGATTGAAACCCCTGATTTCAACCTTTCTAGGAGTTTAGAAACATAGTCAACAGGAAAGTTAGGGCCCTCTTACCTTCTGAAGTTGACTGGTCTACATCCTCACTGCTGTTGCATAGAGCAGAGGGTCTCAATGCACAAAGCTACTGTGTAAGGTAGTGGCCAGTCCAAGCCTGGGCCCCCAGTCTCAGGGTATGTCTTCTAAGCCCAGAGCCATCTGACTGCAGAGAGAAGCCTCTGTAGTTCCAGCTGCCAGGAATGAACAGAAAGTGACTATGCTCTGGGCTGTCCCAGGGATTGGGCTTTAGTTAGGAAAGAGGAAGCCCTGCACGTAGGCAGTTTCAAGGAGACCAGCAGACGCTCTGCAGAAGGGCTCCTGGAAGAGTCTCATGTGTAAAATATTAACTTCTAGCCTTTCTTCCAGAGAGCTCATATTTAATTCATTTATTTATTCATCAAACACTTAGTGGACATCTTTTATTTATTTATTTATTTTTGAGACAGATTCTTACTCTGTTGCCCTGGGTAGAGTGCTGTGGTGTTATAGATCACGGCAACCTCAAACTCTTGGGATCAAGAGATCCTCTTGCCTTAGTCTCCTGAGTAGGTGGGACTACAGGTGCCC
>NW_003852567.1:2560262-2566997 GCF_000181295.1 Otolemur garnettii
CTTAAGCTGAAGAGATTAAGGTTGCTGTGAGTTGTGGTGCCATGGCACTCTACAGGGCGACAGCTTGAGACTCTGTCTCAAAAAAAAAAAAAAAATTAAACTCCTGGCTTGGATTCCCAGAGTACTAGGATTATCGGCATGAGCTGCTATGCCCAGCTTTACCTTTTAGTTTTTGAGACAGGGTCTTGCTATGTTGCTTAGGCTGGTCTCTAACTCATGAGCCCAAATGATCCTCCCACCTCAGCCTCCTGAATAGCTGGGATGACAGGTTGACAGGTGGATGTTACCACAACTGGCCCATGAGTACCTTTTTAAAGCCAGGCTGTGGTAGGTTCCAGGGAAACTAATGAAGAACAAGATCTCTACAAAAATATTGGGTAGAAAGCATCTGGATGCCAATAAGAGGAAATCTGGGCTCACATAACTAAAATATCTAGATGAAAACCTCAAGTGAGGCTTGATCCAACATCTGTGTCCTTTCTATCTCTTCTCTCTTCTTTCATGCTATCAGCCTAATCCTAAGACTAGATACTCCATTGCTTGAAGACAGCTGGCAGTAACTCTCAGGCTACTTGTTTCCCTGTTACTGTTCAGCTGGAAAGTAGAAACAGCAAACACTAGTTGGATCAACTTGATCTTGTGCCCATACCAGAGTCAGGATGGCCAGACCTGATTGGATTAGCCTAAGTCACATGCCCCACCTCTGGCCCCAAGAGAGGGACTCCGTCTGAACAAAATGACTTCCTAATGGAAAGTGAGGACTGTTAGGAAAGGGGAAACCAAATACTACCACATGGCTCCTGCCTTCATGGAACTTAGTCTAATTAGAAGAGAATGCTGCAAATCACGGGCAATAGAGACAGCGTTAAATCAAGTACTGGGCTCTTCTAAGGCCCAGGCCACCTTCCCAGGAAGCTGGCCATGTATTTCTATATTGAGAAAAGAAAGAAATACCCTGTAAGGTTCTCCAGGTAAAGGTAACAAATTGTGTAAAACCCTGGAGGCAGGAGAACAGGGTGCCCTGGAAGAGCTGGATGGACTCACTGATCCAGATGAGAGAGGGTGGGGGGCTGGGGACGTTACAGCAAAAGGCAGAGTATGAGCAAAGGGACAAAGATGTGGCTGGAGCAGAGAATTCCAGGAAGGCAGAGGGTAGTAACAATGGGAAGGATCTGTTTATGAAGACCAGGAATGCCAAGTATATGAAGTAGACGGTTCAAGTGACAGAGTTAGAAAAACACGTCTAAAATGGTACTTAAGAAAGGTTGATGGGGCGGCACCTGTGGCTCAGTGATCAGTGAGTAGGGTGCCGGCCCCATATACTGAGGGTGGCAGGTTCAAACTGGCCTTGGCCAAACTGCAACAAAAAATAGCCAGGCATTGTGGCAGGTGTCTATAGTCCCAGCGAGGTGGGAGGCTGAGGCAAGAGAATCGCCCAAGCCCAAGAGCTGGAGGTTGCGGTGAGCTGTGATGCTACAGCACTCTACCAAGGACAATAAAATGAGACTCTGTCTCTAAAAAAAGAAAAAAAGAAAGAAAGAAAGGTTGGTAACAGAGATCTGGGGACAGGATGAAAGGGAAGTAGGAGGCCTGTTAAGAGACAGAATTTGGCTTGGCGCCTGTGGCTCAAGCGGCTAAGGCACCAGCCATGTGCATCTAAGGTGGTGGGTTCGAATCACCAGCCCGGCCCACCAAACAACAATGATGGCTGCAACTAAAAAATGGCCGGGCGTTGTGGCAGGTGCCTGTAGTCCCAGCTACTTGGGAGGCAGAGGCAGGAGACTCGCTTGAGCCCAGGAGTTGGAGGTTGCTATGAGCTGTGATGCCATGGCACTCTACCCAGGGGGATAGCTTGAGGCTCTGTCTCAAAAAAAAAAAAAAAAAAGAAAGAAAGAGACAGAATTCTGTCCCAAGTTGATCCTAATTGTCAAATTCAAAGGGTGAAATTTTGAGGTTCTGACATTCCCTTTCTTTTTTTTTTTGAGACAAAGTCTTAAGCTGTCACCCTGGGTAGAATGCCGTGGCATCACAGCTCACAGCAACCTCAAACTCTTGGGCTTAAGCAATTCTCTTACCTCAGCCTCCCAAGTAGCTAGGACTACAGGCGCCCGCTACAAGGCCTGGCTTTTTTTTTTTTTTAAGAGACAGAGTCTCACTTTGTCACCCTCAGTAGAATGCTGTAGGGTCACAGCTCACAGCAACCTTCAACTCCTGGGCTTAGGCAATTCTCTCGCCTCAGCCTCCCAAGTAGCTGGGACTACAGGCATCTGCCACAATGCCCAGCCATTTTTTGTTGCAGTTTGGTCGACGCCAGGTTCAAACCGGCCACCCTCAGTATATGGGGCTGGCGCTCTACTCACTGAGCCACAGGCACTGCCCCACACCTGGCTATTTTTTAGTTGTAGTTGCTGTTGTTCGGCGGGCCAGGTCTGGATTTGAACCTGCCAGCTCCTGTGTATGTGGCTGGTGCCCTAGCCGCTTGAGCTATAGGCGCCGAGCCGAGGTTCTGACATTTCTTTTTGTTTATTTTGCTTTTTTTGAGGCACAGTCTTACTCTTTCACCCTGGTGTGTTACTGCAGCTCACAGCAACCTCAAACTCTTAGGATCAAGTGATCCTCTTGCCTCAGCCTGGGGTAGCTGGGACTACACGCACTCACTACGATGCCTGGCTAGTTTTTCTTTCTTTCTTTTTTAATTTTGAGACAGAGTTTTATTATGTTGTACTTGTTAGAGGGCCATGGCGTCACAGCTCACAGGAATCTCAAACTCTTGGGCTCAAGCGATTCTCTTACCTCAGCCTCCCGAGTAGCTGGGACCACAGGCTACTACAATGCCCAGCCATTTTTTTGTTGTTGTTGTTGCAGTTGTCATTGTTGTTTAGTAGGCCCAGGCCGGGCTCAAACCCGCCACCTTCAGTGTATGTGGCTGGTGCCCTACTCACTGAGCTACGGGCGCCAAGCCTAGTTTTTCTAGTTTTAGGAGAGACAGGGTATTGCTCTTGCTGAGGCTGGTCTCCAACTCCTGAGCTCAAGCAATCTACCTATCTTGGCCTCCCGGATGCCAGGATTACAGGTGTGAGCCACTGTGCCTGGTTAGATCCTGACATTTTCCACACTACCTTGGTATGAAACCCTAGATCCCTGAAACATTTTGTGGTAACCCAGATGTGCAACTTGTTCCTTTTTTCCTGAATTCTCTGTTAAAAAGGCAGAAAAGTTGGCTCAGTGCCCATAGCTCAGTGGTTAGGGTACTGGCTATATATTCTAGTGCTGGCAGGTTCGAACCCAGCCTGGGCCTGCTAAGCAATGACAACTACAGCAACAAAAACAACAAAAATAGTTGGTGTTGTGGCAGGCACCTGTAGTCCCAGCTACTTGGGAGACTGAAGCAAGAGAATTGCTTAAGCTGGAG
This sequence comes from Otolemur garnettii, assembly GCF_000181295.1. Taxonomy (NCBI): domain Eukaryota; kingdom Metazoa; phylum Chordata; class Mammalia; order Primates; family Galagidae; genus Otolemur; species Otolemur garnettii. The sequence goes on from NW_003852567.1 coordinate 2,563,675, forward strand.
TTTGAGGTTGCTGTAAGCTGTGATGGCATAGCACTCTATCAAGGGCAACATAGTGAGATTCTGTCTCCAAAACAAAAATAAATAAATACATAAGAAGAAAAGTCTACATATTATATGAAATGCCCAAAATAGGCAAATATATGTGACAAGAGCAGATTAGTGGTTGGCAGGGGCTGGGGGGCTGGGCTGGATGAAGAGTGTCTCTAACGCATATGGTTTTCTTTTTCTCCCCTCCCTACCTTCCTCCCTCACTTCTTTCTTCCTTTCTTTCCTTTCCTTCCTTCCTTTCCTTTTCTTCTTTCCTTTCCTTCCTTCCTTCCCTTTCTTTCTTCTCTTTTCTTTCTCTCTGTCTTTCTCTCTTTCTTTCTTTCTCTTTCTTTCTTTCTCTTTCTAGAGTCTATGTTGCTCAGGCCAAAATGTGGTAGCTATTCACAAGTGTGAGCTTAGCCCATGCAGCCTTAAACTCCTGGGCTCAAGTGATCATCCCGCCTCAGGCTTTTGAGTAGCTGGGAATACAGGTGTGCATTACCCTGCCCAACTAAATTTAAAAAATGGGTTTTTTTTTTTTTTTTTTTGTAGATACAGGAGTCTCACTGTGTTGCTAAGGCTGGTCTAGAACTCCTGGCCTCAAGCAATCCTTGCCTTCCCAAAGTGCTGGGATTATAGATGTGAGCCACTGCACTCAGCCAGATTTGGGTTTCTTTTCAGATGATAAAATGTTCTGGAATTAAACAGTGGTGAAGGTTGCATAACTTTGTAAATACACTAAAATGCACTGAATCGTACTTTGTTTTTTTGAGACAGAGCCTCAAGCTATCCCCTTGGGTAGAGTGCTATGGCATCACAGCTCACAGCAACCTCCAACTCCTGGCCTGAAGTGAGTCTCCTACCTCAGCCTCCCAAGTAGCTAGGACCACAGGTGCCTGCTACAACGCCCAGCTATTTTTTGGTTGCAGCCGTCATTGTTGTTTTGGCGGGCCCAGGCTGGATTCGAACCCACCATCTTAGGTGTATGTGGCTGGTGCCTTAGCCACTTGAGCCACAGGTGCTGAGCCTTTTTTTTCATTTTTGTACAAGACCCTGAATTGTACATTTTGGAAGGATAAATGCATGTATTGTGGCATGTGAACTATATCCCAGGAAGGAAGGAAGGGAGGGAGGGAGGAAGGGAGGGAGGAAGGAAGGAAGGAAGGAAGGAAGGAAGGAAGGAAGGAAGGAAGGAGAAAGGGAGAGATATCCCTCCTTTGTAGCAAATCTTCTTTAGTAACAAACTGTGTGGAAGGTTTGGGGAGATGTAGGGAGTTTACTTTGTACAAACTCAACACATTCAAGATGGATATTAGACATACCTGTTCTTAGAAATCATTTTGGCTCCTTCACCAATGACTATTTCTCCCTGGCACCTTCACCCCACTCAGCATACTAGCCTCTGGCCTATTACTGGTTTCCTTTTTTCTTTCTTTTTCTTTTTATTTTTTTGAGACAGAGTCTCAAGCTGTAATCCCTGGGTAGAGTGCTATGGAGTCATAGCTCACAGCAACCTACAACTCTTGGGCTCAAGCAATCCTCTTGCCTCAGATTTTCTATTTTTAGCAGAGATAGGATCTCACTCTTGCTCAGGCTGGTCTGGAACTCATGAGCTCAAGCAATCCACCCGCCTCGGCCTCCCAGAGTGCTAGGATTACAGGCATGAGCCACTACGCCCGGCCTATTGCTGGTTTTCTTTACCTCCATCTCCCCTTCTTTATTTCCTCTCTCCTGATTATTCACTATCAATGTTGTTATAAAGTGTCACTGGCACAAGACCAGAGGTTTCCTTTAACAAGTGAAACACTCGTAGACCCACTCTTTTCAGGGTTTAAGAGGAAGTCCCCTCTCTGTTCCTGTAGCAGTGAAGAACATTCTCTGCTGATGGTGGCTGCCATCTACTGCCATTGTCCACCCAGGCTGAGCTTCATGGAGACAGAGAAATGAGTCTGGTTGTAAAAGTCTGTCCCTGGTATGTTGCAAAGGGGTTAGTCAATATTTGTGGGATGAATGAATGGGATTGTTCAGATCCTCCTTGAAGTCCACCTTCCTTTCTCTCTCCTCCCAGAGAATACTTATGAGAAATCATTAGAAGGCCCTGAAGCTTCTAATGGGGTCAGCTGTGGAAGAAGTCCTGGCTAGAATCGTTGTATTATCCAAGGAAAGGGAGGCTAGGGATTCTTGGTGGACACCAGATGGGGTGGATGTGGACCTAGGAAGGAGGAGGAAGTGATAACATTAAGGTTTCAAGCTTGGGTCCCTCAATTAGCCTGGGCACATCCAGGATAGGCACCCAGCCAGGCCCCTTGGCTGTGGCTGCTTCTGGAGATCTTATCTGACTATGGCTGATACATGGTACTGAGTCATGGGACCTGCGGCCTAGGAAAGAGTTCCGATGTTGAAATAGGCCCAGGGGAGGGGGTAGGGTGGGTATCTCTAACTTGCCACCAGCATAGGCATCATCGCTACCCACACTTCCTGTCACCCTTGGATCATCTTGATGGCCATCACTCATCTCTGACCCTGTCACTCATTTGTCATCCTCATCATCATCCCTACCTCACAACCACTTTCTTACCCAGGCTAACTTGACCCAGTTCCCAGCGCTGTGTTACCTTCTCCAGGCTTGCCACCATTTCTGCTCCCACCCCAGGCCCAAGGCTATTGCTATCTGAACCAATCTGTCTTCATCAACTGCCTCCACCCCAGCCTTATCACTTGCTGGTCCTGTTCCCATCTTTCCTGTCACCTTGGTTGTCCCCAGCTATCCCTATGACCTTGTCATCTTTGCTGCCACAACCCATCCTTGTCATACACGCCCCAACATACCACCTGTCCCAGTCTGGACTGTCAATACTTCCCTTCCCCTGTGTTTGTCCACCATCACTGCCCAATCTCTGCCTCCTCCCTGTCACAATCATCATCCTTCTCTCCAGCTCCTCCCCTATGTCCCTAAATGGGCTTTCCCCTCTTATGTCTTCCTCCCTAGCACATGTTCAACATGTGCTTACCTTTTAGCCTTTGCCCCTGCCCTTCTGGCATCTGGCCTCCCCTGGGCTTCCCCAGCTGGACCTGCCACGCACTTTTTACCTTTGCTTTCTTCCCTGGCCAGAAGTGCTTCATTTCAACCGTAAGTTGGCAGGGCCTCTGGGGCCAGCACTTATTCCTAGGTATTGAAAGAATACTGGGTAGAAGTCTTGTCAGGAAGTCCTGTGTCTTCTCTACCTATACCCATGATACTTGACAGTTGCCTCTGCCCAGCCTGGCCCTAAGATCCTCACTTTTTTTTTTTTTTT
>NW_003852567.1:2567017-2567983 GCF_000181295.1 Otolemur garnettii
AAAAAAAAAAAAAAAATTGATAGGTTGAAGAGGTAAATACGTGAAAGATTAAAATAAACCTAGATGTTTCTTGTATTATTTATCACAGCTGTTTCATTTCTGAGAATTCATCCTTGGGAAAATATTGAAGATACAGACATTAGTCTTTTTCCAAAGATCTTCATTACAATGTTATTTATAATAATGAAACATTGAAATATAAATGTATGGCTCAGTGCCTGTAGCTCAAGGAGCTAAGGCGCCAGCCACATACACCTAAGGTGGCGGGTTCAAATCCAGCCCAGGCCCGCCAAAAACAACAATGATGGCTGCAACCAAAATATAGCTGGATGTTGTGGCGGGCGCCTGTGGTACCAGCTACTTGGGAGGCTGAGGCAGGAGACTCGCTTGAGCCCAGGTGTTGGAGGTTGCTGTGAGACAGATTCTCACTTTGTTGCCTTTGGTAGAGTGCTGTGGCACCATAGCAACCTCAAACTCTTGGGCTTAAGCTATCCTTCTCTTGCCTCAGCCTCCCGATTAGCTAGGACTATAGATGCCTGCCATAGCTAGTTTTTCTATTTTTAGTAGAGGTGGGGTCTCACTCTTCCTCAGGCTGGTCTTGAACTCCTGAGCTCAAGCAATCCATTCTCCTCAGCCTCCCAGAGTGTTAAGATTACAGGCATGAGCCACCGTGCCCAGCCCAGCCCTTTAGTACCTTGACTAACCAATATTTGTGTAGGTCATCTTGCCCAGCATGCAGGACATTCTGGGAGGTAGGTAACTGCATTTTTCTCAGTTACTGCCAGGTCCCCAGAACCTAGCAAAAGTAAATGTCTGTTGAGTGAATAAATACCATCCATGGGGCTTTTGAATGTGTTGGGCACTGTGCTAAGTACTTTACACATATTAACTTATTCATTCTCTGTACTGTTTTTGGTGTCTCTGTTTTATTTACTTTTGAGCATTTCAAGGGCTTTTTTTTTTTTT
>NW_003852567.1:2570428-2578779 GCF_000181295.1 Otolemur garnettii
AAAAAAAAAGGCAAAAAATAATGTTTTATGTGAAAGTATCAGTATTTTATAATCCTAATTACTTTTGATTTACTAGATTTAAATTCAGTGTGAGGCCAGGATTCTTTTTTGGAGGGGGGAACAGTATCTCACTCTGTTGCCTTGGCTAGAATGCAGGGCAGTGGTATCTGCATAGCTTACTAGCTTACTAGCTTACTGCAACCTCAGACTCCTGGACTCAAGCTGTATTCCTACCTCAGCCTCCCACATAGCTAGGACTACAGGCATGTGCCATTATGCCCAATTGATTTTTCTATTTTTAGTGGAGACGGGGTCTTGCTCTTGTTGAGGCTGGTCTCAAACTTCTGAGGTCAAGCAGACCTCCGCCTCAGCCTCCCAGAGTGCTAGGATCATAGATGTGAGGTACCACAGCTGGCTGGGGCCAGGATTCTTGTCTATTTCTCAGCACCAGACCTTGTAGATGTTGAAGGAAAGAATGAGTGAGGAAACTGCAATGGAGTTAGGCTATTTTGCTGAATCTCTCTCTTCTTTTCACTTTAATTCTCCAGAGTAACCCTCCCTACACAGAAAGAATGTTTTGGGGGCTGCCTTGATCCACATATAAAACACAAAAAATCTCACACAAGTGATGACCTTTTTGAGGGGGCGACCAGGTCTTGGTCTGTTTTCTGGGTTAGAGTGTAGTGGCATCATCACAGCTTACCGCAGCCTCAAACTCCTGGGCTCAAGTGATCCTCCTGCCTCAACCTCCCAAGTAGTTGAAACCACAGGCATATGCCACCATGCTTATAGAGATGGGGGTCTCGCTATGTTGCTCAGGCTGGCCTTGAACTCCTGGCCTCACGTAATTCTCCTGCCTTGGCCTCTCAAAGTGCTAGGATTAGAGATGTGAACCACTGCACCCAGCTGTGATGGCCCATTTAAGAAGTGCTGTGAATATGAGAAAATCTTATGAAAAGTTTGACCATAAGATCTGAATATGCACTAAAACTGTTCCTCCTCCTTTGTTCCCATCTCAGAGAAGGACACCACCCCAGCAGAGACCTGGGAGCACCCTACTCTCTGGCTCACTGCATCCCTACAGTCAGCCATTCACCTTGGCCTCCAGCCCAGCCCCTTTTTCTGTCCCTGATGTGATTCCTTTGTTCCAGTCACCACCATCTCTTGCCTTTATTACTCTAGTGCCTCCTAACAAGTTTCTCTGCCCCACTCTTGTTCTTCTCATGCCAAATCCCTGCCTTCTGAGCTACAGTCGTGCTTTAGAGCTTTCTAACATACCATGTACTAATCTTCCCCTGCCACTCCCATGTTTACAGACCTTCAGTGGCTTCTTGTCACTCTCAGGAGCAATCACAGGACAGTTCATGACCCAGCCCAGGCTGAGCTCTCCAGGGCTGTGGTGCTCACAGCCTGCTTCAGCCACACATTTCCCTGGCTCTTTTGGGTCTTTGCATGAATTGTCTCTTCTCTTCCCAACCCCTTTGCCGGGCTGACTCCTTACTTCTGCTATTAAAGTGGATGTTTCTTTCCCCAAGAAATCTTCTCTTATGTTCCACTGCCCTGAGCTTGGTTCAGTGCTCTCCTCTCAACCCCCTAAAGCCCCCGTGCTTAGCATTTCTTTTCTTTTCTTTTTTTTTTTTTTTTTTTGAGACAGTTTCATTATATCACCCTGGGTAGAATGCTGTGGTGTCACAGCTCACAGCAACCTCCATCTCCTGGGCTTAGGTGATTCTCTTGCCTCAGCCTCCCGAGTAGGTGGGACTATACGTGCCTGCCATAATGCCTGGCTATTTCTTGTTGTTGTTGTTGTTGTTACAATTTGGCCAGCACCGGGTTTGAACTGGCCACTCTTGGTATATGGGGCCAGAGCCCTATCCATTAAACCATAGGCAGCACCCAGGTTTAAGCGATTCTTTTGCCTCAGCCTCCCAAGTAGCTGGGACTACAGGTGCTCATCACAATGCCCAGCTATTTGGGGGTTGTAGTTGTCATTGTTGTTTGGCAGGCCCGGGCCAGGTTTGAACCTACCAGCTCTGCTGTATGTGGCTAGTGTCCTAGCCGCTGAGCTATAGGTGCTGATCCTGTGCTTATTATTTCTGACCTCTGCATTGTAACTTCTTGTTTACTCACCAGCTTTTTCACATACCTTGTAGGTCTTCCAGGACTGGGACAGGGCCATGCTCTCCTATGCACATCCAGCACCTAGCACTTGGGGAGGGCTCCCATGACTGCTGGATGAATGAGTCATGAACAAATAAAGCACCTTTATAGGAACTGATTGACACTGCTTAAGATGTTCAGAAGTAGACCTTCAGAAAATAAAGCACCCTTATAGGAACTGATTGACACTGCTTAAGATGTTCAGAAGTAGACCTTCAGTCCTATAAAGAGCCACAGGTGGGGTCAAGTGGCTCACCCCTGTAATCCTAGCACTCTGAGAGGCTGAGGTGGAAAGATCCCTTTAGCTCAGGAGTTCGAGACCGACCTAAGAAAAAGCAAGAACACATCTGGTTTAAAAATAGAAAAACTAGGCTCGGCGCCTATAGCTCAACCGGCTAAGGCGCCAGCCATGTACACCTAAGGTGGCGGGTTCGAATCCCCAGCCCGGACCCGCCAAACAACAATGACGGCTGCAACCAAAAAATAGCCGGGCGTTGTGGCGGGCACCTGTGGTCCCAGCTACTTGGGAGGCGGAGGCAGGAGACTCGCTTGAGCCCAGGAGTTGGAGGTTGCTGTGAGCTGTAATGCCACGGCACTCTACCCAGGGGGACAGCTTGAGGCTCTGTCTCAAAAAAAAAAAAAAAAAAAATAGAAAAACTAGTTGGATGTTATGTCAGGCCCTTAGTCCCAGATACTTGGGAGGTTGAAGCAAGAGGATTGCTCAAACTCAGGAGTTTGAGGTTGCTCTGAGCTATGACACCATGGCACTCTACCCAGATGACAGAGTAAAATTTTGTCTCCAAAAATATAAATAAATTAATTAAATAAAACAAATAAAAAAAGGACCCACAGATTCTCCAAAGGAGATGATGTCTTCTGTCTCTGATCTAAGAAACAGTGTACATTTGATAGGCAGAAGTTTGCGGGCAAATATGTAGATAGAAATTGTGGTGTGCGGGCGTTGCCTGTGGCTCAGTGGGTGGGGCACCAGCCCCATATGCCGAGGGTGGCGGGTTCGAACCTGACCTCAGCCAAACTGCAACAAAAAGTGGCCGGGCGTTGTGTCAGGCACCTGTGGTCCCAGCTACTTGGAAGGCTGAGGCAGGAGAATCGCCTAAGCCCAGGTGTTGGAGATTGCTGTGAGCTGTGATGCCATGGCACTCTACCGAGGATGATAAAGTGAGAATATTTCTAAAAAAAAAAAGAAATAGTGGCATGCCAAAAAGAGGCAGCCATGGGAGTGACCCACCTCATCTGTATATTTTATCACTAACATTGTTTAGAATTTCTGCTTGTCACAATAAGAAGCTGGTCAACTTTATGGTTTTTACGCTTTTTTTCTTTTTGAGACAGAGCCTCAAGCTATCCCCCTGGGTAGAGTGCTGTGGCAACATAGCTCTCAGCAACCTCCAACTCCTGGGCTCAAGCGAGTCTCCTGCTTCAGCCTCTCAAGTAGCTGGGACCACAGGTGCCCACCACAATGTCCGGCTATTTTTTTTTTGGTTGCAGCTGTCATTGTTTCGGCAGGCCAGGTTGGATTCGAACCCACCACCTTAGGTGTATGGGGCTGGTGCCTTAGTCACTTAAGCCACAGGTGCCGAGCCCAGAGTTTTACTTTATCACCCTCAGTAGAGTGCTGTGGCATCACACAGCTCACAGCAACCTCCAACTCCTGGGCTTAGGTGATTCTCTTGCCTCAGCCTCCCAAGTAGATGGGACTATAGACGCCCACCACAACACCTGGCTATTTTCTGTTGCAATTTGGCTGGGGACCGGTTTTGAACCCGGCACCCTCTGTATATGGGTCTGGCGCCCTACCCACTGAGCCACAGCCTTGTTTGTTTTTTAAGAGAAGGTCTCACTTTGTTCTTTGGCTAGAGTGCAGTGGCATCATTATAGCTCACTGCAACCTCAAACTCCCGGGCTCAAGTGATCCTCTTGCCTCAACTTCCCAAGTAGCTGGGACATGCCAACACACCTAGCTAATTAAAAAAAAAAATGTTTTGCGAAGATAGAGTCTTGGTAAGTTGCTTAGGCTGGTCTTGATCTTCTGGCCTCAAGAAATCCTCTCGCTTCAGCCTCCCAAAATGCTAGGATGACAGGCATGAGGTAAGTTGGCCAGCCTAGTTTCACTGTTTCTAAGTTCACTTTCAAATATCCCCTCTATTGCCTACCCCTGGGGAGAACTGCCCCCATTCCCACTTCCATTTACTATGCCACAGGTAAGGATTACTGGGTAAACTTGTCTGTTTTCTTCCCCTCAGCACTGAGTTGGAAGTGATTTCAGAGGCATCCAACCTCCCAAAACTCCGCAGGGCAAGGGTGTTCCTCCCTGTGACTCTGGCACCCTCTGAGTTTCGTCACTGGAGACTCTGTGGGGAGGAGCCCTTTCTGTGTGGGAGTAGGAGCCTCAGCGTTGGATCTAGCCTGGGATCTAGTCCTATCCTTGCCACTAACCCACCCTAAGGCCTTAGGCTAGCTCTCAGAGCCTTACTCTGCTTACCTATAAAATTGAGGTATTTTGTGAACTGGGCCTTGTGGTCTTTCATGGAATGTCCCAAACTGGGGAAGGGATATCAGCCATGAGGATTAAGGAAAGTTACCCCCTCAGGCCTCCTCTTCCTGCTCTTCTCTCTGACCTGAGTGAGATATTCTATTACAGAGGACTGGCTGGGTTGGGTGTGTCACCAGCAGGATGGAAGGCGAGTCTGGACAGGTGGACAGTGAAGCCTGGGCCCCAGGATGGGGTGTGTATGTATGTGTCCTGGAAAGGGGGAGCTGGGTGGATCCCAGGCAAAGGTCAAGGATGGGAAGGTGGCTCCAGCAGTCTGGCTGCCCTTGCTTGGTGTCTGCCTCCAGGAACTTCAAACAGGGCTGGGCTGGGCTAGGTTCTGGCTTTTCTGTGGGCCTAGGGAGGGGCTGGAGAGTGGAGAACAGCCTCTTGGTGAGATCACTTTTAGGGTGGGAGCAAACAACGCTTTCTGGGAAGGAAGACAGTGCTACAAAAGCAGGACCAATTGAGGTTAGACTGTAGGAAGGACAGGTGGTAGTGGATCAGGGAGAATGAGGTATCTCCTTATTTGGGTTGCTTCTGAGGAGAGAGTGGAAAAGTCATGTCATCCAGCCCCTCTATGGGAGAGACGGCAAGAAAGATGAACAGGATGACCTGGAGAACAGGGACATCTAAACTTTTGGCCAGGGTTTGGGGGAATTCGCAGATGAGGAGATACCCCTGGGACATCTGAGATGTGTGATAGGCCAGCTCAGGACCTTAGTCTTTGCTCTGTGAAATGGGGAGAATCTCTTTGTTTGCTACCTACTAAATGGAGCTCAAAGACAAAACCACCCTTGACCTGGTCACTGAAGACTAGGGAGTCTACAATCCATTATTAATTAATCCTTTATAATCCATTCTGAAGTCCTAGGGAATTAAGAGAAAACATAGGCTGGACATGGTGGTTCACACTTATAGTCCTAGCACTCTGGGATGCTGAAGCAGGAAGATCTCTTGAGCTCAGAACCTCGAGACCAGCATGAGCAAGAGCAAGAGCCTGTCTCTACTAAAAATAGAAAGATTAGCTGAGTGTAGTGGCAAGTATCTATAGTCTTAGCTACTTGGGAGGCTGAGGCAAGAGGAGTGCTTGAACCTGGAGTTTGAGGTTGCTCTAAGCAATGATGATACCACGACACTCTAGCCTGGGCAACAGAGTGAGATTCTGTCTTTAAAAAACCCTAACCCGGCTCGGTGCCTGTGGCTCAAGCAGCTAAGGCGTCAGCCATATACACCTGAGCTGGAGGGTTCAAATCCAGCCTGGGCCTGCCAAACAATGATGGCTGCAACCCAAAAATAGCTGGGCGTTGTGGCAGGCGCCTGTAGTCCCAGCTACTTGGGAGGCAGAGGCAGGAGAATCGCTTGAGCCCAGGAGTTTGAGGTTGCTGTGAGCTGTGATGCTACAGCACTCTACCCAGGGGGACAGCTTGAGACTCTGTCTCAAAAAAAAAAAAAAGCCCTAACCCTGTCAGGTGTGGTGGCTCACGTCTGTAATCCAAGCACTGTGGGAGGCTGAGGAGGGAGAATTGCTTGAGTTCAGGAGTTCTAGACTCGCCTGAGAGAGAGTGACACCATGAAAAAAATGGAAAAACCAGCCGGGCACCACAATGACCGCCTGTAATCCCAGTGGCTTCCAGAGGCTAAGGTAGAGGGATGCCCATAGCCAGAGTCTGAGGTTACAGCGAGCTACCACACCACTGCACTCTGCTCAGGGGCATAGGGTGGGACTCTGTATTGAAAAAAACAAAAACAAAAAAACTTAACCCTAAAAAGGCCTCCCTACTTGGGAGGCTGAGGCAAGAGAATCGCATAAGCCCAAGAATTTGAAGTTGCTGTGAGCTGTGACATCACGGCCCTCCTACGGACAGTGACATAGTGAGACTTTGTCTCAAAAAAAAGAGATAGAGAAAACACTGATAAAATTTGGGCTAAATAGGGTGGCGAGGGGAAAGCCTACACCTGTTGAGGGCAGACAGATGCTTTAGGCTGCAGGTGGATCCAAAGGCCCCCCACAACAACTAGGGGACATTCTGACCTTGGCTTCACAGACACTCTGAGCCCCTGGATTAACCCTCTCTCATCAGACCCCCTGTTCCCCGAATCCTGTCTTTTTCCCCCAGGATCCCTCTGCAAAGCTCCTCAGCCCCTTCCTACTTCATTCCACATATATTTATTGAATGTCTTCTATCTGCCAGCCATTTTCTAAGTCCTAGGTATTCTATGGTGAGCAAGACTGTTGGTCTTCATAGTCCTTTTTCATTTCCAAGGAAAATAAGTAAGGTAGCCCAGTCTTTAGTGGCTATGAACAAAAGGAGCCCATATGGCTGTGGGCAACCACAGAAGGTACTACATTCAGTCTAGGGGAGGCAGTGGCTACTGGTTCTGAAGAGAGAGTTGGCATTTGCCAGGGAAGGCTATGGGGGATGGCAGGGGCACAGGGAGTGGTGTACTGGAGCCACGCCAATAGGCTCACAAAGCCAAGTGTTACATTTTCAGGAATTTTGCAGACTACTTATTAAACAATGCCACTACTAAAAATTAAATTATATAAACAGAAAAAAATTATATAAACATATAATTAGTTAAATTATTTTTTAAAAAGGCAATAAGGTGCCTGCGGCTCAAACGAGTAGGGCGCTGGCCCCATATGCCAGAGGTGGTGGGTTCAAACCCAGCCCCGGCCAAAAACTGTAAAAAAAAAAAAAAAAGGCAATATACAATCAAAACTTTTCACTTCCTAATTATTACTATGTTTTACTATTATCTATGCTCTTTAAGGTATTTATATCTATTGTATCTTTAAGGTGGAGAAAACTCTTATAATGGCGTGCTCTGCTTATCTCTTCCCAACTCCTTGGTCAGCAACACCATGTTGGTAGTTGGAAATAGACCATGATGGAAATAATTTGCATTGTTGAAATTGACAAAACACTACAAATAAGGGCCATATTGTTTTATTGGTTGTATGGACCAGGGGTTGGCCAACTATAGAATGGCTTATATATATATATATATATATTTTTTTTTTTTGACCAGTGCTGGGTTTGAACCCACCACCTGTGGCGTATGAGGCCAGCACCCTACTCCTCTGAGCCACAGGCACTGCCCTATTTATTTATATTTTTAAGACAGAGTCTTTTTCACCCTGGGTAGAGTGCCGTGACATCAGCCTGGCTCACAGCAACTTCCATCTCTTGGGCTCAAGTTATCCTTCTGCCTCAGCCTCCCAAGTAACTGGGACTACAAGTGCCGGCCATAATATCTGGCTAATTTTTTTATTTTTAGTAGAGATAGGGTCCTGCTCTTGCTGAGGCTGGTCTTGAACTCATGAGTTCAAGGGATCCTTCTGCCTCAGGTTCCCAGAGTACCCAGAGTAAGATTATAGGTATGAGCCACCAGCTCTATATTTTTTAATAGTTGAAAAAAAGAGTCAAAAGGATATTTCAAAAAAAATTAAAAGGCTTGGTGCCTGTGGCTCAAGCGGCTAAGGTGCCAGCCACGTACACCTGAGCTGGTGGATTCAAATCAAGCCTGGACCCACCAAACAATGATGACTGCAACCAAACAATAGTCGGGTGTTGTGGCAAGTGCCTGTGGTCCCAGCTACTTGGAGGCGGAGGCAGGAGACTCGCTTGAGCCC
>NW_003852567.1:2578891-2581200 GCF_000181295.1 Otolemur garnettii
AAAAAAAAAAAAAAAAAAAAAATTAAAAAAGAATATTTCAAAAAAATTTAAAAAGAATATTTTATTACACATAGAAATATGTAACATTCAAATTTCAGTGTCCATAATAAAGTCTTATTGGAATATGGATATTCATTAATTTACATATTGTCTGTAGCTGCTTTCATGCTAAGTAGTAGAGTTGAGTAGTTGTGACAGAGACCATAAGGCCCACAAAGCCTAGACTACCTACTCTGGCCTTTTATTTATTTTATTTATTTTTAATGTTTTAGACAGAGTCTTATTTTGTTGCCCTCAGTAGAGTGCTATGGTGTCATAGCTCACAGCAACCTCAAACTCTTGGGCTTAAGCAATTCTCTTGCCTCAGCCTCCCAAGTAGCTGGGACTACAGTTGCCCACCTCTACGCCCAGCTATTTTTTTTGCTGCAGTTTTCATTGTTGTTTTAGCTGACTCAGGCTGGGTTCAAACCCTCTAGCCTCGGGGTATGGGCCTGTTGCTCCACCTACTGAGGTATGGGCACTGCCAGGCCCCGCTATTTTTTAGAGATGGGGTCTTGAGCTTGCTCAGGCTGGGTCTCAAACTTGTGAGCTTAGGCAATCCACCTGCCTCGGCCTCCCAGAGTGCTAGGATTACAGGCGTGAGCCACCATGCCTGGCCCTAGGGTTGGCAAAAATTAAAGAAAGTAATCAATAGTGCAATTGACTCTGTAGAGTTTAAAATAAAAAGCCCTGTATATTTTAGTATTAGTTGTAAATTATGTGCTCTTTTACAGCTTTATACCATTAAAATGTATAATAAATGTATATACATATATACGCATACATTTTTACAGAAGACCAGTTGTCATGTATTTACCAGCACACCATGAGACAGACAGAGAGTTCTAGGCAGACAGAGTTGAAGGGAGTCAGGGTGTTCAAGGCAACATGAGAGGAGGGTTGTACACGGTGGCTCCTAGCCTATAATCCTAGCACTCTGGGAGGCCAAGGCAGGTGGATTGTCTGAGCTCACAGGTTTGAGATCAGCCTGAGCAAGAGTGAGATCCTGCCTATAAAAATAGCCAGGCACTGTGGTGGTGCCTGTAGTCCCAAATACTTGGGAGGCTGAGGCAAGAGAATTGCTTGAGTGCAAGAGTTTGAGGTTGCTATGAGCTATGATGCCATGGCACTCTATCGACAGTGACAAAATGAGACTATCTCAAAAAAAAAAAAAAGATAACATGAGAGGGGAAATGGTGAGGCAGAAACACTGAGATATATGTGAGAGGCCTTGTGAGCAGGGCTTAGGAGCCAGACTCTGCACTGACGGCTGCAAGGAACCAAGGAAGGATTGTAAGTGAAGGAGTGATCCCATCACATTTGTGTTTAGAAGATCATGTTGACAGCCATATGAAGACTGGATTGTTAGAAACAGACAATAAGAGACTAAATTGTGGAGGGAAGCAGAATAATATTTGCAAAACCTTTTTTATTTTTTGAGACACAGTCGCAAGCTGTAGCCCTGGGTAGAGTGCTGTGGCATCATAGCTCACAGCAACGCCCAACTCTTGGGCTCAAATGATCCTCTTGCCTCAATTTTTCTATTTTTAGTAGAGATGGGGTCTTGCATTTGCTCAGGCTGATCTTGAACTCATGAGATCAAGCAATCCACCCGCCTCGGCCTCCCAGAGTGCTAAGACTACAGGTATGAGCCACGGCGCTTGGCCAATATTTGCAAACTCTTAAGATCAGTAGAGGCTAGACCCTCTCCTAAACACTTCATGTGCGTGTTATTAACTCATTTAGTATTTACAACAACTTCATGAGGTAGATGCTATTACCTCCTTTTTACAGATAAGAGAATTGAGGCACAGAGATATTAGGTAACTAGCAAGCCAGCAGAGCTGGGATTTGAACCCAAACTGTCTGGCTTCCTTTTTTTTTTTGAGACAGAGTCTCACTATGTCTCCCTCGGTAGAGTGCTGTGGTGTCACAGCTCACAGCAACCTCAAACTCTTGGGCTTAAGCCAGGGGTCCTCAGACTTTTTAAACAGGGGCCCAGTTCACCGTCCCTCAGACCGTTGGAGGGCCGGACTGCAGGCCCCAGGACGAGTCAGCTGCTAAGCAGGACAGGCAGCGGCGGCAAAAACAAATGGCAGGCTGGATAAATGTCCTAGGTGGGCTGCATGTGGCCCGCGGGCCGTAGTTTGAGGATGCCTGGTTAAGCGATTCTCTAGCCTCAGCCTTCCAAGTAGCTGGGACTACAGTCGTCTGCCACAACACCCGGCTATTTTTTTGTTGCAGGTGTTTAGCTGGCCCAGGCCAGGTTC
>NW_003852567.1:2581552-2603426 GCF_000181295.1 Otolemur garnettii
CCTTAGCCGGTTGAGCTATAGGCGCCGAGCCTAGATGATGTTTCTTAATTTTAATGCTTGTACAAAGCTAACCATATGTTTGCAGGTATCCATGGCACCTAGTAGGCGTTGAGGACATTCTTCAGACCTAGCAAAACTTGACTCAGTGAAGATACAGGTAGGCTTTCAACCAGGTTCCTTCATCTAGGGGATAATCAGTTGGGCTTCTTGGCCTCCTGGTTCTCTGTGTATGTTTGCAGACTGCCCCACTGTCCTCAGGAAATTTCCATACTTGGGGACAGATTCCTGAGTAGGAATACACAGGTGAGAGAGGACAGGAGGGAACAAAGCCTGCCTAGGCCCAGAATGGGTTCTCTGGGCTGGGTGTAGGGGCTCATGTCTATAATCTTAGCACTGTGGGAGGCTGAGGCAGGTGGATTGCCTGAGCAAAGTGAGACTCTGTCTCTACAAATAGAAAAATTAGCTGGGAGTTAAGGGTGCCTGTAGTCCCAGCTACCTGGGAGACTGAGATAAGAGGATTGCTAAAGCCCAAGAGTTTGAGGTTGCTGTGAGCTAGGACTCCATAGCATTCCACCCAGGGCAACTCTGTCTCAAAAAAGAAAGAAAAGAAAAGAAGGGGGGTACCTATGGTTCAGTGGGTAGGATGCTGGCCCCATATACCGAGGGTGGCGGGTTCAAACCCAGCCCCAGACAAACTGCAACAAAAAAATAGCTGGATGTTGTGGTGGGCACCTGTAGTCCAGCTACTCGGAAGGCTGAGGCTAGAGAATGGCCTAAGCCCAAGGATTTGGAGGTTGCTATGAGCTGTGTGATGCCACGGCATTCTACCAAGGGTGATAAAGTGAGACTCTGTCTCTAAAAACAAAAGAAAAAGAAAAGAAAAAAAAGAATGGGGCTTTCGGCTCAAGTGTGTGTGAGCTATAAGGGCTGAAAGGTGTGAATTATCATCAACAAGAAGGGATTCCATGGAGAGAGGCTAGTTAGGAGGCTTGGGGTTTGGACACAAGAGAGGAGGCAGGATGGGTCCTGCTGCCACCTTGGTTTTTCCTCGAGGGCATCTGTATTTAAGAGCAAAAGTTTGATGGCAGCCTTTGAGGCACAGTGGCTGACTGCTTAGCTGCGGATATATATTTTAAAGAAATAGTGGTGCTGGGTGGTGCCTGTGGCTCAAAGGAGTAGGGCACTGGCTCCATATGCTGAAGGTGGGGGGTTCAAACCTGGCCCCAGCCAAAAACTGCAAAAAAAAAAAAAAAAAAAGCAATAGTGGTGCTTTTCTGGCATGAGTTCTGGCTGAGGGTGTAGACAGGAGGTAATAAGGGTGGGTAGAGGTTGGGGGGCAATGGAGGCTGGTAGCAGGGAGGGCCTCACATGGGGTGTTACTCCCCTGAGGCCACAGCTGTCAGCTTGGGGCTTCCTATCGTGCTGGCTTAGCAGGTCCAATGGGTTGTCAGGTGACTCGTTTCTCACCCTCAGATGGCCCTTGTTCAGGAAAGGGTGGGGGTATGCACAGTGTAGCACCTGTGTGTTTTTCTGTGTGGGTACATGCATATGTTGCATTATACACCTGGGTCTGATAAGTGCACGTGTGTCTGAGTCTGCGTATACAGCGAGTCCTTGTGTACGCAGCCTACATAGACTGGTGGGAAGGGTGCATGTGGCAGAAGGTGGAGGTAGTGTGGGTGGACACACATCACCACCTAGAGCACAAGTGCACTGGTGAAAGGGATGCAACTTCAGAGCCTGGTAAGTCATCAGAGAATGAGGCCTGGGTGGTGGTGGGTGGGGAGGGCTCCCTGATGACAGATCATCTGCCCCAAGAAGGGCTGGAGCAGCTGGCAGAGCTGGGTGCCCTAAGCCTGTGGTGACGGCAGCAGCTTCCCTAAGCTTATCCCTAAGCCCCTGGCTGCAGGCCAGGGTGGTTTCCCATCCTAACCCAGAGAGGGCATGCACACACCACAGGCCATGCAGGCTGGCCAGGAGTAGTGAGTGGCAGGTGGGCCTTGAGTCAGAGCTTTCTCTTACCTTCTCCATAGGTGGGAAGGACATAAGGATCCTGGTGTCTCTGGTCTGCAGGGATATGGGGTGAGCATGTCAGCCCTGGCTGCCCATGCCCCTGGTTTGGTGCTGTGTGTGCTGGCATGTGCTATGTGCATACTCCATGACTGGGTGTGCTGGCCCCTGCCCCAGCGCCCAGGGCCTGGTACTGCCTTCCCATCAGGTTCCTTGATCTAAGAGGTGCTTAAAGTGGGGCAAAGAGTCTAGGCCAGGAGCCAGGAAGCCTGGACTACTCCAAGCTTTCACTTAGTAACTTTGGAGATGTTTCTTTAACCCATCTGGGGCTCAACTTTCTCCCCTTGGGGATCAACTTTCCCACTGTAAAATGAAGGAGGGAAATAATCCTTGTGGGGCTACCTCAGAAGGCTAGAGGGTAGCAGATTCTCAAAGATTTATACGGAAAGTCAGGAAGCCTTGGTGATGGGGGCTTCACACGGGCGATAGCGGCATTCTCTGTTTTGTGGGTTGATGGACTAGGGGCTAAGATGAGGCAGCAATCTCCAGGGAACTTGCATTGCCCTACAAGAGGTGTTCAAACCACCAGAGATGTGAAGCCTTTAGAGTTCTGGGGCTGAGCTTCAAAACAAATTATCAAAGCGACAGGCCAAGACCTGTCCTTGGTGAGGCTGGGAAATTCTCTCCACCCACTCTTGCCCCTAGGCTCAACCCTGCTTGCCTGTCAGGGGTAAACAGCAATGAACTTCAGACCGGGGCCCAGAACCAGCTCAGCTCACACCTTTCTCTCCCCACACCCAGCTTGCTGTCTCTGAGCTTCACAGTTTCTGGGCTCAGGGCTTTCATCCTGGAACTATAGGCTTAGTCAGAGCAAACAGAGACAGCACTAAAGCCAACAAAACAAAGCCACACAGGTGAAGTGGAAAAGAAAACTTGGAAGCCACAACTAAGGTCCGTGGGCTGGGCTGGAAAGAGCCAGGTGTCTCCCCTCAGAGCAGGACCCTGGGGCTAAGGCAGGCTCTGCCATTCCTTGTGGTGTAGGTGGTGCTACAGGTGTAGACCTGTGTTGCCTCCAATGGACTCAGCACAAAGGCATCGCTTAGGCTGCCAGCAGGGGGCGGTAGTACCAGCCTTATGAATACCAAGAGAAGGCTGTGGCTTGAGTCTGGGGCAGGGGGTTGGGGGTACCGCCTCCTCACCCTGTCCCACGGAGGGCCTCAGCTGAAAGCAAGTGGGAGGCTAACTGTGGGCCGGTGTGTGTGGGGGCTGGCAGGGCGGGAGTAAACAGGCTGGAACAGGAGCGGGAGTAAGGAGCACCATGCCCTCTGCCCGGCCTAGCTACTCTCCCCCAGTGATCAGGGTCGTGGAGCCCCAAAGTCCTGGGGATGCCCAAGACACCCGCACCCCACTCTCCACAAGGAGACTCACCCTCCCTGACAAGTTATTTTACTCTTCTTCAGGCCAGGGGAACCCAGTTCTCTCAACATACATTTACTGTGCACCTGCTATGTTCACCCTGCTAGGGCGAAATCTCTTGAGAATCCCGCCTGAGGCCCTGTCATGCTTGGGTCCCCAGTCTCAGTGAGCAGGTTGGCTGTTGATTGGGCTGAAATTGCAGGGTGCCTGAGGCAGGTCCCCACACCCTAGGGGGCACCAGGGGTGCGGTCCAGAGAGCTAAGCCAGGAGGCTGCAACTGGAAGAACTGGGACGCCAGATACTGGGCTTGGAGCAGCTGAAGATGTGGGTGGAAGTACCTGAGCAAGGGTCCTGCTGCCTTGGCACAGCTATTATACCCTAGTCCTTCTAGGTTGGGCATGGCTTCAGGCAAGTGTCCCTCAGGGCTGGAGATGGGGAGGAGACATGAAGTACCGGTCCTGTCCTCAAACAGGCTTCCTCTTTACCACCCAGTGTTTACCACCCAGGCAAGCACTTGCCGTGTCCCCTTGCCAGCTTAATCCATTCTCTCAACAACTCTGCAAGGTTAGCATTAACATCTTCATTTTACAGATGATGATGCCCAGTTAAATATCTTACTTTTAGTCACTCAGTGCAGATTAAGAAGTTGAGCTGGATTCAAGTTCAGGTCTGTCTGTTTCACCACCCAAGCTGGGGCCCTGAGTAGGAAAATCTCAAACCAGTTCCAAACTCAGGCTCTTTGCCAGGTCGTCCCTGGGTTTTTCCACTGCTCCTTCCTGCCACCACCTAAATCTTTCTGTCATCCTCCTCATCATGTGTCTCTTATCCTGATTCTCCTCCCTTCTCCAATTAACCTAGTACCTGAAACGCCACCATTTTTGGAGTCTTTTTTTTTTTTTTTCCTGTGGGTTAAGAAATTTCTGCTTGGAGTTTTCCTTTAAAGTGCTTAATTGTGGAAATGTTTTGAAATTGATTTAGGTAGAAACCAAAAGATAAAACCAGAAGGTGAAGGACTGATGGAGGGAATATGATCTCAGAGGGGTCAGGCTATCACCTCTTGAGCTCACTTACTGGTCAGCATCACTAAGCATGGGGCAATTAGACATTATGTGTTCCTGATGGAAAGTGATAGAAAGTACACAGCATCATCTACAAAGGATTCCCTGCCTCACTCAACACAAAAAATTGAACCTAAATAAAATCACAACATTATCACCAACTTCTTGTGTATTCTAAGAAATATAATAGATGGAAGAAAAGTTAACTGGGCTTGGTGCCCATAGCTCAGTGGTTAGGGTGCTGGCCCCATGCACCAGAGCTGATGGGTTCGAACCCAGCCCAGACCTGCTAAACAACAATGACAATAGCAACAACAACAATAAAAATAGCTAGGTATTGTGGCAGGCGCCTGTAGTCCCAGCTACTTGGAAGGCTGAGACAAGAGAATTGCTTAAGCCCAAGAGTTTGAAGTTGCAGTGAGAAGCCCAAGAGTTTGAGGTTGCTGTGAGATGTGACGCCATAGCACTTTACAGAGGGGTGACATAGTGAGACTCTGTTTCAAAAAAAAAAAAAGTTAACTGATTTACAAAGAAGCGAATAGACAATTCTGGAACTTGAAATTTCCTATAGGACTACATTTATTCAACAAGTCACTGACATGAATTAATTAAGATCTTTGAAAGGGGAACTTGTTTAAGAGAACATTTAACTCAAGGTAATATAAGATCTTGTTTAGATCCTGACTCAAACCAACAAAGTAATGCAAAAAGACACTTTGAAACAATTACAGGTATTTGATCATTCCATGGAATTGTTCATTTTATTAGGTATGGTATAGATTATATAAGAAAATGTTCATATGTCTTAGAGTTGAACACTAAAATTGGCTGGAATTTATTTTAAATTAGTTTAGAAGAAAAATGTAGATGAAACTAGTTGATGACTCTAGAATCTGGATAATGGAGATTTAGGTCTACTTTTGTGCATGCTTGAAATTTTCATTTAAAAGTGCTTTAAAGGGATGTGGGGCATGTCTGCAGAATTTGGGGTTGGACATCTCCTGAGCTGGCCTGATCCTGGGAACTCATCTCTCCCCGCACCGCCCTGCCTCCTCTCACCATCACATAGTTGGAGGGAAGCTTTCTTTGGGACTGAAGCACAATGTGTTATCTCTATGAGGGGTGCTAGCTCTCTGGGTCAGCCTGCTCTGGCAGGGGCAGCATCTCTGACTTGCCCTCACCCCCTCCAATTCTACTCACATTCACTCTGTAGCTGGTCAAATTCTCCTGCCCTCTTCCTTGTCTCTCCTGTCATGGAAAGCTTGCCCTAAGATGCCCATCTTGAGGCTGAGGGACATAAGAGGAGGGCTCAGAGTTGTGGATGTAGGAGGGACCTTGGGATCTGCCACAGTGGGACAGAAAGATGAGAGCTGAGCTCTTGCTGCTAGCCAGAATCACCTGCCTCCCCAGCTAGCTGAGACAGAGGGGTACAGGTTGTGAGACCAGCTCTCTGGATGCCCTAGATCAGTGGTTTTCAACCTTCCTAATGCCGTGACCCACAGGTTGAGAACCACTGCCCAAGGTCATCACCCTAGAGCTACGTAAGCTATAGTCTGTCTCAGGAGGGTCCCTCCCTCAATCCTTACTCTTTTTTAAATTCATTCACCAACATGTCCTTATTTCCTTGCTAATATTCCATCTGACCATAAGTCAACCACAATTATGTCATTAAACTACAACCATATCATTATCTTCTTCCATCACTTTATGATAACTGATTCATTCTTATAGTCTTGCAGTTAATGCTGGTTCAGAGCTCACGTTCTGGGGAATCTTAAATGAAATCACGTGGGGCTTGTTCTAACAGCCTTCACAGGAAGGCAGACAAAAAGATTCATCAGGCTCAGTGCTCATAGCTCAGTGGTTACAGTGCCAACCACATATACGGAGGCTGGTGGGTTTGAACCTGGCCTGGGCCTGCTAAACAACAATGATAACTACAACAAAAAAATAGCTGGGTATTGTGGTGGGTGCCTGTAGTCCCAGATACTTGGGAGATTGAGGCAAGTGAATCGCTTAAGCCTAAGAGTTTGAGGTTACTGTGAGATGCAATGCCACAGTACTTTACCAAGGGGCAACATAGTGAGACTTGGTCTCAAAAAAAAAAAAAAAGATTCATCAAAAGGATAGGTTGGGTGCAGTGGCTCACGCCTATAATCCTAGCACTCTGGGAGGCCCAAAGAGGTGGATTGCCTGAGCTCAAGAGTTTGAGACCAGCCTGAGTACGAGCAAGACACTGTCTCTTTAAAAAAATAAATTAGTTGGGTATGGTGGTAGGTGCCTTTAGGCCCAAGTACTTGGGAGGCTGAGGCAAGAGGATCACTTGAGCCCAAGAGTTTGAGGTTACTGTGAGCTATGATGTTACAGCACTCTACTGAGGGCAACAAAATGAGACTCTGTCTCAAAAAAAAAAGGGGTGGGGGTGTGGTAGCAAAAACTGTGGCAAAAGGGTAGACAAGTGCCCTGAAAACCAGAACAACCTGGCCTCTACTCTGCCTGGGTTGAGAGGGAAGGCTTCACAGAGGAGGGGTACTTGAGTTGGCCCAGGAAGACTAATGGGAGTTATTCAGGCAGACTGGGGAAGCAGGAGAGGTAAGGGCAGGTGTGAAGGCATGGACTAGCACAGCTGAAAAGTCCAGGGTGTGTTGCTTGAACTTTTCCTGGCATCTTGGGGAGGAAGGCTTGGAAGACTCAAAGCAGCGGTGGGGGCAGGGGAGGTCATGGCAAGTTGAGGGCTAGAAATGTCACTATGGAATGGAGAAAGAGTGAGGAGAGATACAGACTGGAAGACCCACAAAGACATTCCTGGAGTGTCAAACCCTGGGGTAGACAAAAGGGGTCATGAAAGAGGGAGCAGATGAGTGACTCCTGGAGGGAAAGCTCCATAGAGGTGGTGGTAGGGAACATTCCCAGGGACAGACCCTTGGTAAGAGGGAAGATGGGGGGAAGATTGATGAGATTGGGTTGGGACAGTGAAGGTAAACATGCTCATTAGACGTACAAGAGGGGCAGCAAGACAGGGGGCTGGATCACTTGTTCTTGAGCAGTAAGCTCTGGCTGCAGATGTAGACTGGGGAGGTGGTAGCACTTATGTGCTGAAAGAGGACCTGGAGGACGTGCAGGGCTATTGTCTCCCTCACAAAGAGAGGGCATAGCACCCAGGAAAATATTTTATCCAAGAGCTTACAAAATGCTATTAATTTTTTTTTAAAAGACAGGTTCTCATTCTGTCACCCAGGCTGGAGTACAGTGATCATACCTCACTACAACCTCAAACTCTTGGCCTCAAGCCATCCTCCTGCCTCAGTATCCCAAAGTGCTGAGGTTATAGGCTTGAGCCACAGCACCTAGCCCCATAAAATGTTTCTTCAAAATAAGAAAAAGACAAACTTGTAGGCTGAAGAAAATGCTTAAATTATTAATATTAAAAAAATTTTTTG
This sequence comes from Otolemur garnettii, assembly GCF_000181295.1. Classification (NCBI taxonomy): domain Eukaryota; kingdom Metazoa; phylum Chordata; class Mammalia; order Primates; family Galagidae; genus Otolemur; species Otolemur garnettii. Next base: position 2,589,477 of record NW_003852567.1, read on the forward strand.
AGCCAGGGTCTCACTATGTTGCCCTTGGTAGAGTGCCATGGCATCACAGGTCACAGCAATCTTAAACTTTTGGGCTTAAGCTATTCTTTTGCCTCAGTGTCCCAAGTAGCTGGGACTATAGGCGACCACCACAAGGCCCAGCTATTTTTTGTTGCAGTTGTCATTGTTGTTTAGCTGGCATGGCTGGGTTCATACCTGCCACCCTCAGTGTCTGTGGCTGGTGCCATAACCACTATGCCACAGGTGCCGAGCCAATATTAAAATATCACTATTTTTTTGAGATAGAGTTTCACTTTGTTGCCCTTGGTAGAGTGCTATGGTGTCACAGCTCATAGCAACCTCCAACTCTTGGGTTCAAGTGATTCTCTTGCCTCAGTGTCCCGAGTAGCTGGGACTACACCTGCCACAATGCCCAGCTTTTTTTTTTTTTGTTGTTGTTGCAGTTGTCATTGCTGTTTTATTTGGCTGGGGCCAGGTTTGAACCCGCCACCCTCGATATATGGGGCTAGCGTCCTACCACTGAGCCATAGATGTTGCCCTAAAATATTAATATTATTATTATTATTTTTTGAGACAGAGCCTCAAGCTGTCCCCCTGGGTAGAGCTCAGACGCCACAACGCCTGGCTATTTTTTGGTTGCAGCCGTCATTGTTGTTTGGCGAGTCCGGGCTGGGGATTCGAACCCGCCACCTTAGGTGTACGTGACTGGCGCCTTAGCCGGTTGAGCTATAGGCGCCGAGCCAAATATTAATATTATTAATGTACTTTTCTTTACGTGTTTATAAAAAAATAAAAATTAAAATTTTTTTTCTAGTTGGGCATGGTAGCTCGTACCTGTAATCCCAGGACTCTGGGAGGCCAAGGTGGGTGGATTGCTTGAGCTCAAGAGTTAGAGACCAGCCTGAGCAAGAGTGAGACCCCTGTTTCTACTAAAAACAGCTTAGCATTGTGGTAGGCAGCTGTAGTCCCAGCTACTCTCAAGGCTGAGGAAGAAGACCTCTTGAGCCCAAGAATTAGAGGTTGCTGTGAGTTATGATGCCATAGTACTCTACCTAGGGGGAGAGTGTGAGACTCTGTCTCAAAAAAAAAAAAAATTCTTTTTTCTGGAGGAAGGGGTGCCAAAGGGCAAAAATGCCAAAGACATATATATTAAAAGCAGGATCTTGAAGAAAGAGTTGTATACTTACATTCATAGCAGCATTATTCACGATAGCACAACCCAAGTGCTCATGGGTTGGATGAATTGATAAATAAATGTGGTATAGCCATACAATGGAACATTATTGTTTTAAAAAGAAAGGAAATTTTTGGGTGGCACCTGTGGCTTAGTGAGTAGGGCACTGGCCCCATATACCGAGGGTGGCCGGTTCAAGCTCGGCCCTGGCCAAACTGCAACAACAAAAATAGCTGGGGCTTTGTGGCTGGCGCCTGTAGTCTCAGCTACTCGGGAGGCTGAGGCAAGAGAATTGCCTAAGCCCAGGAGTTGGAGGTTGATGTGAGCTGTGATACCACCGCACTCTGGAGGGCAACAAAGTGAGACTCTGTCTCTAAAAAAAAAAGAAAGGAAATTTTAATATATGTTACAATATAGATGAACCTTGAGGGTGTTACGTGAAGTGTAACAAAAAGACAGAAAGACAAATAATGTATGAGTCCACTTAGATGAGGTATTAAGAATAGTCATATTCATAGAGACGGAAGGTATGGTAGTGGTTGCAAAGCTCCAACCCTGTCTCTTGAATTCAGAGATGCACTTGGGCATCCTCAAGATTGGCAAGGAGCCAGGACACCTGGGCTTGACTCACTCTGGACCTTGTCCTCTGCCAAGTGCAGAAGAGACTGTGTCTGCCTGCCCAACCCAGTCTGGCCCATCCTATACCTCAGGGACTAGTGCAAGTGTGGGAAGACCCTCCAGCAACCCAGGGAGAGGCCCAGAAACTGGGAAGGCCCCACCCTTCCTGGGGTCCCCATGTCCTCCAAGCCTTCCTGACTGAGGCTTAATGCCTGTGGGTGCCGGTACCTCTGACCCTGCCCATACAGACCTCTCTGCATTGGCCCTTGGTGCAATCAGTGTGTTCCTGGAAAGCTGTCAATCGAGTCCCACCTTCCCTCTGGCTCACATGGACATTTTAAAGCTGCTTTCCTACTGCAAGAGGGCTGGCTATGAGCATTTCCCAGGGTCTCTGTTCCCTTTGTCCTCAAGTAGACAACTATGCATAGAGAAGCCTCAGGATTTGAGCAGAGATGAGTGGGGAGGAGGGTACATCAGGGAGCACCTGCCCTTATTCATCTGGAGGGAGGCTGGGAGGCTGTGCCACCAGGGAGCCCCCAGTGTGAGTGGGAAGATAGAGCAGACACACCACACTGGGGCTCCCTCCTTTCTCAAGCTAAGCAGGAGAGTGGAGAAAGTGCAGTTTGCCTTGGAGGAACTGAGATGGGCTCCCTGCCCACCCTGAGTCCCACACCTCCTGAACAGATCAGATAGGGCACGTACCTGCAGCCAGCTGCCCACTGACTGGGACTGTGCTGACGCAGGCAGGAAAATATTAACCCAGCAGAATGAGTGTGTGCCCATGTGTAGGTGACTCTGTGTATGTGCATGGGGGGGGGGTATTTCCATAGAGAGGCTTTCACATGCAAAACCAGATGCAGATAAGCACATAATACATGCACATGTATGCACATACATGTCCATTAACACAGATTTTTTTGAAAAAATTTTTTATTTTTGTTTTTGGAGGCCCTGAGGGGATAGTTTTTCTCTCGTTAGTAGAGATGGGTCTGGCTTTTGTTCCGGCTGGTCTTGAAGGCCTTAGTTCAAGCAATTCACCTGCCTCAACCTCCCAGAGTGCTAGTATTATAGGCTGAGCCTCTGTACTTGGCTTTCTTAGCCATTTGTGTTTCTTCTTTCTGATTTAAAAAAAATTCTGATTAGCATTTTCATTACTAATTGGGTTTCAGCCAGTTATGTTTGCCACATGCTCATAGTAGAATTGGATACATTTAAAATTAAAGACAGGGCAGCACCTGTGGCTCAAAGGAGTAGGGCACTGGCCCCATATACTGGAGGTGGTGGGTTCAAACCTATCCAGGCCAAAAACTGCAAAATAAATAAATTAATAAAATTAAAGATAATCTGGCTCCGTGCCCATAGCACAGTGGTTACAGCACCAGCCACATACACCGAGGGTTCCTTCCTCGCTGGTTTAAGCCTGGCCCCAGCCAGCTAAACAACAATGACAACTGCAACAGAAAATAGCCGGGCATTGTGGCAGGCGCCTGTAGTCCCAGGTACTTCGGAGGCTGAGGCAAGAGAATTGCTTAAGCCCAAGAGTTGGAGGTTGCTGTGAGCTGTGATGCCATAGCACTCTACTGAGGGCGATAAAGTGAGACTCTATCTCAATAAATAAATAAATAAATAAATAAATAAATAAATAAAATAGGGTGGCGCCTGTGGCTCATTGAGTAAGGTACCAGTCCCATATACAGAGGGTGGTAGGTTTGAACCCGGCCCCGGCCAAACTGCAACAAAAAAATAGCCAGGTGTTGTTCTGGGCGCCTATAGTCCCAGCTACTCGGGAGGCTGAGGCAAGAGAATTGCCTAAGCCCAAGAGCTGGAGGTTGCTGTGAGCTGTGACACCACGACATTCTACCAAGGGTGACAAAGTGAGACTCTGTCTCTAAAAATAAATAAATAAATAAATAAATAAACATAAAATTAAATTAAAGACAATCTTAAATTAAGGACAAAATTAAATTAAGAACCCCCCACAGGCAGGGGGATTCCACATTATGGTTTATCAATCAGGTAGAATACTGTATGGCCACGTGCACAATGTGGATGTGGATCTATTGGCATGGGAAGATATTCTCAATGTTTGAATGAAAAAAATATCTTATACTGCCCCCCCAAAGAAAAAAATCTTACAAAACTTTATGTATATTTTACTTATTGTTGACAAAATGGGGAGAGGATGTGCATATGTATATACATAAAAGCTACCAAAATGTTAAGATTGATTATATTTCAGGTAATAAAGTACTAAATAAAAGGATCTGAGGGTGGTGTTTGTAGCTCAGTTGGTAGGGCACTAGCCATATACACTAAGGCTGGCGAGTTCGAACCCGGCCTGGGCCAGCTAAAACGACAATGACAACGGTAACAACAAAAAAATAGCCGAGCATTGTGGCAGGCGCCTGTAATGCCAGCTACTTGGGAGGTTGAGGCAAGAGAATCGCTTAAGCCCAAAAATTTGAGGTTGCTGTGAGCTGTGATGCTGCAGCAGTCTACCCAGGGTGACAGCTTGAGACTCTGTCTCAAAATAAATAAATAAATAAATAAATAAATAAATGGATCTGAGATTTTTCAAAAAAATTTTTAAAAATTTATTCTTTTTAACTTAGAATGTGCTTCAGTACTGAATTTTTGTTTTCTACTTTAAAAAAAAATAATTCCAATGATAGATAATTATATGTCTGCATGACTTGTTTGGCCATGTGTTAATAATAAATACTAAAGTTTTTGGCTAAGTGAGTATTAATGTTCCCAATCACCAGTTTACATCCTAAGATTTTTAGCATAGTAAGAAATGAGAGTTGTTGGGCCTTGGGTGGTTTCCAATGTTTCACTAACAAAAATAATTGCCCTGCTGGGCGTGGTGGCTCACGCCTGTAATCCTAGCACTCTGGGAGGCTGAGGCGGGTGGATTGCTTTAGCTCATGAGGTTGAGACCCGCCTGAGCAAAAGCAAGACCCCATCTCTACTAAAAAAAAAAAAAAAAATAGACACACTGAGGCAAGAGGATCGCTTGAGCTTGAGGTTGTTGTGAGCTATGATGCCATGGCACTCTACCCAGGGCTACAGCTTGAGACTCTGTGCCCAAAAAAATGAATGAATGAATAAATAAATAAATAATTGGGTTGTGGACAAAATTAGCAGAAAACCAAACAATTTCTAGACGAGGGACCAAATGCTTAAAGACACATCAAAATTTGCAAAAATCCCCCTGTAATGCACCGACGTTACCAATTCATCAACCAATTTATCATTTCCATCAATTTATTTTCTGACTAAAGCCAGTCTGCTGCTGCCTTCACAAACCTTTTCCTTGGCTGTGTCTGGATGCTAAAATTAGCTGGGTAGAGGGACCTCTTATCTTCCACCCCTGTTTTATAGGTGGGGAAACAGAGGCCTAGGGCAGGACTGAACCAAGGGCACAGTGAATTTGATGCCCAGCTAGGACTCAAATCCAGTTCAACATGCAGGTCATCTGGAAGGGTCTTCACTGTGGATCAGAGCTAGGGTCACCACATTTAGCAAATAAAAATGTAGGGTATCAAATTATATATAAATTTCAGAGAAACAATGAATACATTTTTAGTATAAGTTTGTCTCAAATATTACAAATATTCTATGTCTGAAATTGTAATTTAATTGGGCATCTTGTATTATTTAGTAACCCTACTCAGAGTCCACCCTATGAAGAAAAGACCTCTGGTGTCCTCTCTCTGCCCTTCACTTTCCCATTGGCCCCAGAGACCTGCTGGGCCACATCCAGACTAGCTTGCTTCCCAAATCTGACCCTAACCACCACGCTGGTGGCCCCTTTAGAAGCTTCTCTTCTCTCCACAGCCTTTGCTTATTCAGCATAGGGGATGATACAGGAAACACCATTCATCCCCTCCAGCTCTTCAAGGCAGCTCGCTGGGAACACTTGTCTGGCTGGTTCCTTTTAACACTTCACTCCAGGGCTGCAGCCACCTGCTGGCTCCTGTCTGGACAGCCCAATGTCCCTCTCACCTACTTCTTCTCAGTCATCTCCTGTTCCTCAGAATCCTGCCCTTGGCCCTTGACCCACTCCTGGTGCTTCCTGGGCAATTCCATCGACTCCTGTGGTGACTACCCAGGGCCTAAAATCTCCTGTTCTCTTTCTCCAGGTAGACCCCTCTACTGAACTCCTGCCTGCTGGACATCCTGGGACCTCAGGGACCCCAGGTTGGTTACTTTGTTCTTCTTTTGCCTTAGAATTCTTCCAAGGTCCTCAGTATAAAATCTGAACTGCTTGGTCTAGCAAACAAAGCCCTGCACGGTCTACCCCTTTTTGCTTCTCTAGCCTTCTGCACTTCCCAGGTTTTCTCACAATCCTACCAGGCTTCACATGGCTTCAAATATTGTTTCCCTCCCTCCTCTGTTCATCTTGGAGGCCTCTGCACCCAAGTCACCTGCTCTAGAAGACCCTTGTCCCCCCCAAACTGGGTTAGCTGCTGCATATATTCCTTTCACCTTGCTATGGGGTATCCTGATTCACCTGCTGCTCACCTATCTCTTCCACAGGACAGATGAGGTTGTGTCTTCTCCGCTTCTCTCTATTCCCAGCAACCAGTTCAGGGCCTGATCCCTGTCCCCAACACAGCCAGTCCAATCCAACTCTGCCCAAACTCTGACCTCATCTAAGACCCCAGCTCCACTTTTTTAAATTTTATTTTATTTTTTTATGAAATCATAGACACATAGATCATGTATACATTAATGCATTTATGGGGTACAGTATACTGATTACATGTAGAATTAGGAATGCTTACATCACACTGGTTAATATATACCTCATCTCATTTATTTCGTTATTGTGTTAAGACATTTATAGTTGGCTCGGCACCTGTGGCTCAAGTGGCTGGGGCTCCAGCTACATACACTAAGGTGGTAGGTTCAAATCCAGCCCAGGCCCGCCAAACAACAATGATGGCTGCAACCAAAAAATAGCTGGGCGTTGTGGCAGGCGCCTGTGGTCCCAGCTACTTGGAAGGCTGAGGCAGGAGACTCACTTGAGCCTAGGAGTTGGAGGTTGCTGTGAGCTGTGATGCCACAGCACTCTACCCAGGGGGACAGCTTGAGGCTCTGTCTCAAAAAAAAAAAAAAAAGACATTTATACTCTATACTAATAGATCCGACAAGTACCCTTGCATTATGCACCATTGGTGTGACCCCACCATTCACCCTCCCTCGATCTGACCCAGTTCCACTTTTGACCTTACCTCATCCCTGACCCTGACAGCACATTTAGGAAAGGAATAAAGGCAGGTCTCTCCCACTTTCAAGGGCACATTTCTCCGCTCCTGAGTTCACTTAGAATCTGCAGAGAGTAAAGGGCAGAGGCTGAGTGTTCTGGGGCCAGAGTGGAAGGGTCAGCTCCTTTATAGAGGGCTTCTAACTAGGACTTGGACTGCAGCCTCTCCTTGCTGGGTGAGTTGGGAGGGGTGCAGACTACTCCTTTGTGGGTTCCAGACCTGGCTTGATCTTTGGCACCCTCTAGAGGACCGTTTCATTCCTGGGCTTTGGACAACCAAATCCTATACCCTCTTCTACCCATGACAGGCTGCTGGGATGCAGAAGCTCCCCGGACCCAAGGCCCACAGTTCACCACTCCACCTGGCAGGTGTCTTGCAGCCTGCAGACATGTGGGGTCACCTGCTCAAATCCCACCCACTCCCACGTCAAGGCCCAGCCAGGCCCTGGCTCCACCAGCTCCCCACTGACCCTGCCTCAGTCACTGAGGTCCCACAGCCCTGAGCCCCAGCCCCAAGCTCTGGTCTGGTTTTGGATACTTTGTAGAAGCCTCTCTCGCCCTTCCCAAGGGAGGAATTTCCTGAGGTTTCCCTCTGCCTACCTTAGACTAGGGCCCCAAAAAGACAGGCCTGGGTTTCCTTCTCCCTTCTCAGACTAGGATTTCCCTGAAAGTATGGCTTATGTGTCCTCCTTCCTCTCAGGATGGAGGCTCCAGAGAGCCAGGCCTGAGTCTCCTTTCCCCCTTCATATTGGGGGCTCCCTGAGGACCGACCCAGGGTCTCCTTCCCCCACCCCTCCACCTGGCTATCGATCTCCAGAATTTCTACCTCCATTCCCCATTCAATGCAGCTCTCCCCATGGCTGGGGGCTCAAGAGCCTCTATAACCTTCCCCATATCTGGGGCTCTGGGAGGGCTTTCCCAGCCCCTGGTCCAGAGACAGTCCTGGAAGCCTGGCCTTTTCTCTGGGATTGTGAGCCCAGAACACCCACCCAGAGCTCCACCTCTGACTTCACAAGGGTTGCCTTAGAACTCGGTCTCCATGGCCCCACCAGTGGGAGGAGGGATGCTATTTTGGGCAGTGTGTCTGGACTTGGCTCAAGCGGCACCAACTAAACCCCTGCTCTACTGACCTCTCCCCTGGAAGAGCAGAAGCAGTGCTCAAGGCTGCCCTGGGAGGGGCTGAGAGGCAGACTTTAGACTAGGGACACGGGGACAGCAGAGAACCAGCTGAGGGTACAGCCTGACAGTCATGGAGGAACAAGATCAAGATCTGCTTTGACTGAGAAGCTCCCAGGGCAGAGGCTGAGAATCATAAGACACTTCAGCAGGGTGAGTGGGGCTCCAGGCAGGTTCAGGACAAGGTGGCCTACCCAGGGCCCTGGAAAGGCCACTCCCTGGGGACTACAGAGGGATGAGATATGGCTGTGGGATTTGTAGGGAGTTAAAGGCCTGGCTTTCTATTCTGGCATAGTCCTGTGTTGCTGTGTGATATGGGCATGTCAGTCACACTTGCTCTCTGGGCCTAGGTTTTCTTACCTGTAAGTTGTTGGAAGGACCAGTGGTGGAGCAGAAACTCCACCACTCCAGAGTTGGGGCTCAGCGCCTGTGGCTCAAGTGGCTAAGGCACCAACCACACACACCTAAGGTGGCAGGTTCGAATCCATCCTGGGCCCACCAAACAACAATGATGGCTGCAACCAAAAAAATAGCCAGGCATTGTGGCAGGTGCCTGTGGTTCCAGCTACTTGGGAGGCTGAGGCAGGAGACTCGCTTGAGCCCAGAAGTTGGAGGTTGCTGTGAGCTGTGATGCCATAGCACTCTACCCAGGGGAATAGCTTGAAGCTCGGTTTCAAAAAAAGAAAAAGAAACTAAGAGTTGGGCTGGGCTCCCAGCAGAGCATGGGAGTGGGACAAGGACAGAGCTGAAGACCAACTGGTACTGGACCTAAAGCAGAAGGGATACAGGTCAGAGATGGGCCAACTGCGGCTGGCTGGAGTGGTTCCTCCCACTGGAGGGGCTGGGGCTGGGGCCGGAGGGTTTCTGAAATCAGGGCTGGGGATGTGAATTGTGCTACAGCTCGAGGGATCTGGACTAGATAATAAGGACAAACAGGATGAGGAAACTGCAGGGTTACCTTCATGCTATCAGTTTGAGAAAAAATGAGAGTATAAGGGAGAATTTTAAGGAAAGGTGAGAGTGTAGACTTTGTTCTGAGGTGTATGGACTAAATGAGTTTTCAAGGCCTCATTCTGGGTGTGCATGTACATTCGAGGAAGAGATCCTGGAAGGTCACAGTTTAAGTCAGCAGCAAGAGGGCTTGAGGTTAGACTAAAGGCATATTACTCAAATATGAAAGGCTGGAGCCACTGAGGGGAGATAGAGGGCATATCCATGGTCCAGAGCTGGAATGCAGATTTGGGAAGGCCAGGAGGACCCTGAGGGGCCTGGTGCAGGGGTGGGGCCTGAGGCCAACCTGGGCAATGGGGTGGAACTGCAAGGCTTCTCCCCATTGGCTGAGGTTGCCCACCCTTCCCCCCACCCCCCTTGAAAGGGTGTCACCAGCAGGAGCTGCCCCATGGCTTCTCCCCTGGGAAGCTAGGGTTGGATGGAAATGTGGGGCTAAGTTCCATGTCCCCCAGCCTTAGTAATCTCTCTTCGTCTCCACAGCATCTAAAAATCTGAAAGAGAAAATGACTCAAGTAGTCACTCACAGGCGGTAAGCACCCCATCCCATTCACAGGCCCCTCTGCCCTGCACACTTCAGTGCCACCTCCAGCGCCACCATCAGCCTTTTCCTCATGGCAGCTGCTCTCTCCAGATCCCCTCCTTCCAACTGTCCCTAGCCCATGGGGCCCCAGAAGAAGGATCTCTCTCAAGTGTCTCTCATTCCCACAGCACAGCCACAGCTCAGGCTGGGCCCTGTTTGAGGGGAAGCTCAGACTTGGATGAACATTGGTGATGGGTCATTGGGTTCTGACTGCCCTGATATAGGTGGTACTCAACTAAATGGAACTACCACCTCTCTCCCTCCCAGGGTTAGGTCTCCGGGATGAACAAGAACCAAAGTCCTTATGATGGCCAAGGCCTGCCTATCTAGTCCTTTTTACCCTCTGACTGCCCCCTGCTCTATCTACTACAGCCACAGTGACCTCCATTACTTTCTTTCTTTCTTTTCTTCTTCTTTTTTTTTTTTTTTATGAGGACAGCATCTCACTTTGTCTCCCTGGTAGAGTGCCATGGTGTCATAGCTCACAGAAACCTCAAACTCTTGAGCTCAAGCGATTCTCTTGCCTCAGCCTCCCAAGTAGTTGGGACTACAAACGCCTGCCACAACACTGGCTATATTTAGGGACGGGGTCTTGCTCTTGCTCAGGCTGGTTTCAAACCTGTGAGCTCAGGCAATCCACCCGCCTCGGCCTCCCGGAGTGCTAGGATTATAAATGTGAGCCATCTTGCCCGGTCAACCTCCATTACTTTCTTCAAACAAGCTCTAAGTCCTTCAGTGACTTATTCCCTCTGCCTGAAATGCCCATCCTGTGGTTACCCATGCGGCCTATTCTCTCACCTCCTGTCTTTGCTCAGATGCCACCTTCTCATGATGGCTGTATAAATCACCCCATACATACACACTCCCAGTTCCCCTCTCCTTGCTTTGTTGTTTCCATAGGACTCACTCCCTTCTGACATATGGAAGCGCTTGCTTATACATTCCACTGCTGTCAGTTCTGCGCAGCCAGGGATAGTTGCCTGTTTGTGCACTCTTGGTTGGAGAGAAAGATCAGTGCCCCTCTGCACTGATGACAATACTATCTCCAGCTCTCTTCTCTCTCCTTGGCTTTAGATCCTGTTTCCAAAGACCCATTGATGCTCCACAGTCAACTCAGATCCCAGCTAAAAACAGCCTTCTTCACTCTCCCTAGATCCATTCTTCCTCCTGTGTCTTAGCTCAGTCAGGGGTCCCCTTCTCCTCAGACGCTCAAGCCAGAAGTCCAGGTCACATCCTTGATACTTCTCTCTCCTTCATGCCTCATGTCTAGTCACCAAGCTCCTAAAATATCTAGAACGTGTATGCTTTCCACCACTCTCTCTGATGACCACCCTCTTCAGAACTCTCTTCAGGCCTCCCCCATTCCCCATCCCTGAGCTCCCGGGGTTCCAGACTTCTTCCCTCTGGTGGTGTTGCTGTAACCTGTAGCTTTCACTAAATGGAGCAAACCAAGGGTGTAGACTGGGCTTGGACTTTTTATCCCTGGTGCCCTACTCATAAGCAGATGCTCAAGAAATTTTTGTTGTGGCTCAGCACCTGTAGCTCAGTGAATAGGGCTCTGGCCACATACACCGAGGCAGGAGCGTTCAAGCCTGGCCTGGACCTGCTAAACAACAATGACAACTGCAACCAAAGATGGCTGGATATTGTGGTGGGCACCTGTGGTCCCAGATACTTGGGAGGCTGAGGCAAGAGAATCACTTAAGCCCAAGAGTTTGAGGTTGCTGTGAGCTGTGATGCCATGGCACTCTATTGAGGGTGACAAATGTTGCTTGGCAGGTTGAATGGTTGGCTTCAGGGTAGTTGGATAGTTTATGATTGACTAGTTGATTAGATAATTAAATGAGTTAATAGGAGAGTAATTAAATGAGTTAATAACTGGTTAACAGGAAAGTCAGTTATTTGGTTAAACTACTAGATTAGTAAGTCACAGGGTTAATAAGTTGTTAGCTATTTAGTTCCTTGGTTAGCAGATTACTTAGGCAATCAGGTTGGCTGTTAGTGTCTTGATTTACAGGCTAGTATTCTTGGATAATCTCTTCTCATTCTATACCCTTTCCTTCAGCTGTCTCATCTATGCCCATAGCTCAAATGATCATCAGTGATTTGGTGACCTCCACATGTGTATCTCTAAGTGAGACCACATGATCAGCTGCCTCCTGATGAGTCATCTCCACCTAGGCATCTAGCAGGCTCCTCAAATTCAACATATCTTGAAGTGGCCTCTACATCATCCCGAAAACCCACCGCTTCTCTCCTGTGCCCCACACTGGTCATTCTGAAGCTCTAGCCAGAGCCCGAGGTCATCACAGTCTCCTCTTTCCATTCCCCTCTCCAATTGAATGCCCAGTCAGTCAGACTCCTCTTCACCACCTCCTCCTTGGCTCAGGCTGCCATCACCCTTGGCCCGTCTGTGAGAGGGCTCCCGAGGCTTGCCACACCTCTACTCTACTTCCTCTATCATCAATGGGGGAGGCAGCCTTCCTGCTGAGATCTTCCACCTGGTCCCATGGCCTTCTGGGTGAGTTCGGAGTCCTAAATGTGGGCCATGAGGCCTTCTGCCATTTAGCCTTGGCCCCTCTCTGCACAGCTTATGCCACTTTCACTCCTCCTCTGGGTGGCCCATCCTTGAAGAATTCCTCTACACATCACATACTGTCCTAGCTGCAGGCCTTCGAACCTACCATTCCTATACTCAGGACTGTCCCCCACTACTCCAGATGCTCCTTTACCTGGCCAGCCTTGACCTAGATTTCCTTTCTTCTGGGAGAGCCTCATAGCCCCTCCTCTAAGCCAGTCCCTCCCTTCCATGTGCTCCTGTGGTGCCTATTCTTCACCTATGTCAACACTCATCACTCTTTGTAGTAATTGGTTAATTAATTTTTTTCCCTAAGATCTGAGATCACACCAGTGTCCTTTGCTGCAGTGCCTAAACACAGTAGGAATGCCACACATTCACACATCTTTGTGTCGTTGGCTGGTTGGTAGTTATTTGTTGCTTTACTGTGTCTTGTCTGCTGTGTGGTGAAAAAGGAGACAGGCTTCCAGAGTTCTCTTGGTGTCATGGCTTCCTGCTCTGTCCACCTTTCCCCTGCCTTTGTGTAGACTTCCCAGTACTGTTCTTGGGGTTCCGTTTATATCAGGCTGCTTGTAGGCCCTTCTTTAGGGCTGAGAAGGCTGGTAAGGGAACCCTTATGTGATGCTACATGAGAACTGGAGGAGTTGGATGGAGGCCAGTTGACAATCCAGGCAACACTATAACCCGCTCTGTAGACTCAGCCCTGGGTTTGTTTTTCTAGGGTAAGGAATAGAGCAAGAAGGTGTGGGTGAGATATAAACACAGGGTCTCAGCTAGAAAAGTGGAAGATCAGGGCAGCACCTGTGGCTCAAATGAGTAGGGCACCAGCCCCATATGCCGGAGGTGGTGGGTTCAAACCCAGCCCCGGCCAAAAACTGCAAAAAAAAAAAAAAAGAAAAAAAAGAAAAGTGGAAGATGTTTTATTCCATTTTATTCTACCCCTGTACATCTCTCATGCTCTCTCTTTTTTACTGCCGCAAGGCCAGGAGAATTAGGGGACCCTTAGGAATGATGCTATCCTTAGAAGGGTAAAATAGTTGAGGGGCTGGTGCCAGTTTCTAGGTATTTAGACACTGAGGGGGATGGGAGTCACCAGTCTGAATAAGCACTAAGGCCAAACTTAGAGGAGCCTGCAGACATCATCACCTTCCCCAAACTCTAGTCCTATACCTCTCCCTCCATCCAGACATTGGGACCTGCCACTCACTTTTTCATTTCTCTGTCCATCTAAACGTGCACTCTTTCTTTCTTTCTTTCTTTCTTTCTTTCTTTCTTTCTTTCTTTCTTTCTTTCTTTCTTTCTTTCTTTCTTTCTCTTTCTTTCTTTCTTTCTTTCTTTCTTTCTTTCTTTCTTTCTTTCTTTCTTTCTTTCTTTCTTTCTTTGAGACAGAGCCTCAAGCTATCCCCCTGGGTAGAGTGCCGTGGCATCACAGCTCACAGCAATCTCAAACTCCTGGGCTCAAGCGAGTCTCCTGCCTCAGCCTCCCAAGTAGCTGGGAACACAGGCTTCTGCCACAACACCCAGTTTTTGGTTTTTTTTTT
>NW_003852567.1:2604266-2611298 GCF_000181295.1 Otolemur garnettii
GCCTGGCTATTTTTTGGTTGCAGCCATCATTGTTGTTTGGCGGGCCCAGGCTGGATTTGAACGTGCCAGCTCAGGTGTATGTGGCTGGCACCTTAGCTGCTTGAGCTACAGGCACCGAGCCAAAACCATCTATCTTGACCTGGTTGCAGATCCTGGTGCATTTTGCTGACCCTGCAGGTCTGGCAGAACACGGTGCATGTTTCAACACTCTGGTATTTACAGAGCCCAGCAGCAGACTCTGCCACACACCATACTGTCTGCAGAGTGCCTCACTGCTGCCAGGTCCGGACCTGCGACCTCAAAGCTCTGGCTCCTGCAGATAGGCAGACAGACATATAGACAACACTTTCTAGCCTGCTTTCTCCCATCCTGCTTTTTCCCAAGGGCTTCTCAGCAGCATAGATTGCACTTTCAGCTCCCCATCCCTCGCTCTTGAGAGGCATGGGAAGGGTAATTCATTGGTGCATCCTTCCCACAGGTCCAATCTTGACTAGAAGAAAGTAAGAGGCATGGCCTGACCATCTACCCCAGTTCTTCTCTGTATCCCTATGGCTCTCAGGTGTCTCCCATCTTAGTTGTCCCAGTTGCCCTGGACAAGAGGTGTGGTTAGTGAGGCACTGGGCTACCCATTAACTCAGCCATGAGTTCAGGGCGAATGGGCAGCAGGTGGACTTGAGTCTCCTTTCTGTTCATGGGTTTGGGCTGCTGCTTCAGGCCCACCCGAAGTTCCAAGATGGTATCCAGTTCAGCGGCAAGGAAGATAAAAAAAGCACTGAGGAAGAAGTGGGTGCGGGAGTTCCTGGCAGAGTTCTTGAGCACGTATGTCATGATGGTGAGTGGGTGGGTGGGATGGGGGTGGGAGGAGCACAGCAAAGACATCCCGATGATCCTCTTCTCACTGCTTACCCTGTGGGTCACACCGTCCATTTCCTGGCCTCTAAGCTGGGAGTCTGGGGAAAAGGCAGAGAAATGTAAGGAGAAGGGCCTTTCTCACCAAGTCTTTTTGGGACAGAAGGAGCTCACAATATGTGGGAGCAGAATGAAACCAGGGGCTAGGGTATCTGAGGGCATGGCTGGAAGCAGAGACCAGGAAAACAAAGGGTAAAGAGACTGAAGAGAATCTGGAACTTCAGACTTTGAGAATTAGTCCTGAGGGAAATGGGGAGGCATTGACGGTTATCCCCCAGGGGAATGATATGATCAGGTTTGGATTTTTGGAGGTAATTTAGGATGTAGTGTGAGGCCCAAGCAGGACAGGCAAGACTGGAAGGAGGGGAGCCCATTAAAGGAGGGGTATATATTAGAGGAGGGAGCCGAGTAGAGGAGGGGAGCTGAGTAGAGGAGGGGAGCCCAGTGGAGGAGAGGAGCCCAGTAGAGGAGGGAGCCCAGTAGAGGAGGGAGCCCAGTAGAGGAGGGGGGTCCAGTAGAGGAGGGAGCCCAGTAGAGGAGGGAGCCCAGTAGAGGAGAGGAGCCCAGTAGAGGAGGGAGCCCAGTAGAGGGGGGAGCCCAATAGAGGAGAGGAGCCCAGTAGAGGAGGGAGCCCAGTGGAGGAGGGGAGCCCAGTAGAGGAGGGAACCCAGTAGAGGAGGGAGCCCAGTAGAGGAGGGGAGTCCAGTGGAGGAGGGAGCCCAGTAGAGCAGGGAGCCCAGTGGAGGAGGGAGCTCAGTAGAGGAGGGAGCCCAGTAGAGGAGGGGAGTCCAGTAGAGGAGGGAGCCCAGTAGAGGAGGGAGCCCAGTAGAGGAGGGGAGCCCAGTGGAGGAGGTGAGCCCAGTGGAGGAGGGAGCCCAGTAGAGGAGGGGAACCCAGTGGAGGAGGTGAGCCCAGTGGAGGAGGGAAGCCCAGTAGAGGAGGGAGCCCAGTAGAGGAGGGGAGTCCAGTAGAGGAGGGGAGCCCAGTAGAGGAGGGAGCCCAATAGGGAGCCCAGTAGAGGAGGGGAGCCCAGTAGAGGAGGGAGCCCAATAGGGAGCCCAGTAGAGGAGGGGAGCCCAGTAGAGGAGGAGAGTCCAGTGCAAGAGGGGAGTCCAGTAGAGGAGGGAGCCCAGTAGAGGAGAGGAGTCCCATAGAGGAAGGGAGTCCAATAGAGGAGGGGAGTTCAACAGAGGAGGGGAGTCCAGTAGAGGAGGAGAGTCCATTAAAGGCTACTGTAATGGTCAAAGATAGAAAGAGGGTGACAATTGGTCAGGGGATAGAGAAGAAAGCTCATGTTTGAGAGAGCTGCAGAAGGTGGGATCAAGTGCACTTTGCAAGCAGCAGATGTGGGGAAAGTGCTGATGGGATATTTTGCAGCCAGACCAGCACAGGATGAGAGGTGAGTTTGGTTTGGATCTGAACAAGTGAGATGCCCATGGAGAAATCCAGGAAATACTTAAATACAGAGATCTAGTGCTCAAGAGAGAGGCTTGGGTCAGAATGTATGAAGTTTGTCAGAATAAGAGTTGCGGTTACCAAAATTGTCCAGAGACAGCATATAGAAAGAGAAAAAATCTGAGCACGCTATAGCTGGAAAAAAAAATGTAAAAAAGAGAAAAAAATAGGTTGAGGACAGAGCCCTGAGGAATGAAGAGGTCCAGACAAAGGAGCCTGGGAGGGAAATGACCAGAGAGGTAGGAGGAGAACCAGAAGGGAGGCAGTGGTTCAGCCAGGAGAGAGGAGTCAGTAGTGTAGGAAGCTGCAGACAGGACAAACCAGGTGAGCATGACAAGGCACCATAGGGTTTGGCGACATGGAGGTCACTGCTAATTTTGACAAAGGCTCTTCTTTATTGTGTGATCAGGACAGAAACCAGATTGTAAGTGGGATGTGAAGTTTCTTGGAATCTCCCTCTCTTTCCATCTGCTTCAGCGCAGCCACTAACCCCAGCAAGCCTCTGCCCATAACAGTACCTGTAGCATGCTCATTGCATCTTATGGAGGACCCAGATTCAGGACAAGGGACAGCCTCTGGGAAGGGAAGCAAAGGTGCTCAGGCACATGTCAGAGGAAGCAAGGTGAGAGGCTGAGTGTGCACACAGGCAGCACATGCATGCATGCATGCGTGTGTGAGAGGGAGATATCCAACTGCCTCCAGTTTCTTTTTTCTTTTTTTTTTTTTTTGAGACAGAGCCTCAAGCTGTCCCCATAGGCAGAGTACCATGGCATCACAGCTCACAGCAACCTCCAACTCCTGGGTTCAAGCGAGTCTCCTGCCTCTGCCTCCCAAGCAGCTGGGACCACAGGTGCCCACCACAATGCCCGGCTATGCAGCCATCATTGTTGTTTGGCAGACCCAGGTTGGATTTGAACCCACCACCTTAGGTATATGTGGCTGGCACCTTAGCCACTTGAGCCACAGGCTCCGAGCCTGCCTCCAGTTTCTTTACACCCTCAACGTATGTGTGTGTGTGCGTGTAGTGTATGAGTGAGCATGAGTGTGACTGTGTTCCACAGTGCAGGAGAGGGTGAAGCCCAGGGAGACCAAAGACTGGAGGGACTCTGGAGTCTTATCCTGACCCTGTCACTGAGTTAAGTTAGGAGCTGACCTTGGGCAGGTCTCTCCCTGGCTTAGAGCCTGTCTTCTCACTAAGTGTACAGAATCAAGCCTCCATGGGCTTTGGAGCTGGGTTCAATGCTGGTTTTGTGATCTAGCTGTGTGATCTTTCAAAGTCTTTTAACTATTCAGAACTTTAGTTTCTCTGTCGGTAAACAAGAACACCACCAAGCTATCAGACTTTTGTGAGGAAGGCCAAGCACCCTGTGCACATGTGGTACACACGTCTTCGTCCCTTGGTATCATACTTTGACAAGTGCTCTCAGCTGCTTTCTCCTCCCTGCATCTGGCCCTCTCCCTCCTCCTCTCATACCCACTCTCCTGTTTCAGCTCCTGAGCTGTGAGAATAGCAGCTGGATACTTGTCCCTCTTTAATCCAGCAGTCATTTATTTATGACAAGAGATTGCAGCTGCATGAGGGCTGTTAAACCCTGGGGGCAGGAGGGTGCCTCCTCAGAGAGCTCTTACGGAAAGCAGGCATCACCCACACACACTGGTCCCTGCCTATACCTGTGTTCCTCTTCACTTTATTGAGATTATCACTGAGTATTTGCTACATACTGGGCACTAAACCCTTATACACAGTGTCTTTCCAAATCCTCACAACAGCCCTAGGAGATAGGTACTATTATTATCTCAATTTCACAGATGGGAAAACGGACTGAGAGTTTAGCCACGGTCATATCCCATCCTTATCACCAAAAACAAAAAAAACAAACAAAAAACAAAAATGAGTTTAGCCATGGGAAAACATGAGACTAAGTCATTTGCCCAAGGTCCCATGTTAAGTCAAGATTAAATCCAAGAGGCTGGATGCAGAGGCTCACGCCTGTAATCCCAGCAACCTAGGAGGCTGAGGTGGGCAGACTGCCTGAGCTCACGAGTTGGAGATCAGCCTGAACTAGAGCAATATCCCGTCTCTAAAAATTAGCCAGGCATTGTGGCACCTTGTGGCACTTTTTTTTGCACCTGTAGTCAGTCCCAGCTACTCAGGAGGCTGAGGCAAGAGAGTTGCTTGAGCCCAATAGTCTGAAGTTGCTGTGAGCTATGACAGTACAGCACTCTACTGGGGGCAACAAAGTGAGACTCTAAACAAATAAAAAGATTAAATACAGCCCCATTTAATATCACAGTCTTGACCCTTACCCACTCTGTTCCTTAGTTTAATTATGGCAGGCTTTCTAAGACTCCGGCCTGTTAACTCTCCTCTTGCTGGGTTAAGGCCTTCACTTTTAGGCTTAAGAGAGAGTGGGGGCAAAAATATTTGCTATAAAGATTTGTTGTGGGGCGGCGCCTGTGGCTCAGTGAGTAGGGCATCAGACCTATGTACCAAGGGTGGTGGGTTCAAACCAGCCTGGCCAAACTGCAATAAAAAATAGCCAGGTGCCTATAGTCCCAGCTACTTGGGAGGTTGAGGCAAGAGAATAGCCTAAGCCCAGGGGTTGGAGGTTGCTGTGAGCTGTGTGACGCCACAGCACTCTACAGAGGGTGATAAAGTGAGACTCTGTCTCTACAAAAAAAAAAAAAGATTTGTTGTGAGGGGTGGTGCCTGTAGCTCAGTGGGTAGGGTGCCAGCCACATACACCAAGGCTGGTGGGTTCGAACCCGGCCTGAACCAAGGAAAATAGCTGGGCATTGTGGTAGACGCTTGTAGTTCCAGCTACTTGGAAGGCCGAGGCAAGAGAATTGCTTAAGCCCAAGAGTTTGAGGTTGCTGTGAGCTGTGATGCCACAGGACTTTATCCAAGGTGACAGCTTGAGACTCTGTCTCAATAAACAAAACAAAACAAAACAAAAAGATTTGCTGTGAGGATTGAAGGACAGTAATACTTATAAAAGAACTTTGTGAAACTTTAAGCTCATAGAAGACATTGTGATACTATTTTTATTTTCTTTTTCTCAGGTGTTGATACTGTTATTTTTAGTTGACTGTGCCAAGTGCCAAGTTGACTGTGCCTGTGCCAAGAAGTGGGGGTTTTCAGTTGATAGGAAGTTCAGTGAGTCACCAGGGTGAAGGTTTTGCCAAAAAGCTAATGTGACCTTGGGCCCCATTTATTGCACGCATGATGAGGGAAGTGGACTGTTCCACTCCAGGGGTGTTGTCTTTGGGGCTGGCCTCCTGTCTGCTGGGGGTGGGAGGGGAGCTCTGATGAGTCACATTCACTGACCAGGGAGGGGAGGGGCTGGAGCCATCTGGGTTCTGGAAAACTGGCCATGCATGTGAGCCATAGGGAAAGGGTTGCAAATTCACATGCTACAGAGGCCAGGGGTCAGCTCAGGGTGGTAGGGACTTTGGCTAACTACAGAGTGCTGATCTGTGTAGGGTACCGCTGCCACTACTTCACTGACCACTGCCATGAAGAATGGGATGCAGGCCAGAGTTGCCTAAGCATCTCTTTTTAAGAGAAGCTGAGATTTCTGGTCTTTAAGGCCAAGTTATCAAAACATAACAGCCTTCCAGGCCCAACTCCCTAACCCCACCCCCATCTGTGACTATCCTCTCCTGCTGTACTCTCTCTTGGACCCTAAGCCTGCCCATTTCTGAGCTCCTCTGAACCTGTCCTGGGGCTTCTGAGGGACCCAGTGGCTCTACCCAACTACCTCTCCCCTACCCAATCTGGGCTATATATGACATTTTTTCAGGCTTCCCCCAAGCTACTCTATACTCTGACTGTACTTTTTTTTATCAGAAAATGGCTTGTTCTCCTGGTTGGCAGAAAAAAATTATCAGGTGGACCTCCTGTGTCCAGCTCCTCGCTCTCCCAGCCCTCTCACCACCAGGCCCATTATCTACCTGTGTATCCATACCTCTCCCCTCAGCTAAAACGTGGTCTCCTCTTTAGCCTACTCAGGTTTTGCTCTGTCCTTTTTCTCTTCTTTATCTTTGGCCTGGCCCTGTCTCAATCTATTCTTTTTTTTTTTTTTTTTACGATACATTAAAATTTGGTTTAATATTTCTTTGTGGCAAAAAAAAAATCACATTTGTTTTTAACTACCATCCCATGAATTCATAGGGAAGAGGCTCCAGTAGCTCAGGGAGGCACCTTGCCATTGAATGTGACAAAACATTGACTTTTGAATTCATGGGAAATAAGTTCCAGCACCTTGTATCACTGTTACATGGGGTCTAATTGGTTATGCTGTGTGCTATGCTGTACACCTATTATGCCATGAGCTCATGGAGAGTAAATAGGTTCTTACACCTAAAAGCATGGGTCCACTGATACTCCCGTGTGCTATGTTATATGCTTTATGCCATGAATTCATAGGGAATGGGTTCCAGGAGCTCAGGCTCCTTTCCATTGGTTCTCACAGAGTGGGCTTCTCTGGGGGGAGCAGGCTGGTGCTTCAGTTGAACCCAGGTACCTTTCTCTTTGGCTTCCTTCTTTTTCTGATCATTTTCCTTCACACGTTTCAGGAAGCTATCTCGGCTCTTAGAGTGCTTAATACGCTCAATACGAACATTAATCCTCTTGGCAAGAATCTTCTTTTTTTTTTTTTTTTTTTT
>NW_003852567.1:2611660-2612851 GCF_000181295.1 Otolemur garnettii
CATGCCTTTTTGAACAGTATTCATTCCCTTGATGTCTACAATATCACCTTTCTTGTAGATTCCCATATATGTGGCCAAAGGAACAACTCCATGTTTTCTAAAAGGCCTAGAGAACATGTATTGGGTGCCTCTCCTTTTTCCCTTTGTGTTCGTCATTTTGGTGAATTACTGAAAGATGGCGTCTCGGGTGGAAAGGCTCAATCAATTTTTTTGAGGAGAGAAACACAGTGAAGTTGCTCTACTTAAAAGAATACAGCAAAAAATGAAACATCCCTCCCTTCACCCTGTCAGCCCTTTCATTTACCACGTGCTCCCTCCCTCCTCAGGCAAGTTCTTAAAGAGGTGTCCATATTGGTACCTTTCAACTCTTTCCTGTCACCTGCTTACCTCCCAAGCTCTGGGATCTGTCTTTTGCCTCCACGGCCTGGTGATACAGTGCTTACCATGTTACAAATGGCTGTAGGATTATCACACCCCAAAGAACACTTTCTAGGTCTTCACTTACTTGACCTGGAGGCTGCATATGGCAATGTGGACCACAGCCTTTTTTTTTGAGACAAAGTCTCACTATGTTGCCCTTGGTAGAGTGCAG
This sequence comes from Otolemur garnettii, assembly GCF_000181295.1. Lineage (NCBI taxonomy): Eukaryota > Metazoa > Chordata > Mammalia > Primates > Galagidae > Otolemur > Otolemur garnettii. The sequence goes on from NW_003852567.1 coordinate 2,612,253, forward strand.
TGACATCACAGCTCACAGCAATCTCCAACTCTTGGGCTTACGCAATTCTCTTGCCTCCGCCTCCCAAATAGCCAGGAGTACAGTTGCCTGCCACAATGCCCAGCTATTTTCCTGTTGCAGTTGTCATTGTTGTTTAGCTGGCTCAGGCTGGGCCTGAACCCACTAGCCTCAGTGCATGTGGCTGGCACTGTAACCAGCGCAGTAACTGCTGTGCTCCGGGCGCTGAGCCACTACCTCCTTGAGAGACTGTTTCTACCATGTGTCCATGGCACATTCTCTCTTTGTTCCTCTCCTATTTCAACACCTGCTTCAGCCTCAGCTTCAGCCTTTAATGACTACCCGTGAGTGCTGATGTGTGGCTCTAAGTTCAGCCACCAGCTACCTTCTCATCTTGTACCTTCTAGGGCATTCATCTACTGATGGCTTTGGCTTTAACCTTCATGTCCACAATGCTCTAATTTTTCTCCAGGCAACTCAGTTAATTTGCTGTCCAAGGGAAATAAAATTTGAGTCATATATGTAATTTCAAAATTTCCAGTAACTACATTAAAAAGCAACAGGTGGCTCGGCACCTGTGGCTCAAGTGGCTAAGGCGCCAG
>NW_003852567.1:2614185-2627007 GCF_000181295.1 Otolemur garnettii
AAAAAAAAACAAAAAACAAAAAACAAAAAACACAAAAAAAGAACTGCATGTCCAGGGAGGTGCCATCTGAGCTTGGCCTTAAAGAGTATTAATTTTTTAGGATCTAGGATCAAATACTCCAGACAGAGGGAACAGAATATGCAAAAACACAGAGGCATGAGAAAGCAAGACACACACAGAGCAGTATGGTTGTTTGGTTTGAGGCTGTCGGGCATAGGTGACTGCCTGGATTCAATCCGGGCTCAACAAGTACAGCCTGTATGACCTTAGAGAAGCCATCAATTTCTCTAAGATTCAAATTGTCCATCTGTCAAATGGGGAGAATCATAGTACGTAATTCATAAGATTGGTGTAAGGATTAAGGGAAGTGACAAAAATAACTTGTTTACCAGTACCTGGCACATAGTACATGTAAGTGCTCCATAAATGGTTATTTTTATTTAGTACTGATACTGTTGCTGAACATAGAGAATATTGGAGCAGATATGAAACTGAGAGGCAGAAGGAATGAAATTATGTTTTTGAACTTTATCCTATAAATGGAGGGGAGCCAGGGAATGTCTGAGCAAGGGGAAGACATGATCAGAGTTTTGTTAGAAAGGTCCTTTGTTAGAAAGGTCCCTCTGGCTGCAAGGAGGAGGCTGGAGAGAATGTAAGCAGAGTGAATTGGTTGTTGGGGAGGAGAGGGAGGAAACCCTCATTTATGACATCTTGGTTTCTAGCTTGGCCAACTGAGATGGGGAACATAGGATGAGTATCATGCTTTCTGAGAGATGGTAAGCTTTTAATGTAGAGCCTGAGACACCCATGGAATACCCAGGAGAGTCCCCGAGGATAAGCCATTCAATTGCTCTGAGATTCAAGTTGCCCATCTGTCAAATGGGGAGAATAATAGTGCGTAACTCAAAAGGTTGGTGTAAGGATTCCGGAAGTATGGATCTGGCTTCCAGGAGGACACTGTAGGAATTTTAATGCACCAGGCATATTCTGATGCCATCAACCTGATAAGACACAGGAAGAGTGATTGGAGTGAGAAGTGAAAGGGGCCAGGGATGGAGCTTGTAATCATTTGTGTTCATGGGGCAGATGAAGGAAGGAGAGTTAGCAGGGTGAGAGGGAAACCAGGGGAGAGTGATGTCATGGAGGCCAAAGAGGAGGCACTTTCCAGAAGCACAGAGTCATCAAGAGCACTAGGTCATCAAGTCAAGCCAGACAGTGTCTGAAGAGACCTTTGGGGAATGAGGAGGTTGCTGAGGCTCTTGGGGAAAGCTTGGGTGTCTGTGACACGTGGAAGCAGAAGCTAGATGGAGGAGGGTACAAGAGAGGGGTAAAGGAGCTGACTGGGGGTTCTCCCCCAGAGCCTGACTGAGATGGGGGAGAGTGGCGTTCAGGAACCCACAGCTAGAGAGGGAGGCAGGAAAGTTTATCAGGAAGGATGAGACTCAAGTTTGTGGGTACCAGCCAAGGGAGAGGAGAGAGATATACAGGCAAGAGGGAGGCCTCTGTAGAGAGAAAGGGCGGGGAAGCAGAGCTGAAGGGGAGGGCTGGACACAGACTGAGGCTGTGTAAGGGCCTCTATTCTCCCTGTGAAGAGGGGAGGTCATCTGAAGAGCCACTAGTGTTGGGCAAGAATAAGAAGTTCAGAAATGAGGGCAAGAGCTTTAAAATCCTGCCGGCTTCCAAGGTTGGTGGGTATGGGGCCCAGGGATTTCTGGAAGAAACTTCTTTAGGCTAGCCTCTAGTGTGAGATGCTCTGAGGGTACAATGCACACCAGCCACCCCTTCCTTGCAGTTCTGCCTCATTCTCAACTTCAGATGGGCCTGGGGCTTAGGTGCCTTAAGAGCCTCTCACTCTGCCACCCCTCCCAGCTCTCCACAGCTCAGGATGAGAGACCTTGACAGGGGCAAGAGAGGAGTGGTCATGAGGAGGGAAGGCTCTAGGGGAAGAGGGCATGGCCGAAGGTCTTTAAGGGCAATGCTGGGGAGGCCCAGGCCTGGGGGTGAGGAGCTGGAACTGAGCTTTGAGCTCTGAGGTTGGGGCTTCTGAGCAGGCAGCCCCCTTAGAGACCCTCCTTTGTAGGTGTTTGGCCTCGGTTCTGTGGCCCATATGGTTCTAGGAGATAACAAATTTGGGACCTTCCTCGGTGTCAACTTGGGTTTTGGCTTTGGCGTCACCATGGGCGTGTACACGGGAGGCGATGTCTCTGGTGAGTGAGCCCAGGCCCTGCCTGACCGGGCAAGGTAAGGTGTCCCCTGTAAGCTCTTTCTTGCCCCCCTCCAGCTACTCTTGTCTGACACAGCCTGTGCCCGTCCCCTTATTGGCCACCTGGTGGGAGAACACCTGTAACTTCTTGCTTATGGCTGTGTCTGCCCTAGATTCTTCATGGGCTCCCTCAACCCACTATTTTTACTAGCTGATCATTTTAGGCAGATTATTTACCTTATCTGTCCCTCATTTTCCTCACTGTGAAGTGGAGATGGTGATCCTTGTCTTGGTGGGGTCATTGTGAGGTTTTAAATAAGAGAGGTCTTGCCACAGAAACACATTCTATAAACACCAGCCATTATTATTGTTGTTGCTCTCAATATTATCTGTACTATTGTTTGATTCTGCTCTTACTCCCAACACACTTACCCCCTCCCCACAGGGGCCCACATGAACGCGGCAGTGACCTTTGTCAGCTGTGCACTAGGCCGCATGTCCTGGAAGAAGTTTCCTGTGTACGTGCTGGGTCAGTTCATGGGCTCCTTCATGGCTGCTTTCACCATCTATGGCCTTTTCTACAGTGAGTGTTATGCCCTGGGCAGATATAGGCAGATGGGACCTCAATATCCTGGTCTGTAAAAAGTCCAAGAGAGAAAAGTCCTGTAGCTCCCCAATGCTGTATTCTACAGCCTCACTTCTGGGACCAAAGTGGGGCTTAGCTGGGGGCAGGTTCATTCTCAATCTGTGTCTCCCACAGCAGCCATTATCCACTTCTCGGGAGGACAGCTGACAGTAACTGGTCCCAGAGCCACTGCCAGCATTTTTGCCACCTACCTTCCTGCTTACATGACGTTGTGGCGGGGCTTCGTGGATGAGGTCAGTAGTCTAAGGATAGGTACCTTTCCCCAAGCCCTCAACCCCACAGGAAGGAGCCAGGAGGGAGCCCCTCACGATAGAGAGGACAAGAACTCTGGATGGGGATTGAATTCAGACATGTCTCTGCTAGTGGGTTTGGATTTGGGCATTGCTGAGGTTCTGTGGCTTGTCTAGTAGTCCTGAGTGGGCTGCCACAGTGTCTGCTCCCCAGGTGGTAGTGACGGCGATACTCCAGCTGTGTCTCTTCGCTATCGGGGAAAAGAAAAACCCAGAAATGCAAGGGACACAGGCCCTGGTGATTGGTTTCCTCGTTACCGTCATTGGGATATCCCTAGGCATGAACTCTGGATATGGTATCAACCCCTCCCGGGACCTGCCCCCCCGCATCTTCACCTACTTTGCTGGCTGGGGCAAGGAAGTCTTCAGGTACTGCCCCTGCCCAAGCCCATTCTTGTGGGTTTTCTGGGGGCCCCCTGCATGTAGAGGGTGGGGGGTGATGATGTGAGAAGCAGCGCAGGAGAGTCCTGCAGAACTCCCAGGTGGCTCAAGGAGGAGGAGTGGGTCCCAAAGATCCCCCAGATCAGCACAGATGCAGATGCTGATCCTGGACTCAATGTCGACTCAATGGCACCCTCTGAGTGCCTCGACTCATTCAGAGGGTGTCTCCTGGGGCAGGATGGGGTGACTCCCCTATGCACACACAGAGACTCTGTCTTGGCCCAAGGTGGCTGTGGGTGCCATCTTGAATATCAGTCCCCTCAGTAGGCCTCCGCCTCTTACCTGCAGGGCTAATGAGAACTGGTGGTGGGTGCCAGTGGTGGCACCAATTCTGGGTGCCTACATAGGTGGCATTATCTACTTGGTCTTCATCGGCTCCAAGACCCCACGGGAACCCCAAGGATCTGAAGACCCTGCAACATTTGAAGAACATACAAGTGCATTGCCCAGCACCACCGTATATGATTCATATATGGCTTCTTCCACCACTTCTGGCTCTGAGACTTCTAGCAACAGACCTTCAGTCGCCCCTCCCTTTGCCCCTGCCTCTGTGGCCGCTACCAACAAACCTACAGGTCCCTCTTCCCTCTCCCCTGCCACTGTGGCCCCTACCAACAGAGTTTCAATCTCCTCTCCCCACTCCCCTGCCTCTGTGGCCTCTACCAACAGACCTTCAGGCCCCTCTTCTCTCTCCCCTGCCTCTGTGGCCCCTACAAACAGAGTTTCAATCCCCACTCCCCACTCCTCTGCCTCTATAGCCCCTACCAACAGAGTTTCAATCCCCGCTCCCCACTCTTCTGCCTCTGTGGCCCCTACCAACAGAGTTTCAATCCCCGCTCCCCAATCCTCTGCCTCTGTAGCCCCTACCAACAGAGCTTCAGTCAATCCCGCCCTATCCACACATGACTCTGGGCACATAGAGCACTTCTAAGTAGAGATTATTTGTGATCCCAACTCTACCCCAATAAAGAAAGCCTTATCCCATAGCAGCAGCACCCCCTTTCTGGGGGCCCCTCACTGTGGTTGGGCTTCCCTCCTGGGTTGCTCTAGAAGCTAAGGGTTATGCCTTAGCCAAATGCTAGAGCACTGAGCTGAGAGGCCTTAACTTGTTTAAGCCCTGGGAGCCAGGGCACCCCTTGCGGAAGGATGGGGAAGCGCTGACCTGAGACCTCAGTAGAAAGGACGCCAGACACAGAATGGGGATTTCAGGCATAGAGGAGGGAGAGATGGTTTGGTGCAAAGGACCAGAGCTAGCTAGTGGGTGGCTGGCTTTGGGGATACCTTGAGCGTACCCTGGGATGACTCTCGACTCTCCCCTGCTTCTTTCTTTCCCAGTTGCAACCAGTTCTTAGACCAGACAAGCAAGGCTCATGAGGGCAGATAGAATTTCTCAGCCTTTTTTTTAGCAGCCTTTTTTTTTCTTAAGCACATAGAATTTTAAAACCACAGATATGGCTTGGCGCCTGTGGCTCAAGTGGCTAAGGCACCAGCCACATACACCTAAGGTAGCGGGTTCAAATCCAGGTTGGGCCTGCCAAACAATGATGGCTGCAACCAAAAAAAAAAATAGCCAGGCGTTGTGGCTCGCACCTGTGGTCCCAGCTACTTGGGAGGCTGAGGCAGGAGACTTGCTTGAGCCCAGGAGTTGGAGGTTGCTATGAGCTGTGATGCCACGGCACTCTACCCAGGGGGACAGCTTGAGGCTCTGTCTCCAAAAAAATAAATAAATAAAAAGTAATAAAGCTACAGATATACAATATATCTGTTTATGTACTGTAAGTATATGTGTGCTTTATACATAAAAAGCATAAGATTTTTTACCCCTTTTCCAGGAATCAATTTTTATTCCCTCAGAAATGTTCAATATACATTGAGAGCAGGTTTAGGCTCCCTTTCCTTCTTCCTGGTGCTACAGCATTCCCATATGAAGGAAATTCAGAGTTGGAAGGAAGATGTAAAGAGGGAAATTCCCCAAAAGGTGAAAAGATAGGAAAAGGCCTCCTGGGGTTCATGGGGCTTAAGCATAGAGGTGGGGTGGGCATTGGGGAGCAAAGATCTGCTACTCCTGGAGCTAGGTAGGAATCGTCTTGTTTTTTGGGATGCAGAAGGCAGCAACACCCATGGTTCCTGTCATTGCTTATGTATACACTTAGCCTTTCAACAATTACTGAGTGCCTATGGTATGCAGGCCCTACATGGACACTGGGGATGCACAATGGATGAGAGTGGTCTCTGCCTTTGAGGAGTGCAGTCTAATGGGGGATAAGCAATCATGAGTAATTATGACAAGTGTAGGAGTGTGGGATGCTTGGAGGCTGTGGGGCTCAGGGTGGTGGGGGCTGGAGATGGGCTGGAGATGGCTTTCCAGAGAAGACAGAACAGAGTCTGGGTGTGGGTGTCTTTTTTAGGATGGGGAATTATACAGTTTGGGGATACATGGAGCAAAAGAGGCTGTGACGCCATGGCACTTGACCAAGGGCAAAAAAGTGAGACTGTTTCTTAAAAAAAAAAAAAAAAAGCAATGCAGTAGACTATATACAGTAATGACATCAGTCTTACAGCTGAAAAATAAGCAAAAAGTAATAGATTTGGACATATATATGTAAGTAATAAAACGATTTTTTAAAAAGGTATTTCCTCCAGGGAGACAGGGATATAGACAAACACAGGGTAGTGCAAGCTATTAATAAGTTTTTAGTTCTGGAATAGGCATGGTGGCTCACACCTGTAATCCTAGCACTCTGAGGGGCCTAGGCAGCAGGATCACTTGATGTCATGAGTTTGAGACCAGCCTTAGTGAGAGTGAGATCCTTGCTCTACTAAAAATAAAATAAAATGGCTCAGCGCCTATAGCTCAACTGGCTAAGGCGCCAGCCATGTACACCTAAGGTGGCGGGTTCGAATCCCCAGCCCGGACCCGCCAAACAACAATTACGGCTGCAACCAAAAAATAGCCGGGCGTTGTGGCGGGCGCCTGTGGTCCCAGCTACTTGGGAGGCGGAGGCAGGAGACTCGCTTGAGCCCAGGAGTTGGAGGTTGCTGTGAGCTGTAATGCCACGGCACTCTACCCAGGGGGACAGCTTGAGGCTCTGTCTCAAAAAAAAAAAATAATAAAATAAAAAAAAAAAAAAAAAAATAAAAAAAAAACAAGCCAGGAACATACCTGTAGTCTCAGCTATACAGGAGGCTGAGGCAAGAGGATAGCTTAAACCCAGGAGTTTGAGATTGATCTAGATGCCATGGCACTCTAGACTAGGTGACAGAGCAAGACTCTGTCTCAAAAAAAAAAAAATTCTAGTTCTGGGATTGAGGGTAAATTTGTTTATGACTGTGCTTGATAACTTACATAAAAGTGATATATATTTGTATGTATCATATATTTAAATATATAAAAAGATGAAAAAATAGCCCTAGTATGAGAAGGGGGAGGGAGTGGTAAGTAGGGAGACTGGTAAGATGATAGGGAATCCAGGAAGGAAGGGGAGAGGCTGAGTATGCTTTGACGTCCCATAATGACAGAAGCCTAGCCAGGACAACCAGGGCTCGGAGAGACCAGGAAGAGGCCCATAGCTGGAATGCCCAGCTGTACAATGGCCTCCCTCTGTGATCCTGGGCAAGCCTCATCCCCTCTCTCAGCCTCAATGGCCCTGTGAGCATGAACAGGTATCCTTTCTCATTCCTTCATTCCGGGGCAACATGGTCCCACAACTTCAGTCATAGCACAGAGAGACACAGATGGGACTCTGGGTTTGGTTTCTGCCCCATTTTGCCCCTCACTGAACCCTCCAGCCTCTGGAGCTGTCTTTACATCCTCATGTTCCTGCAACATGGCCCTGGAGGCAGAACAGCCAGTGGGTCAGTCCAGAGCCCCCACCTGCTACCCCCTGCTCTGCCATAGACTTGCACTAGAGTCATATGAGGCCTGACTCTAGTCACAGAGCAAGCCTTTTCATTCTCTTGGCAGACATTGCTTGAGAGCCTACAATGGGCCAGATACCATATAAGTGTTGGTATATAGGTATGAGGAAGATAAAAGTTCTTATCATGGAGCTAGTTTTCTATGAAAAATATGTGTTAGTGGAAGATGCTAAGGAGAAAAAGCAGGATAGTAGGAGGGGAAGTGGGGGCAGGTATGAAGAGCAGAAGGCCTCCTTGAGAAGGTGACTTTGAGTAAAGACCTGAAGCTAGGCTGGGCATAGTGGCTCACACCTGTAATCCCAGCACTTTGGGATACCAAGGCAGGAGGATTGCTTGAGGCCAGGAGGCCAGTTCGGGTAACATAAAGACTCCCATTTCTACCAAAAAACAAAACAAAACAAACTCCCCCCCCCAACAACAAAAAACCCTGACGTAGGTGAGGGACTGAGCCATGTGGACACCTAGGGGAAGAGGATGCCAGGCTGAAGTTCTGGAAAAAGGGAAAGGAGAGTAGAAGATAGCTCGGAGAAGTAGTAGGGGTTGGAGGGGGACTGAGGTCAGGCCCACAGGAGAGGTGAGGCCAAGGGATGGGACAGGGGTGAATGAGATCCCTGGAACAGAGGGGCAAATCCTACTCCAGGAAGGAAGGAAGGAAGCAGCCAGGATAGGGCAGGGTGGGTGTAATAGCACATTGTAGGTCTCTGCTTTTGACTTTGCTATCAAACAAGCAAAGATGTATCTATTTCCTGTAGACACATCTGTGCAGCACAGGGATCCAGGCTAAGACATGAGCCACAGCAGCATTGGGACCTCTCTTATTCTCCAAGTCCCATGCCTAGCACAGACTGGCTCTGTGACCTGGACAGGACACCCTTTCCTCTCTGGGACTCAGTTTCCCCATATGCACAATGAAGCTTGGCTCTGATGGGGTCTACAGTGCACTCCAGCTCTGACTTCTTCCAGTACTTTGAAGCCATAACCCCATTCCCGAGGCCAGGCCCCTCTAGGGCTTTGCAGATACATGTTGAGTCCTGGTGGTCCCAGCTTTGAGAAGAGCCTCTTTATTTTCTTCTTTTTTTTGAGACAGAGTCGCACTCTGTCGCCCTGATGAGAGTGCTGTGGAATCATAGCTCACAAAAACCTCCAACTCTTGGGCTCGAGCAATCCTTATGCTTCAGCCTCCCGAGTAGCTGGGACTATAGCTGCCCACCCTAATGCTCAGTGAGTTTTTCTGTTTTTAGTAGAGAGAGGGTCTCAGTCTTGGTCAGGCTGGTCTTGAACTCCTGAGCTCAGACAATTCACGGGCCTTGCCCTCCCAGAGTGCTAGGATTACAGGTGTGAGCCACCACACCTGGCCCTTGGGAAGAGCTCTTACTTTTGTATGGCTTGCTCTCCCATTCACTCTAAGAGATTCAAAGGGACATCAGCAACATCCTGGCCTGGCTGGTCCTACCGTCTCCTTCCTCAAATGGGGTCCTGGAGTCCAGGAAGAGGTGGGAGCTGCCACCACAGTCCTGGCCCTGGTGCTGACACCTCAGTACGAAGAGACTATGGTCACTCTGACTAGTGCAGCCTGACCTTAGCTCCACACCGACCTCAGCATTGATTTTATAGTATGAAAGGTGGATCTTAGAGTGATTCCAGTCCTCCTATTTGTGGCAGGGACTCATAGTGTGGCACATAAGAGCATAGACAATGAAACCAGACAACTTGGACCCAAATTCATACTCTCCTACTCACTAACCATACAACCTTAAGTAAGATGGGATAATAACAGCTCCTACCTTATAGGGCTACTGTGACAATGACATGGGTTATACCTGGCACATGGGGAGTATATGTGTTTGCCATTATCACTATGCACCTGCTGATGTGATCCTCATGTCATCATGCCTATCTTATATATAGGAAAACTGAGGCTAGCAAGGTTGGCTCAGTAAGGGGTAAACAGGATTACAGCCTTTGTAAATATGCCTCCCAAGCCTTTGTGTTAACCTGACACCCAAGGATGCAAGCTTGGCTAGTTTTTGTTTGGTTTTTCAATTGTAAAAACCAAATGTGTTTATATATTCTGTAAACAAGAGTATATAGAACATATACATGTAAGTACACTTAACAATAAAACAAAACCCCAAATAAAAAAACCCCACTACTCAAGTGTCCACCGTGAACTTAGAGACAGAGTCTCATTATGTTGCCCTTGGTAGAGTGCTGTGCGGTCGTAGCTCACAGCAACCTCCAACTCTTGGGCTTAAGTGATTCCCTTGCCTCAGCCTCCCAAGTAGTTGGGACCATAAGCACCTGCCACAACACTCGGCTATTTTTTGTTGCAGTTGTCATTGTTGATAAGTTGGCCCAGGCTGGGCTCCAACCTGCCAGCCTTGGTGTATGTGACTGGCGCCATAACCACTGTGCTATGGGCGCTGAGCCTGGGGAAGTTATTTAATGCCCCTAGGCCTCAGTTTCCTTACCTATAAAATGGGATAATGAGGCTCTAAGGAACTAACGTACTTCAGGTTTATTATTTCCCAGCCAGTAGCATTCCCCTGTGATGGAGCAAGGCTGGGTGAACTTCACAAGAGCTCAAGGTCTCTCCTTGTCTCTGCTCAGGAGCCAAGGTGGGGGTGCTAGAGGGTGTATATGTGTTCTGGGCCTACTGGGAGGGTCTGAATAAGTGGAGGCTGGAGTCTCAGAGGCTGAGTCAGAGGCTGAAGGAGAAGACACACAAAGCTCAGAGCCAACTAGACCTGTGCACACAGACAAGACTATAAATTTTGAACTGAGCCTCTGAGTTCTCCTGGGACCTAAACCCTTACTGGTCAATAAGGATTTCTCTGTCAGGGGCTACAAGGGACCATTGGAAGGGCCCTGCCAGGGCCAGCAAGAATCTGTTTCTGCCGTCCCTACTCCCCACCTTTCCCCTAACCCTGCTCTGGGCTCTGGCTTCTGGGCCCAGGTTGGGGGACATTAGAGAGATGAATTTTTAAAGCTTAAAGGAGTTCTGTGGAGCAGGGAAGCAGGTCAAAGACACCCTTCTGGGCCCACCCAAACGTTTGGCCCTGCAGTGGTCTCTGACCTGGATGAAAGGCCATGGGACTTTGCAGAAAGTCCAATTAAGTCAAGTAATGGCTGAGCCACATTTGTTCCTAAGAGCCCTTTGGTCCCTGTATGGAGGCTGGATTGGAAGGAGATGCAGAAAAGCACTGGAGGTACCTGATTGATGTAGCTGGTGAGGCAGGGGCTGGAGGAGTTGCCGAGAAAAGAAAGATTTGGAAGCTGGAAGCTGTGAAGCTTGAGTTAGCCATGGGAAAGGTTGAGCGGGTTGCCCAGGGTGTTGCCTAGGGACTGAATAAGTGGTAAAGACATCAGAAGTTAGGGGGTCAAGGGATGATGGATTTGGTGTTGAACATGCTAGGGAAAGGTAGGGACCTGGGCTGGAGACAGAACACTTAAGCCCAGGAGTGGCAGCTAAAGGTTTGCATGTGGATAAGGTGGCCCAGGGAGAGATTATAGAGCCCAGGAGAACACCCATGGTTAAGAGACAGGAACAGGAGAAGAGGTAGCCTAGGCCCATGATCTTCCCTGGCCTCAGGAATCTGAACACACTGGGGACTTAACTGAACATGTGCCTTTGGGCAAGGCCTTTCTCTCAAGGAGTTCATAAATCTCACATCTCACGTGAGAAGCCCACTCTTTCCTAGGTAACCTAGAAGAAAACCCCAGAGGACTTCTCTGTAGCACTGACTCCTGCATCTTCAGCCTGCATCTCTTGCTTTGGAAATCTTTAACTCCTGCCCTGTCCTCAGCTCCCCACACTCTAGATCAGTGGTTCTCAACCTTTATAATGCCTTGACCCTTTAATACAGTTCCTGTGGGTTGTGACCCACAGGTTGAGAACTGCTGCTCTAGATGATGGCATGCCCAAGGCATAGTAGTCTTTGGACATCTCCTCTTTTACCCTCCCTCTTGACATAATCTCACCAGCCTTTAAATACCTTTATATGCTAACAGTTCCCTAAATTAGATCTCCAGCCCAGTCCTGTCTCCAGACTTCAGACTCCCATGTGCGACCGCCTACTGGACAGATTTTCATCTCTCAAGACTGTTCCTCCCACACTCTTTTCTATCTCAGTAAACAGCAAATTCAGTCTTCCAAATGCTTAGGCCAAAGCATCTTGAAGTCATCTCTGTTTTCTTTCTCACACCCCATATCCCTAGAGGTGTTATCTGCAAAATGTATCCAGAATCCAACTATTTCTTACCACCACACCACTGTCACCCAGTTCCAACCACTGCTGTTTCTTTTTGATTATAGCAATGGTCTTCTGGCCACTTCTTTTGCTCCTGAGTCTAGTCTCTATACGCAGCTGGGATGATCCTTGTTAAAAATGAGCTAATGACCAGGTGCAGTGGCTCACACCTGTAATCCTAGCACTCTGGGAGGCCAAGGCCCGTGGATTGTCTGAGCTCAGGAGTTAGAGACCAGCCTGAGCAAGAGTGAGATCCTCTATTAAAAACAGAAAAACATGCTGAGCGTTGTGGTGGGTGGCTGTAGTTCCAGCTACTCGGGAGGCTGAGGCAAGAGGATTGCTTGAGCCAAAGAGCTTGAGGTTTTTGTGAGCTATGATGCCTCAGCACTTTCCAGGGCAACAGCGTGAGACTCTGTCTCAAAAAAAGAAGAAAATAAAGAGGCTCTTCTCAAAGCTGGGACCACCAGGACCCAACATGTATTTGCAAAGAGTTTGAGGTTGCTGTGAGCTGTGATACTGTGGCACTCTGCCCAGGGCAAAAATCTCAAAAACAAAACAAACAATAAAACGCTAGATCTTATCATTCACTCCACTGCCTTGAACCTTCCAGTGGTCTACAAGAATCCACATTATCAGGTTTCCTTTGTTACCTTTCTGAGCCTACTATTCTTGCCATCATTCACACCCCTATAGTCTGATGGTCTTGCTGTTCCTTCAAGGTGCAAGGCATGCTTCCACTGTAGCCTTTGCGGTGGCTGTCCCCTGCCTTGAATATCCTTCCTTCAGATATCTTATACCACGTTTGTCAACAAGCAGAGAAAAAATGAAAATGTGGGGCAGCACCTGTGGCTCAGTGAGCAGGGTGCCAGCCCCATATACTGAGGGTGGCGGATTCAAACCCGGCCCCGGCCAAACTGCAACAAAAAAATAGCTGAGCGTTGTGGTGGGCGCCTGTAGTCCCAGCTACTCGGGAGGCTGAGGCAAGGGAATCGCCTAAGCCCAGGAGTTGGAGGTTGCTGTGAGCTGTGTGACGCCACGGCACTCTACTGTGGGCGATAAAGTGAAATTCTGTCT
>NW_003852567.1:2627345-2631457 GCF_000181295.1 Otolemur garnettii
TAAAAAGTGTTGGTTATAAACTCTACTAAAAATTTTAGATAGGCTTGGTGCCTGTAGCTCAGCAGCTAGGGCGCCAGTCATATATACTGGAGCTGGTAGGTTTGAATCCAGCCTGGGCCTGCTAAACAACAATGACAACTACAAGCAAAAAGTAGCCAGGCATTGTGGTGGGCGCCTGTAGTCCCATCTACTTGGGAGGATGAGGCAAGAAAATCACTTAAGCCTAAGAGCTGGAGGTTACTGTGGCCTGTGATACCATGGCACTCTACTCAGGGCGACATAGTGAAACTCTTGTCTCAAATTAAAAAAAACAAACAAACAGGCTCGGCGTCTGTGGCTCAAGTGGCTAAGGCACCAGCCACATACACCCAAGGTGGCTGGTTCGAATCCAGCCCAGGCCCGCCAAACAATAATGATGGCTGCAACCAAAAAATAGCTGGGCGTTGTGGTGGGCACCTGTGGTCCCAGCTACTTGGGAGGCTAAGGCAGGAGACTCGCTTGGGCCCAGGAGTTGGAGGTTGCTGTGAGCTGTGATGCCACAGCACTCTACCCAGGGGGACAGCTTGAGGCTCCTATCTCAAAAAAATAAAAAAATAAGAAAAAAAAATTTAGAGAGCTTTCCAGAGGCAAAGTGTAAGCACACTCCCACCTCACCCTCAGGCTCCTGGGGAGACGTACTGCTCCCAGTGGCCACTGTGGAAACAAGCTGGTCTTCTGGGGAGCAGCTACTGATGTTTTGTGCTTTGTACATAGTGTAAGCTTCCTTCCCACCTGTCCTGATCTTCTGGGCCACCCTGTCCCAGGGACTCCACGATGAGCTGTACGAGTTACCTTTACTCAGGACACAGTCAGACCCAGCAGGAATTTCAGATCCCTATTTGTTCATTGAATGATCTTGGTCAAGTGACTTAGCTTCCCTAACCTTTAGTTTCCTCCTTAGTAAAACGAGGCTAATAAGAATACATACTTCCTGGAGCTTTTTTGGTGTGTTTTAATTTTTAAATTATTTATTTATTGAGACAAAGCCTCAAGCTGTCACCCTGGGTAGAGTGCTGTGTGATGATAGCTCACAGCAACTTTCAACTCCTGGGCTCAAACTATTCTCCTGCCTCTGCCTCTCAAGGAGCTGGGATTACAGGCGCCTGCCACGACGCCCGGCTATTTTTTGGTTGGAGCCATCATTGTTGTTTGGTGGGCCTGGGCTGGATTCGAATCTGCCAGCTCAGGTGTATGTGGCTGGCACCTTAGCTGCTTGAGCCACAGGCGCCAAGCCACGTTTTTAAATAAAAAAAAAAAACAACAACTTTTTGTAGACATGGGATCTCACTATGTTGCCTATGCTGGCCTTTAACTTCTGAGACCAAGAAACCTGCCTCCTGAGTACTTGGAACTACAGGCATGAGCCACCATGCCCAGCTCTGTGGGGTTCTGAAGAGTAAGAGATGAGCACAGTGCTCCCCACATATTACATGCCCAATAGCCATTACCTACTGTTATGAAAGATTGAGAAAGTGTGGGTAGACAAGGACATCTGACTCCATCGCTGCCAGGTTTGAAGCTGGTGTGTGGCTGACTGAAATCCCTCACCCTTGTTTGCACTGCTTGACTACTACTCTGTTCCTTCCTCTCCTCTGAGAATGGACCTGGTATGGACTTCCAGAGGCTTGATTGTGCTGAGATGCCACGTGGCACTGGGAGCTTCTGAGCCCTCTGATGATGCCTACCTACTATTCTCACAATGGCTCTGAGAAGCACATGAGCAGGAACTGTCACCTCACCTGACAGATGCAAAAACGAGGGCTGACGCTATAAACACACTGCCCAGGGATGGACTGAGTTGAGGCAGCAACACAGACATCCTCGCTCTTCAGCTGGGTTCTCTGCACCCAGATCTTCCAGGGGGGCTGTGCATTATGAAGGGTGACCTTTGTGAAGCCTGGGCCTGAGGGCAGCCTGGGCTGCTGGGAAGGACTTCCTAGTGAGCTGCGTGTGGGGAAGTCAGGAAGAAAACATCACCTTTTCTTAAGGCCTTAGCCCTCTTGGTACGGCGTGTTTCTAAGCTGGGAAATCCAAGGCCTACATCCTAGTCCCAATGTGGAGCACACTCACTGTGACCCATGAGCATGCCCCTTCTGGGCTTAGCCTTTGTAGGCTGAGGAGCTGGACTGGCCTAGAGAATCCCCTGGGGATCCTTGAGCCATGAGAATGGTATGAGACATCTGTGCTTAGGCTGTGTGGGGAGTTCAGGAGGTAGAACTTGCCCAGTGGGTGTATGCGTGAGGAAGACTAATGAGAAAGGTGGGTCTGTGAAGATGAAGGAGCTGGCCTGGCCATCATCCCCCACTTCAAAAGAAGTGGCACACTGGCATGTTCTCCTCATGGAACAAGGAAGTGTGAAGGCCTGCACCACATAGGAGAGGGTCCTCCCAACTGAACCTTTTTTTCTGAGAAAGTCTTGTTCTGTCACCAAGAGGCTGGAGTACAGTGGTACAATCACAGCTCATTGTAACCTTTAACTCCTGGGCTGAAGCTATCATTGTGCCTCTGCCTCCTGAATAGTTGGGACTATAAGTATGTGCCACCATGCCCGACTAATGAAAAAAATTTTTTTTGATACAGACAGGGTCTTGCTAGGTTGGCTAGGCTTGTCTTAAACTCCCATCCTCAAGCACTCCTCCCACCATAGCCTTCTCAGTTACTATAAATGTAAACGTATAGACCTGCTGATTGTGACCTACACCTCCCCCTCAACATTGACATTCCTTCTTCCCTTCCCTGGTCTGTCCAGAACAGGATCCTGGTTCAAATCAAAACCCTGATTGCTGTTTCAAACAGACCCTGTAATCAGTCAGGAGGATCTGCTTTCATCTTCACAGTCCTGCACACAATGTCTCCCCCACCCACTGCATGCCAGGCTGGTACCACTGTTGAGGAGCCAGGCCTGCCAGATAACACAGGAATTCCAGAGATAAGAATTTTTTTTTTTTTTTTCAGAGATAAGAATTTAGTCTCTGGAAAGCTCTGGTCCTTGAAGAATCTCCTGCTAAGAGTGTGTGGGGCTAGAGCTGGTAGAGGAGATATTCATTCTCAGGGAGCAACTAGGTGGTTTCCTGGCACCCATAGGCTCCCTCCATGTATGGGGTAGAGGCAGTGAGGTATCTTTCCCTCCAGTCCACATTCAAAGAAATTCTTGTCCAAGATTTAGGTTTATAGTGACTGAGCGGTCTGAGGTGGGAGGAGTGCTTGAGGCCAAGAGTTTAAGACAAACCTGGCTGCTGCTCAGTGAAGAATCCACCAAGCCCATGAGAAACAGCATCCCCTTGGTGAAGGGATCTGAGTAGCTAGTTCCTGTTAACCTCTGGCACCCAATCCTCCCTCTCCAACCTGAATCCCTTCCTTCTTTGCAGTGCCTACTCCTATAACCCTTACCGTCTCTCACTGGAATCATTTCTGGAGCCTCAATACAGCCTCCAATCCCTCTGCACACTTCAGCCTAAGGGACAGTTCTAGAACAGGGCAGGTAAAGACAAAAGTCTTACTCTGTTGCCTGGGATAGAGTGCCATGTTATCAGCCTAGCTCACAGCAACCTCAAACTCTTGGGCTCAAGTGATGCTCCTGCCAACATACTCAGTGAATTTTCCCAATTTTAGTAGAGGATGCGGTCTCTTGCTCAGGCTGGTCTTCAACTCCTGAGCTCAAATGATCCTCCTGCCTTGGCCTCCTAGAGTGCTAGGATTACTAGCAGAAGGCTCGGCATCCAGCCCCTGATGCTGTTTTTACACAACTCAAGAGTTTAGAAAGGATTTTGTTTTTAAATGGTTGAAAAGTCAGAAGAATCTTTTGTGACATGTAAAAATGTCACAAAATAAGAAATTCTTATTACAGTGTCCATAAATAAAGTATTATTAAAACGCAGTCATGCTCATTATTTATGCATTTTCTACAATGCCTCTACACTATAATGTAGAGTTGGGTAGCTACAACAAAAGTGTAAGAGTCGGGTTTGGCACCTGTGGCTCAAGTGGCTAAGGCGCCAGCCATGTACACCCAAGGTGGTGGGTTCGAATCCAGCCCGGGCCTGCCAAACGACGACAGCTGCAACCAAAAAAAA
>NW_003852567.1:2632718-2642188 GCF_000181295.1 Otolemur garnettii
CTGTAGTCCCAGCTACTTGGGAAGCTGAGGCAAGAGAATCACCTAAGCCCAAGAGCTAGAGATTGCTATGAGCTGTGATGCCACAGCACTCTCCTGAGGGTGACAAACTGAGACTCTTGTCTCTTAAAAACAAAAAACAGGCAACAAACTTGTATTCAGGTATGTGTCCTCATTGGATTACTCTCAGTAAATGTAGGAAAACAGGTCACATGTGCTTCCCAGAGCCCGAGCCCAAGGCTGGCACAGGGTAGACAGGCAAATGTTCACCAGAAGAGGCCTGTTTAGCATTCCATACTTTTTACTTGGCAAATATTATGTAATCCCCACAACACTGGTGAAGCTGGTGAAACTTTCATTCCATCAAATGACAAGCTGTTATGTGGCAGAGCTAGAATCTGAAATCAGGGTACCTGCCTCCTGCTGACTGAGATGCTCTCACAGGTACAGTTTACCAGTGAATCCACTGCTTGAAAAATTGGATGCGCAAGGGCTTCCTCTTACACGTGCTAAATGGGCCCAGGTAAGGGTTGTTTTGTTGTTTTCTATCACTTTCCTCCAGGTGCCTGTTACTGCTGTTGTATCTGATGCCTTTAAAAGCAGGTTGCTTGGGTGAGAACCAAAGGGCAGCCCTGCTCTTCCCACAAAAATGACTCCATTTTTCAAATCTCCTGCTGCTGCTCTGGGGCTTGTGGCCTGTGCTGGAGCAGAAGGAAACTGCTGGAAGTCTGGCTTCCATGCTGCAGAAGTGCCAATGTAGAAGGTGAAACTAATCTAACTATCAACACACCTAAAAGCCTGAAGAATGCCTCCAATGGATGCTGGACATAAGCCCTGGACTGTCCACATACTTCTTTGAATATTCAAACAAGTGCAGAGCTCAGAGACAGGGAGAGCCAATATGGCTGTTGAAAGCCCAGGAAAAAGCTTCACAGTTGTCCATGAAGACTCTTTCTAACATAGGAGTTTGGGCTACACTGGTCAATTAAGAGGTCACGGTGTGAACTTGGCAGAAGAAAGAGTTTGCTCTATGTACTCTACCATGGTGGATGGCTAAACTGACTGTCACTGAATAGGCTCAGTGATGTGGTTTGAGAAGTGCCAGGGACCTAAGGAAATGGAATTCTGTAAAGAACCTGACCCTTCTCCTTAGGTTCAGGACTGACAGCACTGAGAACCACTAAAAGAAGTTCAGCTATCTATGAGAGCTTTTAGCAAAAGACAGGTAAGAAAGTTGGGGTGAAGACAAAATGTGTGAATCCAGATATGGTATACCAATTCAACGTTTGATTATTTTAGAGTACGAAATGTGCTTGTGTCTTTCCAAAGATTTCATTCAATCAGTTTGGATAAAGAAAGAGAGGTTCGTTGACATTTTAGATAGTCTGAGAATGAAAAACTGGGATAACTGAGGCTATGAATAAGTGCCCTAAAGCCGGTTTTGGGCTAAAATTCTGATTTGTCCAAATAAAAGTCCAACAGTCAACCCTCAGAGCAAGCACAGCGATGGCATGAGAAGCCTCTTCAAATATATAACTGAATTCCTTGGACTCATCCAATCAGAGATCTGGCCATACTGAAATGCTTTATACAGACAGGAACAGACAAAGGGATTTCTGACACACACATGCTTTGGATGTATCAGTATAAGACAGTATATGACACTGTGATTCTATCAGGCAGTAGGGAACAAGCATGATTTATCTGCTGGCAGATTAGTCTCCACTACACCTAATCATTCTTTTATCTAAGTGCATCTTGATCTTCTCAGTCCTGGACATCAAAGTAGTCAATTATTGGCTCCTTGGCTATTTTCTGTAAATTACAGCTTCCAGAATTCCTGAAAAGCAAACAAAGAATGTTCAATCTTTTCATCTTCAGAGGAAACAAATACAGGTCTTCAGAAAGTTAAGGATTAGCTGATTTACTATTTGTGAGCTTTGATAAGACAGGGGGGCAAACATGAGCTGGTAATTGTTGAAATCTGGTGATGGCCACACAGATATTCATTATATTAGTACTATTCTTTCTAAACATAAAGCAAGCAAAGGAGGGAAAAAAGACATCATGGCCTAAATAAGCCAATGATTCCACATGTTACGCCTACAGAGCACAGTTGGGGCAAGGTCTTGGAATATCCCTCACATTTTGAAAACCTCTGTCCATGAGGGACCTCTGTCCCTTTGACCAGACCTGTGACTCTGGTTTCTTTTTTTTTTTGAGACAGAGCCTCAAGCTGTCGCCCTGGATAGAGTGCCGTGGCATCACAGCTCATAGCAACCTCCAACTCCTGGGCTCAAGCGAGTCTCCTGCCTCCGTCTCCCAAGTAGCTGGGACCACAGGTGCCCACCACATCGCCCAGCTATTTTTTGGCTGCAGCCGTCATTGTTGTTTTGGCGGGCCTGGGCTGGATTTGAACCTGCCACCTTAGGTGTATGTGGGCGGGCGCCTTAGCCACAGGCGCCGAGCCGGGACTCTGGTTTCTAAGGGGAAGAGGAGCTGGTCCCGGGGAGCTACATGGCTCCAGATGCTCTTGGCTGAGGCTGTGCCCAACAGGCAACAATTAGCTATCTTTTTTTTCTTTCTTTTTTTGAGGCTATTTTTTGTTACAGTCGTCACTGTTGGTTAAAGCTGTCCTTGCCTGTGTTCGAACCTGCCACCTT
Organism: Otolemur garnettii; assembly: GCF_000181295.1. Classification (NCBI taxonomy): domain Eukaryota; kingdom Metazoa; phylum Chordata; class Mammalia; order Primates; family Galagidae; genus Otolemur; species Otolemur garnettii. The sequence goes on from NW_003852567.1 coordinate 2,635,379, forward strand.
TGGTGTATGTGGCTGACACTGTAACCACTGAGCTACGGGTGCCGAGCCAACACTTGCTATCTTGTCCAGTCCCATGGAACACCAATTTGCTATAACCTTAATGGTGACCTTGTAAATTGCCCTAACCACTCACCCACAGGTTTTATTCAGGAAGCATAGTGGAGGTACTGCTAGAATTTGTGTGAAGGCCTGAACAGGAGTAGGAATCTCTTTGGACTTCAGAGTAACTTTTAGTCCACTGTCTTGGTCAGAGTATGGCATCTGGGGTCCCTTTCTGACAAGGGAGAATGCAGGACAGTGCTCCCTCCCTGTTCCTGTCTGAGAAAACATCATACAGACTTGCTCCTTGCCAGTTTTGTTTTCTTTTCTCTTTAAATCATGAATATGTTGTAAAATTTGTTCAAACCATATAGAAATAAAACATTAAAGTTCCCCCACCCCTTTCACTTAGTTAGCTTTCACCTCTAAACCCATTTCTATCTACAGAGTAACAAATTTTTTTTTTTTTGAGACAGAGCCTCAAGCTGTCCCCCTGGGTAGAGTGCTGTGGCATCATAGCTCACAACAACCTCCAACTCCTGGGCTCAAGCCAGTCTTCTGCCTCTGCCTCCCAAGTAGCTGGGACCACAGGTGCCCGCCACAATGCCCGGCTATTTTTGATTGCAGCTGTCATTGTTGTTTGGTGGGCCTGGCTGGATTCGAACCCGCCACCTTAGGTGTATGTGGCTAGCGCCTTAGCCGCTTGAGCCACAGGCGCTGAGCCTTTTTTTCTATTTTTAGTAGAGATGGGGTCTCGCTTTTACTCAAGCTGGTCTTGAACATGTGAGCTCAAGCTATCTACTCATATTGGCCTCCCAGAGTGCTAGGATTACAGGCATGAGTCACTGTACCCAGCCTAGAGTAACTATTGTTAACCCAGGGGTGTTCTAGTCCCAAACCATCTGGTGTAACAGACAGAATCTACTTCCCAGTATTACTACATTCTACACTATGGAAACTATGTTTATTGACTGCTCTCCCTGGAGTGGAATCAGGTATCAGAAACATCAAACTTCAATCCCTCTGGCACAAACATATTTGATATGCCAACCAAATATTACATATTTGAACATGGCACCCAAGGCCAGGCCTGAGAAAGCCACCAATGGCTGGTGTAGCCTAAGACAGTTCAGGCCGGGTTGGCTTCTCTCAACAGACAGGTCCCTTTGGAGAGTGGCTGGAGAATTCTTACTTGTCTGTTGGATGTCTGTGATGAGGAATTGGTGGTGGAGGCCGTGTCTGCATTTCCCTTTCAAGCACAACTGTCAGCGTGGTAGGAGGACAGATGGATTTCCCTCTGATAAAAGTCAAAACACCAAGTATTGAAAAATAAGAATTGTTTGGGGAGATAGGCAGTTAGAAACTCAGTCTGTGACACTGCTAAGCACTCTCTGGTGTATCTGTCTCCTCTCAGGTGTAGTCATTGACATTTAACCCTTGGCCTTTCCACCCTCCTCTGCTAGGCCTAATGCCTGCTTCCTCTCATGGCACACTTGAGTTTTTTCCCACTGGTAAGTTCTTCCTATTCTTTCAGGTTCTGGCAGTGACTCTAGGTCATGCCTATCCCCTCCTGGCTCCCATTACTGTCTCAGTTTCCTCTGATGGCAAAATACTGCTCATAGGGGATGCCTTGAATCAGCTTTCTTTCCATTTCTCTCATACTCTATCCTCCTAGAGGGAGGATAAGAGGACAGAAGGGGAAGGGACTGATGTGATGGGCAGGCACTCTGCCTAGGCCCCCAGGGTCTGTTCCTTCTGTCCGAAAAAGTGCTACTCCCCGTGTGTACTGTGGATCTGGCAGATGTGAGGCTTGTATATGTTCAGTATTTTTGCCCTATGGACTGAGGAATGGGCTCTTCTCTCTGGCTCAGGTCTATAGATCATCTTAGAAGTCCTAGGGAAGCAGATTTTCCTTCTAGGATTCCAAGTGGGAAAGTAGACGTAAGTAGGTCCAGTTTGCCCTCCTGAGGAGTTACTCCCGTAATAGCGAGATCAACCTACCTGATGGCAGTCACCACGACATTGCGCTTTGGTTCACTGTCATAGCTCACGCTCTCCAGGCCATACGCTTGGGCCAGGTCATGGATAATCCGGCGGTGGTCTCTGTTCATGGGAGGGAAGCAGTGGCTTTTCTTACTATTCTTTCCCTGTATTGAGAGAAAAGATGACTGATTGACATCATTCTGAAAACAGAAAATGCTTATAACTAATCTTACTATAATAGTATGGGTCAATAAAAGCAGATTGAATTTTAGAGGCCCATAGGACATATTAATTACTTCATTAATTGCTAAGCAAACCTGGAGAGGTTTGGGAAGATGAACGCTAATGCTCTGTAAGTGACAATAGTAGCAGCTGGACAGGGTGAGGGACAAAAAGACTCAGATGGACACTAACTGCTCCTGCTTCTGACAGGTCCCACAGCTAGAGAATGAGTGATAGTCCCAAGAAATGACCAAATACGTTGAAGACTTGTGAAATAAGAAAATCTCATTTCCTAAAAAAGCATGTTCTATTCTAAAAACCATGAGTATGTGGTAAAGACACAAAAGCAGAGGAATACATTTGCTCAGGTCTCTAGGATAGAAACAATATATTCTGTATTTTCTTTCATGTAGGTATTCTGTGGGAAACCGAATGTTAACAGGAGGAAAGGAAGGGAATGGGAAGAGGGGGGAGGGAAACCATCCATCTTAGATATGCAGCTCAATCAGTCATCTTGTCTTCACTCCTAGTCCCCACTGACTGAAGAGGGAGGTGCTGTGACACTGGCAGCTTCTGACTAAATCAGACTTTTTTCCCTTAAAGCTACCTTCTTTTTTTTTTTTTTTTGAAACAGAGCCTCAAGCTGTCCCCCTGGGTAGAGTGCCAAGGCATCATAGCTCACAGCAACCTCCAACCCCTGGGCTCAAGTGAGTCTCTTGCCTCTACCTCCCAAGTAGCTGGGACCATAGGTGCCCACCACAACACCTGGCTTTTTTTTTTTTTTTGGTTGCAACCATCATTGTTGTTTGGCGGGCCCAGGCTGGATTTGAACCCACCACCTTAGGTGTATGTGGCTGGCACCTTAGCCACTTGAGCCACAGGCACCGAGCCAAAGCTACCTTCTTGACATCCCTGGCCACTCTAGGACAGGGGCCTTGGTCTTTGGAGGAGTCTACTCCACTCTCTTCAGTTCTAGGCATACTACTTTTATCCCTCTCCTAGGATTTCTTTCCTGTCTTTGGGTTAATAAAGACCCAGTATGCTCTCCTATCGTATCACAGCCCTTCAAAGATCTGAGGACTTCTTGTGACTGCTTAAGTGTTCCATGTAGTCTTTTAATTATTACCAGTGAGTTTTTCTTGGTTTACATGGATGGGATTTGGGGTAAGGATCCTCAAGGAAGTGTAGGAAGTTCTTCCTACAACTACTCTAGGCTGACAGTGTTTCTGCAACTTGATTTTTTATCAAGTTAGCCTTAGAGAAATGTTCAGTGGGATGTTTTGACTTCAACCTTATTCACAGCCTCCACAAGGGTTTCCATTTCCTTCTCGATGTCACTGACAAACTTTAAGTCCTTCCTGAAATGAAAAATCACCATAGTTAATTTCATCTGCCCTTCTGGGAACTTCTTCCTTCCACCCTCTGCCTGCACAATGCAAACAATAGACAATGTTGGCAGAAAAACTGCAGAGGTCAGGAATTGTCAGACAACAGAATGTCAACTGTGACAGAATGAAGGAAGAACAAGAAAAAAAATATATGAGAAAAGAAGATGGAGAAATAGCCATCAGAGTGCCAAGAGACAGGAGCTCTTACTGCTCCAGGTGAGAACCCATGTGAATGTGAGACTTGGGTGGACAAGATGGAATGAAGCCCAGAGATCTTTCACTTTTTTTTGAGACAAGAGCCTTAAGCTGTCCCCTGGGTAGAGTGCCGTGGCATCACAGCTCACAGCAACCTCCAACTCCCGGGCTCAAGCGAGTCTCTTGCTTCAGCCTCCCTAGTAGCTGGGACCTCAGGTGCCTGCCACTACGCCCGGCTATTTTTTGGTTGCAGCCATCGTTGTTGTTTGGCAGGCCTGGGCTGGATTTGAACCCGCCACCTTGGGTGTACGTGGCTGGCGCCTTAGCCACTTGAGCCACAGGCGCTGAGCCAGATCTTTCACTTTCATCTACAAAACAAAAAGGCTCAAACTCTTACCATAGCCCCATCCCCACCCCCACCTCAACTTCAGCTCTTCAAAGGGACAGTTTTGAGAAACTAAGAGAAGGGTATCTTGCAACAGATAAACAAACTTGAACTGGCTTAATCACAGAAGAAATATTTATTAGTTACTACATCTTAAAGGACTAAGAACTCTTATAAGAGTATTACTCTCACAGGTAAAAAAAAAAGATGTAATAAGTTATATACCTGCCATCTTCTTTCAAACTGTCACTGAATTTTGACCCTGAAGAACGTACATTGAACGGATCAGAATCCTCAGTGATATGAAATGCCTCTGCTAACCTCCTAGAAGTGAGAGAGAAGTATGTAAATAAAAGGAAGGGAGTGGAAGGGAAACTATCATAGAGTACCTACTACATCCTAAATTTCTTTTGCATTACTTAAGTCAGTAAATCAGATTTTGTTGTTGTTGTTGTGATTGTGATTGTTGTTTGGCAGGACTGGGCTGGGTTTGAACCTGCCAGCCCTGGTGTATGTGGCTGGCTGGTGCCTTAGCCGCCGAGCCCCAGATTTTTTTTTATGTTTTATTTTCCACCCTATGTTTTATATTTATTTTTTTGAGACAGACTCTGTTGCCCTTGGTAGAGTGCCATCACATCATAGCCCACAAGCAATCTCAAACTCTTGGGCTTAAGCAATCCTCCTGCCTCAGTCTCTTGAGTAGCTGGGACTATATATAGGCTGCTGCCACAACACCCAGCTAGTTTTCTGTTTTTAAGTAGAAATGGGACTCAAGTCCTCTCTTCTAGCTATTTTGAAATATCAATATATTGTTGTTATTATGTGGTGTCCCAAAAGTCACCCCTAAAGTCGATGTATATAGGGAAAATGGGAAATTATAGCTGAATGTACCTTTATTTACAAAATATCCATTATAAAATTTAATGAGGAGGTAGCTAACACATAGAAAATATTTTGTAAAATTCTGTAATGAATATTTTGTAAGTAGGGCTGGCTATTTTTTTTGGTTGCAGCCATCATTGTTGTTGTCATGCCCAGGCTGGATTCGAACCTGCCAGCTCAGGTGTATGTGGCTGACGCCTTAGCCGTTTGAGCCACAGGCTCTAAGCCAATAGCTCATAATCTTCTAATTATGTATCTCCCATAAATTATTTAAACATTCCCCACATTTAGGCTTTTTCTTTCTAATTTTTTTAAGACAAGAGTCTCACTCTGTTGCCATGGGTAGAGTATAGTGGTGTAATCATAGCTCACTGCAACCTCAGATTCTTAGGCTTAAGCAATCCTCGTGCCTCAGCCTTCCAAGTAGCATGTCCTACAGACCACTGCCACAACACCCAGATAGTTTTTCTATTTTTAGCAGAGACGGGGTCCCTTTCTTGCTCAGACTGGTCTCGAACTTCTGAGCTCAAGTGATTCTCCTGTCTCAGCCTCCCAGAGTGCTAGGATAATAGGAATAAGCCATTATGCCCAGTGAGAATACCATTTATGACAGCATTAAAAAACATTAAAAAGCAAGGAACAATCTATTGAAAGATTTGAATCCAGCCTGGGCCTGCTAAACAACAATGACAACTACAATAAAAAAATAGTTGGGCATTGTGGCAGGCTCCTGTAGTCCCAGCTACTTGGGAGGCTGAGGCAAGAGAACTGATCAAGCCCAAGAGTTTGAGGTTGTTGTGAGCTGTGATGCCACGGTACTCTACTGAGGGCTGACATAATGAGACTGTCTGAAAAAAAAGAAAATAAATAAAAAATAAATATAAGCACAAATAAAAGGACCACAAATAGTCAAGATAATCTCTAAGAACCATGTTTTGAGGAGGTAGACTACCAGATATTAAGACTTGTTATAGGCTCAGCGCCTGTGGTTCAAGTGGTTAAGGTGCCAGCCACGTACACCCAAGGTGGTGGGTTCGAATCCAGCCCGGGCCCGCCAAAACAATGACGGCTGCAACCAAAAAATTGCCGGGCGTTGTGGTGGACGCCTGTGGTCCCAGCTACTTGGGAGGTGGAGGCAGGAGACTCGTTTGAACCCAGGAGTTGGAGGTTGCTGTGAGCTGAAATGCCATGGCACTCTACCCAGGGCGACAGCTTGAGGCTCCTGTCTCAAAAAAAAGACTTGTTATAAAGGTACAATAATTAAGGCAGTGTGATACTAGTGCAATGGAACACAATAAGCTCAGAGATAGACTCACACATGAGGTGATTTATGACAAAGGTGGCACTGTAGAGTGCAGGGTAAAGGGTAATATTGGCATTAGTCAAATAAATATTCACACGAAGAAACCTGAATTGTTGAACTCTTCTTCTATCACATTTAAAAAATCATTATAGGTGGCTTGGTGTCTGTAGCTGAAGTGGCTAAGGTGCTAGCCACATACACCAGAGCTGGTGGGTTTGAATCCAACAACAGCTACAACCACAAAAATGATAGCCGGGCGTTGTGACAGGTGCCTGTAGTCCCAGCTACTTGGGAGGTTGAGGCAAGAGAATCGCTTGAGCCCAGAAGGTGGAGGTTGTTGTGAGCTATGATGCCACAGCACTCTACCCAGGGTGACAACTTGAGGTTCTGTTTCAAAAAAAAAAAAAAAAAAT
>NW_003852567.1:2643200-2647279 GCF_000181295.1 Otolemur garnettii
GTTGAGCTACAGGCGCCGAGCCGACAATTCACTTCTTAATGATCGTGTCTCTCTTACTCTTGAATAGCAATAAAAGACTCAGAGCAGTCCTGAATGTCTTAAGGGTTGCTCCCTCTTTTTAATTTCACAGAGCTCAAGGCCAAGGGGATAAAAAGGGATTGAAACTACTTACTTTTTCCTTTCTAAGGCTGAACACTCCTCATCACATTCCAGCCTTGATAAGCAAATGAAAAAAATAAAGTTAAGTTATAGTTCTTAGCCTCAAGAAAAGAAGTCTTAGTCAAACTGGAAACACAGCTGACTTTTGCTAAAGGACATCTCCCCAGGCCAGGAAGACCCTGTGAGGCCACTTACTCTTCAGGTCCCACAAGCATCCCCTACCTTGGGACTCTCCTTGTCTCCCTGGGACCCCAATCCAGGAATGGCTAAATGAGGCCCCCTTTCAAGTACAGGTGAGCAGGCCTCTGGGTTAAGGGGGTCTAGAAGTCCTCAGGTGGCCCTCAGAGTGTTCCTGGCTGCTCAGCCCCCAATATGCTTCCCAAGTATTCCTCTAATGGCCTCACTTCCCTCTCTAAACACAACCACCACTCTGGTTCTCTGTTCTCCTGTGGCTGGACACATACAGGTCTTCACTTCCTGTATCTACTGTCCAGAGTGAGGTCTAGTCTTAGTTGTATTTTGAGTAGGATTCATTGGGGTTGGAATGGGTTTGGCCTCTTAACATCAAATGTTTGTTGAACACCTACTATGGGTGCAAGGCTCTACTGTGGGGGGTTAATATAAGTGAATGATTCCTGGCCTCTAGTCTAATTGAACAAAGAAGGCATGTATGAGTATATCCATTTTAAAGACAAATTACCTGGCTTGGTGAACTTCCTTCTTGGTAATTAACTTGCTGATCTCCACTGAATCGCCAAGCTGCATGTCTGTTATTTTAGAGGCCATGGAAATAGCAGCTATTCTGAAATAAAAAAAGAAAGAGAAGAAGAGCTATTGCAGTTTCACTAGAACCATACTGGGGATGTGGAAGACCTCTTTCTTTCTTTCTTTCTTTTAAGAAACAGAGTCTCACTTTATTGCCCTTGGTAGAGTGCTGTGTTGTCATAGCTCATAGCAACCTTCAACTCCTGGGTTTAGAAGATTCTCTTGCCTCAGCCTCCTGAGTAGCTGGGACTCTAGGCGCCCGCCACAAGGCCCGGCCATTTTTTTGTTGCAGTTTGGCCAGAGCCAGGTTTGAATCTCCCACTCTTGGTATACAATACTGGCACCCTACCCACTGAGCCACAGGTGCCACCCCAGAAGAGCTTTTTTTAAAACAAATCTACTCATGACAATCTGTGTGGCTATGGAAGCCCATCTATTATGAACTACCTACATGCTGTATCATATCTCGTCAACTAGATCCTAAGAAGCTATATAGGAAACAGTGAGGTAACCCAATTGCTCAGGACCCACTTGAGCATCCAGGCCAATGCCTAGCACTCTGTAGGTACTCAAACATGGCTAATCTGATGTTTGCATACCCTTAAAGTCCTATACCTATGGTGCATCTGTGTATCTAACCACAGATACACACAACCATTGATTCTTTTTTTTTTTTTTTTTGAGACGGAGCCTCAAGCTATCCCCCTGGGTAGAGTGCCATGGCATCACACTCACAGCAACCTCCAACTCCTGGGCTCAAGCAAGTCTCCTGCCTCAGCCTCCCAAGTAGCTGGGACTACAGGCGCCCACCACAACGCCTGGCCATTTTTTGGTTGCAGCCATCATTGTTGTTTGGCGGGTCCAGGCTGGGGATTCGAACCCGCCACCTTAAGTGTATGTGGCTAGCGCCCTAGCCGCTTGAGCCACAGGCACCGAGCCACAACCATTGATTCTCTAACACCTCTACCTCTGTCTGGAGATCCCTGTATGACTTTATAGGTCCTAAGACTTCAGGAGGCTGCAAAGATACCTCACAAAATAATCAGCCTACCTCTGTCACCCATGCTAGAGTGCCAGGGTATCAGCCTAGCTCACAGCAACCTTAAATTCCTGGGTTTAAGCAATTCTCCTGCCTCAGCCTCCCAAGGAGCTAGCTACAGCCACCTTCTACACTGCCAGCTAATTTTTTCTATTTTTAGTAGAGACAGGGTCTCATTCTTGCTCAGGCTGGTCTTGAACTCCCGAGCTCAAGAGATTCTCTTGCCTCAGCCTCCCTGAGTGTTAGGATTATAGGCATGAACCACTGTACCTGGCCAAGAAACTAGATTTAAAAAAATTTATTTAAAAAAACTTTCTAGCCATGGTTCGGCACCCACAGCACAGTGGTTATGGCTCCAGCCATATACACCAAGGCTGGTGGGTTCGAACATGGCCTGTGCCTGGTAAACAATGACAACTACAACCAAAAAATAGCTGGGCATTGTGACAGGTGTTTAAGCCCAAGAGTTTGAGGATGCTGTGAGTTGTGACCCCATGGCACTCTACCAAGGGCAACAGAGTGAGACTCTGTCTCAAAAAACAAACAAAAAAACTCTCCAGCCTCTAGAAAAGCTGAAAGGATCCTACCATAAACATATGTATCCCCTTCACTGGGGTTCACCAGTTGTTAATGTTTAAGTAGCACTAACCTTTGATAAGTACTGGATGCTTCAGAGCAAATTACCATCTCTTTTCTTCGTCCACATTCGCATTGTAGCTCTACCTGAAATCAGATTAACACGCAGCAACTTACAGCACACAGGAACCATGTGAATAAGCAGGTTTCACTTTTAAATCCTCTCTCAGATCAAACTATGGCAGAGAATAGGGTCAGTGAGTGGCAACTCTCTAAGACAGAAGAAATTAACCACATGTGTAAATTAACAGCACAACAGTTGAAAGACTACTTCTGTTCTTAATCCTGGCTGATGGGATAGGCCTAGAATAAAGTTTTTGCCACAGATCCAGAGGTGGACACTTGCCCACGGTCGAAGTAAGGCCTAGACAACTTGATCTGATTCCTTTGCTTTCACTTCTTTAGGGTGGCCTTGCCTGACCCCACAGATTAGGCCAACTCTCTCATCTACATGCTTTCACAGCACCCTCCATAAGGGTATAATAACTCCTCCATGACACTATAGGCATCATTTGTTAACTAAGTGATCATTGAGTATTTGTCCCATAAATTGTGAGGTACCGTATGTCTCTGACTCATTTATTTAGTCTTAGAATCTTAGACAATGTCTTTCACAAAACAGATATTTATATGTGTGTTGAATAAATGGAGTAGATAATCAGTCTCTTGAGAATTTGATCTAAGGGAGGCAGAGACTGCAGTCAGATGGCAGTGGGTACCTGATAAATTAAAAGGCCAGAGCAAGCTGGTGGCAGAAACCTACATGATACATATCACCTACATATCACCTTTTTCTTGCTATCTTAACTTGCAAGTTTCTTGCAACCAATCATCCCTGAATATGAGGTATGCCCAGCGACCACTGCAGACAGTTCTGGACTCATTATCAGTCCCAGAACCACAGTTAATGACCTATCTTGGGCCAGAAATACCTACCTTGGCTTTACAAGCAGTCACAGGGCAGGGTGAGCTGGGGTGGCAGGGTGCCATACATGGGTGGCCACAGTTAGCTCTAGGAGTAGTGCAGGGCTGCTTGCAGGCCTCATCCACAAGACACTCTCCTTTGTGACAGAGTCTCTGACATTTGTGCATCCCACATGGAAGTGTGGCATTGCAGGGTAACCCGCAAGAGATATCAACCAGGTGACAGGGTATATTGCTTCGTAACTAGGAGAGACAGAAACAGCCATATTCTCATTTCCATGTGGGATTTGGGGTAAGTTTTAACTTCCTCTTAAAACATTTGCTTTTTTTTGAGACAGAATCTTACTCTGTTGCTCTGGGTAGAGTGCCCTGGTGTTATTGTTCACAGCAACCTCAAACTCTTGGGCTCAAGTGATTTTCTCTCTCTCTCTCTCTTTTTTTTTTGAGACAGAGCCTCAAGCTATCACCCAGGGTAGAGTGCCATGGCATCACAGCTCACAGCAACCTCCAACTCCTGGGCTCAAGCAAGTCTCCTGCCTCAGCCTCCCAAGTAGTT
>NW_003852567.1:2648774-2651352 GCF_000181295.1 Otolemur garnettii
CAGAGTGAGACTCTGTCTCAAAAAAAAAAAAAAAGAAAAATTGCCTACTTCCAGGCTTCTTGGATATAGGAAAAAGTTGTTGGATTTTACTCCTGTGGGATCAAAGGTTATTCTTACATATTCACTCAAATTCTTTTAAGAATCCTCACAAAGAGGAATATACTTCTATATTCATGAACCTTATCTATTCTACTAACAGGTTGATGGGGATAATTTTTGGACATGCTCTGCCCTGTCATCCCCTCCCTACATTACTTGCCGATTGTTTCATTGTTCTGTAGGATGCTACTTCCTCCAGAACACTTTCACTGGGTAGGGGTCATTCTGTCCCCCTCAGTATCTGTACTTCCCACATCACTGCGATTGTCTGTTTACATGTCTGCCTTCCACCTCAAAGTGACGGCTCCACAAGGGTAGGGGTAATATTAGTCTTTTTCACTTCTGAATCACACATAGTTAGCCTGTGACCTACTACACAGTATATACTCCATATCTGAATAAAGTTTGAATAAGCCATCAACACACTGATGATACATGGATGTCTTACAATGGATAAACTCAAAAAGGAAGTGAGATTTATAGAGCAAGAATAAATATCAAAGACTTGAGGACCACCCACAGGAAATAAGTGGAGAAAAATACGTCTATCAATATAAGAAAAGAATATGGAAAGCAGGTTGGTATAGATACTGAGAAAGTTTCAGGACTTGTTGGCTAATGTGTTATGCAGTAAAAAGAGCAAGTTACAAAAGAGCAGTATAATCTTAATCAGTGTAGGAAAAGTGTGTATCACACACGCCTGATAGTTTATACACCCACCATGGTGTTAAGCAACATCTCTTTCTTACTAGCAGAATTATATCCTCTCAATTGTCTACAAAGAATATGCATTTTTTTAATTAAAATTTTTTTTAAATGTTTTAAAGAGTCTACAAAACTCTTTGACAATGCCAAATGTGCCTTAGAGTTTAAGAATGAGGGAGAAAGTTTTTCAGGGTATGGGGCAATATGGAAGTGTGAGCCTGGAGGAAGGCATGCTGGCCCAGTGGTCAGGATAGGTGGCTGCATAGGGCATAAAGAAGGAACAGTGGCAGGTGGCAGAACCTCATCTATTCTTGAGATGTTCTCATTGAAACATCTTTTCCCAGCTGTCAACTTCTCTCAATGCTGGTTAACCTAGATGCTGTCTCTGAACATAGTACATGTTCTCAAAGCCAAGCGGATGAATTTCATTTGGTTGTAACTAGATTAAAAAATGACACCAAAACAGATTCTAAAGCTACCTACTATACGATTCTGTTTACATAACATTCTGTTTTAAAATTTTTTTTTTTATTATGGGTACAATAGTTGTATATCTTTATAAGGTACATGTGGTGTTTTGATATAGGCATATAATGTAAATTAATCAAATCAGGGTAATTGGGGTGTCCATCACCTTAGGCATTTAGCATTTGTGTTAGGAACATTCCAATTCCATTCTTTTAGTTAGTTTAAAGTATACTCTAACTTACTGCTGATTATAGTCACTTTGTTGTGCCATCATATGTTGTTCATTCTAACTATATTTTTGTACCTATTAAGCACCTCCATTTCATCCCTTCTCCTCACTATCCTTCCCAATCTTTGGTTACCATCTTTTTACTCTGTCTCCATGAGGTCAATTGTTTTTAATATTTAGCTCCCTAGATTGAGTGTGGTGGCTCACGCTTGTAATCCTAGCACTCTGGGAAACCGAGGGGGGTGGACTGCTTGAGCTCACAAGTTTGAGACTGGCCTGAGCAAAAAGCAAACCCCCATCTCTACTAAAAATAGAAAAACTGAGGCAAGAGGATGGCTTGAGTCCAGGAGTTGGAGGTTGCTGTGAGCTAAGACATCATGGCACTCTACTCAGGGGGACAGCTTGAGACTCTGTCTAAAAAAAAAAAAAAAAAAAAAAAAATTAGCTCCCACATGTGAGATTTGTCTACGTCTGGCTTATTTCACTTAACAATGTTTTTCAGTTCCATCCATGTGTTTGCAAATGGCACGATGTCATTCTCTTTTGGTTATATAATATTCCATTATCTACACATACCACAACTTCTTTATCCATTCACTTGCTGATGAACACTTAGGGTGATTCCCAATTGTAGCTTTTGTGAATAGTGCTGCAATAAACATGGGAGTATACTATTGCAATATACAAGGGCTGTCTGGAAAGTATCCAGCCATTTTTAATATAACATAGATACTTTCCCAACATTCCTTGTACTGAATTCCCTTTCTTTGGATATATACCCAGCAGTAGGATTATTGGATCATATGGTAGTCTTGTTTATATGACATTCTGAGAAAGTAAACCACTGGGATGGATAACAGATCACTAGTTCTCAGGATCAAGCGTTTGGGGCGAACGAAATGTTGTACATCTTGACTGCGGCAGTGGTTGCAGGACTGTATGTATGCTTTAGTTAAACTCATAGATCTGTACACTAAAAAAGGCAAATTCTATTGAAAACAAATTTTATCTAAAAAAAAGAAAAAAAAGGGCAACAGAAAACTTTTACTTCCCCTTTTCTTTTTTTTTTTTTTTTGA
>NW_003852567.1:2651705-2652776 GCF_000181295.1 Otolemur garnettii
GGTAGAGAGCTGTGGCATCACAGCTCACAGCAACCTCCAACTCCTGGGCTCAAGTGAGTCTCCTGCGTCTGCCTCCCAAGTAGCTGGGACCACAGGCGCCTGCCACAATGCCTGGCTATCTTTTTTGGTTATAGCCATCAATGTTGTTTAGTGGGCCTGGGCTGGATTCGAACCCGCCACCTTAGGTGTATGTGGCTGGTGCCTTAGCCACTTGAGCCACAGGTGCCAAGCCTTAAGTTTTTTTTAATTTTAGGTAAAGATGGGGTCTCACTTTTACTCAGGCTGGTCTCAAACTCATGAGCTCAAGCAACCCACCTGCTTTGGCCTCCCAGAGTTCTAGGCACCACACCCAGCCTAAAAACTTCTATTTCCTTTTATTTTGTTTGTTTGAGACAGAGTCTCACTATGTCATCCTCAGTAGAGTGCCACAGCTTCATAGCTCACAGCAACCTCAAACTCTTGGGCTTAAGCAATCCTCTTGCCTCAGCCTCCCAAGTAGCTGGGACTACAGGTGCCTGTCACAATGCCTGGCTATTTTTTGTTGAGGTTGTCACCATTGTTGTTTAGCTGGCCCGGGCTGGGTTTGAACCTCCCAGCCTCAATGTATGTGGCTGGCACCATAACCACTGTGCTATGAGTGCTGAGCCTTTTTTTTTTTTTTTGAGAAAGAGTCTTTGCTTTGTTTCCAGGACTAGAGGGCCCTGGCCTCAGCCTAGCTTACAGCAACCTCAAACTCCTGGGTTCAAGCAATCCTCCTGCTTTGGTCTCCTAAGTAGCTGAGACTATAAGCATACACCACCATATCTGGCTAATTTTTCTAATTTTTGTATAGATAGAGGTCTCACTCTTGCTCAGGGTAGTCTTTAACACCTGAGCTCAAGCAATCCTCCTGCCTCAGCCTCCCAGAGTGCTAGGATTATAGGTGTGAGGCAACATATCCAGCCAAAAGCTTCTACTTCTTTTTTTTTGAGACAGAGTCTCAAGCTGTCACCCCTGTGGAGAGTGCTGTGATGTCATAGCTCACAGCAACCTCCAACTCTTGTGATCCTCCTGCTTAAGTTTTTTTTTTTT
>NW_003852567.1:2653711-2659590 GCF_000181295.1 Otolemur garnettii
TTTTTTCTGTTTTTAGTAGAGATGGAGTCTCACTCGAGCTCAGGCTGGTCCTGAACTCCTGAGCTCAAGTAATCCACTCACCTGGCCTCCCAGAGTGCTAGGATTTATGGGCATGAGCCACTGCAGGCCAGCCAGGGAGTATTTTTCAAAATGGTCACAGGAAAGTAAAAAGCACCTGGCTTTACATTAAAGTGCTGGAGCATTACCATGAGTGAGAAAAAGAAACTCAACTGAGTGGGAAGACACATGCCAAAATATAGATGCAGAGGAGGAAGGCTTCCCACCCCATTTCTTGGAGCACAGCCATATGGTCTGTCTATTGTCCTGCGTCATCCGTTTGGCCCTACTTTACATAGCAACTACTCACTTTTGCACATCTATCTTTGTTACTGATTCCTTCTAAAATGCCTGTGCTGACCCCTTCCAATTTCTTTTTGCTATATAGGGCAGTTCATCAAAACTCATCTCTAACAAAGTCTTCCTTGACAGACCACACTCTAGTCTGAGCTCCCTCACACTCCTTGTTAATTTTAGCACTTAAGGAGATGGGTTGCTGGCATGGTTGTGTTACGTGTCATGTGTATTTAACTGCCATCTTCTTCCTCTCAAGGAGAACATAAGAACCTCATGATCATGAGCTATTTTTTTCTTCCTCTGAAGCTCATTCTGCGTCCGACACCATGCTAGATATACAACAAATGCTTAAGAAAATAAAAATGAATTCTAAACAAAAGCAGGCTAAAACAACACAATTCACAAATGGTTAAACTTCTTACTATGGATATTGCCCTGCAGGTTTTGGACTTCATCTGTAACATATACGAGTGAGTGTAAAGGAAGAATGAGCGTAAAGAAATTTACCCAGTCTAAATTTGCCTGGGTATTTAGTTCACAGCAGTGGCTCACAAATTGTGTTGGGAGGGACATTCTAAAGTAGTGGTTCTCAACATTCCTAAGGCTGTGGCCCTTTAATACAGTCCCTGACCTGCTGTTCTAAAAGTCTCCAGGGAAAGAAGAAACTTCTCACTTCCTGAGGAATTTACTTAAGTCTGTTTTACTCTATTAACTTAAAAAACTGAGAGCTGACTGTTTGTAAGTCTGAATCATATGGTCAGACTTACTCTGAGTGTCAAATCTGGTGCCTTCAGTTATTACCAGTTTGCCTCTGGGACTTGGTAAAATAAAATGATGAGCCCAATTATGTTCCCAGAGGAAAGCCAGCAAGTAGACTTGACAGATTCAAAAAATGGGTGACATCAAGAACCTGTTGGCCTAGTGGCTAAGCAGTTTACCACAGAAAACCTGGAAACAACTGTATAGCAACACACTATTGCCTAAGTAAATTATGGCGAATCTATGTAATAGGACACTTAATTGCGATTAGAAAAATACTCATTAACAAGGGGAGAGATTAAAATTATAATAGTGAGAGGGGAAAAAACTACTTAAAATAATTAAGTACAGGGCGGTGCCTGTGGCTCAGTGGGTAGGGCGCTGGCCCCATATACCAAGGGTGGCGGGTTCAAACTCGGCCCTGGCCAAACTCCAACAAAAACATAGCTGGGCGTTGTGGCAGGCACCTGTAATCCCAGCAAGTCCTTAGGCAAGAGAACTGTCTAAGCCTAGGAGTTGTAGGTTGCTGTGAGCTGTGATGCCACTGCATTCTCCCGAGGGCCATTAAGTAAGACTCTTGTCTCTCCAGAAAAAAAAAGTACAGTAGGACCTGACTTTTATTTTTGGAAAAACACAAATAGATATCATTAAACGTAGAACATGACCCTGAAAAATATGCACTAAGGTGTAATTCTTCAAAGGTATTGTAATAGATGATTTAATTTCAATCTTTTGACTTTATCTCTATTTTCTTTCTCTCTTTTTTTTAAAAGACAGAGTCTCACTCTTGTGTCTCAGGCTAGAGTGCTGTGCCATCAGTCTACCTCACTGCAAGCTCAAAGTCCTACATTCAAGAGATCCTCCTGCCTCAGCCTTCTGAGTAGCTGGCACTACAGGCAGCAGCCACAATGCCTGGCTAATTTTTCTATTTTTAGTAGGGATGGAGGTCTTGGTCTTATTCAGACTGGTGTTGAACTCCAGAGCTCAAGGGATCCTCCCACCCTGGTCTCTTAAGAGTGCCAGGATTACATGTGTGAGCCACCTTGCCCAGTCTATTTTCTTTATTTTTTATATAATAAACATATACTGCTTCTGTATATGTCTTTCTCAGAGACAAGATAAGCTGGGGCTTCTTCTGACCTTTTTCAGTGTATTTGACATCTTTAGAGTAAAGCAATGGAGGCTACTATGAGCAAAACCAGGTTACTTCTTTATTTTATAAAAAGGTGGGGTTTGGTGGCTCACACCTGTAATCCTAGCACTCTAGGAGGCCAAGGTGGGTGGCTTGCTTGAGCTCATGAGTTTGAGACCAGCCTGAGCAAAAGCAAGACTCTGTCTCTACTAAAAACAGAAAAAAAGGCAGCTCCTGTAGCTCAGGGATTAGGGCACCAGCCACATACATCAAAGCTGGAGGGTTTGAACCCAGCCCGGCCAGCTAAAACAACGACAACTGCAACAACAAAAAAATAACCAGACATTGTGGTGGGCACCTATAGTCCCAGCTACTTAGGAGGCTGAGGCAAGAGAATTGCTTAAGCCTAAGAGTTTGAGGTTGCTGTGAGCTGTGATGTCACAGCATTCTACTGAGGGTGACATACTGAAACTCTGTCTCAAAAAAAAATAAAAAATAAAAAATAAAAAAAACCGAGGCAAGAGGATCACTTGAGCCTGAGTTGGAGGTTGCTGTGAGCTGTGACACCATGGCACTCTTCTGAGGGTGACAAGTGAGACTCTGTCTCAAAAAATAAATAAATAAATAAATAGGCTTGGCACCTGTGACTCAAGCAGCTAAGGAGCCAGCCACATACACCTGAGCTGGCGGGTTTGAATCCAACCAGGGCCTGCCGAACAACAATGACAGCTGCAACCAAAAAAAAAACAGTTGGGCATTGTGGCAGGCGCCTGTAGTCTCAGCTACTTGGAGGCAGAGGCAGGAGAATCACTTAAGCCCAGGAGTTGGCGGTTGCTGTGAGCTATGATGCCACAGCACTCTACCCAGGGTGACAGCATGAGGCTCTGTCTCAAAAAATAATAATAATAAAATAAAATAAAAATGAAATAAAATTAAAAAATTAATTTTGTAAAAAGATGCTCAACTTTAAAATATGCACTGAAAGAGGAGCTCACAAAGCAAGAAGTTTCTCAGAGACAAGATCAGCTAGGGCTTCTTCCAACCTTTTTCAATGTGTTTGACATCTTTAGAGTAAAGCAATGGACGGTACTATGATTCCCAGCTGTGGCCCAGATCACATATCCACCTTCACAGAAGCAGCCCCTGAGCACAGGGAGCAGGGAGAAGCCATCATAGCAAGACTTTAGAGCAGTGAAGACATAGCAACATCTTAAACAATATAGTGTAAGCAGGCTGTAAAGTGTGGGTGTAAGATGAGACTTACTTGGATGGTCACATTCATGGATTCTGGCACAGGTCTGGGTACACTCAGGCGGCCTAGTACCACAGGGAACTGGAGGGTAAATCACTGATGCACCACAGTGGCAGGTTAATTCATCAAAACCTGGTGGAGTAGCAGGTGAAATAAAACAATTATTCTTTTTTTGAGACAGAGCCTCAAGCTGTTGCCTTGGGTAGAGTGCTGTGGCATCACAGCTCATAGCAACCTCCAACTTCTGGGCTCAAGTGATTCTCTTGCCTCAGCCTCCCAAGTAGCTGGGACTACAGACGCCTGCCACAATTCCTGGCTATTTTTTGGTTGTAGTTGTCATTGTTGTTTGGTGGGCCTGGGCTGGATTCGAACCCACCAGCTCTGGTGTATGTGGCTGGTGCCTTAGCCGCTTGAGCTACAGGCGCTGAGCCAAAACAATTATTCTTGAGTATGAGATTGCATATACATATTTATAAATATGTATTTTTATTTATTTATTTATTTTTTGAGACAGAGCCTCAAGCTATCCCCCTGGGTATAGTGCTGTGGCATCATAGCTCACAGTAACCTCCAATTCTTGGGCTCAAGAGAGTCTCCTGCCTCAACCTCCCAAGTAGCTGGGACCACAGGCAGCCGCCACAGCGCCCGGCTATTTTTTGGTTGCAGCCATCATTGTTGTTTTCAAATCCCGGGCTGCATTTGAACCCACCATCTGAGGTGTATGTGGCTGGTGCCTTAGCCACTTGAGCCACAGGCACTGAGCCTAAATATGTATTTTTTTTTTTTTTTTGAGACGGAGCCTCAAGCTATCCCCCTGGGTAGAGTGCTGTGGCATCACGCTCACAGCAACCTCCAACTCCTGGGCTCAAGAAAGTCTCCTGCCTCAGCCTCCCAAGTAGCTGGGACTACAGCCGCCCGCCACAACGCCTGGCCATTTTTTGGTTGCAGCCATCATTGTTGTTTGGCGGGCCCGGGCTAGGGATTCGAACCCGCCACCTTAGGTGTATGTGGCTGGCGCCTTAGCCGCTTGAGCCATAGGCGCCGAGCCCTAAATATGTATTTTTAGAGGAGAATCTTCTAGGGGGCTACTTATTTTTAAAAAGTATTTTATTAAGGCTGAGCTAGTAAAAAAGCCACACACAGGTATGAAGTGTTATGTTTACTTTTTTTTTTTTTTAAGAGACAGAGTCTCACTTTATTGCCCTCCGTAGAGTGCCATGGCATCACAGCTCACAGCAACCTACAACTCCTGGGCCGAGGCAAGTCTCTTGCCTCAGCCTCCTGAATGGCTGGGACTATAGGTGCCCGCCTGAATGCCTGGCCATATTTTTGTTGCAGTTTGGCCAGGGCCGGGTTTGAACCCGCCACCCTGGGTATATGGGGCTGGCGCCCTACCCACTGAGCCACAGGTGCTGCACAAAAGTGTTCTGTTTACTACAATGAACATGACAACTTCTCAATACTTTCCTTAACACATTTCTAATTAGATTGGTGGTTACATTAATGATTGGGTTTTTAATATTATAATATAAAATTTGTCAACATTTCAAAGATCTGTATAACCCAGTGAACAACTGTTTTCCAAATGATTGATGCATGCCATTATAAAATCATGCATAGAAAAAGATCCATTCTGAGTATAAGATCCTATTCTAGCAGGTGCAGTTAGAAAAAAACAGACAAATAAATACACAAGAAATACAAATAAAACATAAGAAACCATGAAGTATAAGACTGATGAATTTGAGCATGATGGAGAACAAAAACATTGACTCAAGTCCCTTCTGAAACTAGGCTGTTGTGTTTTTTTTCCCCGTTGGAGACAAGAGTCTCACTATTTCACTATGTCACCCTCCCTAGAGTGCTGTGGTGTCACAGCTCACAGCAACCTCAAATTCTTGGGCTTAAGCGATTCTCTTGCCTCAGCCTCCCAAGTGCCTGGGACTATAGGCGCCCACCACAACACCTGACTATTTTTTGGTTGCAGTTGCCATTGTTGTTTGGCAGGCCCGGGCTGGGCTCAAACCCACCAGCTCCGGTGTATATGGCTGGCATCCTAGCTGTTTGAGCTACAGGCACTGAGCCAGTTGTGTTCTGGTATAATTTCAAAGATGAATACCCATAATTATTTGAAAATGTTTTAAAAATACTCTTCTCTTTTCTAACTAGGTATCTGCATGAGGCTGGATTTAGCCCATATGCTTCAACTATATTGAAAGACTGAATGCAGAAGTATATAAGAGACTTCACCTAACTTCTCTTAAACCAGGCATCTGCTATTTTCACTATTTTGTTAAAAGTATAGTTATTTTGGCTCGGCGCCTGTGGCTCAAGCGGCTAAGGCGCCAGCCACATACACCTAAGGTGGCGGGTTCGAATCCC
>NW_003852567.1:2659948-2666178 GCF_000181295.1 Otolemur garnettii
AAAAAAAAAAAAAAATTATAGTTATTTTAAAGTATTATGTTATTTATATACATGCAATTAATACATAATTACTATTTTAAAATAAACTAATGAATCAATTATTTTTAAAATTTCTTAGGTGACAGAGACTATGACTCAAAAAAAATTCTCAGTATAATTAATTTCCTTTTTATGTGAGTTAGAGCCACCAATATCTACCATATTTAAAAATTAAAACTGTGACTGGGTGAGGTGGCAGGAATGCTTGAGCTCAGGAGTCTGAAACTAGACTGAGCAAGAGTGAGCCCCTGTCTCTATTACAAAAAAAAAAAGAAGAAGAAAAAATTAGCTGGGGATGCTGGCAGGTGCTTGTTGTCTCAGCTACTTTGGGAAGCTGAGACAATAGGATTGCTTGAGCCTGGGAGTTTGAGGTTGTACTGAGCTGTGATGATGCAGGGGATTTTTAGAGATAATCATCTCTGAATTCTAGCATGGGTCAAACAGTGCAACCTTGCCTCAGGAAAAAAAAAAAATCCATACAAATTTAAGCAAATCAATTTCTCAAAATAGATTATGCTTGAATTTCTAGAAAATTCTGATAATGAAGACACTCACTGGCTTGCCAACATGTTTGGCAGTTCCCACGATGGCATGGTTCTTCACACCTATGAAGGCCACAACGGAGTTTCCTCCCACAAATCAAAGGACACTTGTGCTCTTTATCCTGGGAAGAGAGATTCATTGTCATTTACAAAATGGTGTCCATTTTGGATTTTCCATAACAAACAAGATTATAAAAATAAAGCTCTACACATTTATGGATAAAATGTAGTCTGAAAATAGCTTCAAAATAATCAGTAAAAGGGGGAGTAATGGGGATTTGGGTAAAACAAGATTAGACATGAGTTCATCACTAGTGAAGCTAGATATTGCGTCTGCTTTTGTATATGTTTGAAATTTTTGAGGAGTAGTCATCAAGCTTTAAAACTCTGGTTATACCACAATTTTACCACTCTTTACTTTGTCACTACATAAATTGTAAGAATAATAATTATGGTTTTTTTTTTTTTTTTTTGCAGTTTTTGGCCGGGGCTGGGTTTGAACCTGCCACCTCCGGCATGTGGGGCCGGCGCCCTACTCCTTTGAGCCACAGGCACCGCCCAATAATTATGTATTTTAAACACATACATATACATGTATATGTACTACTTTGCTGGTTATCTTATTTATATAGGTGTGTATATACATGTACACACATAATATACACATACATCTATATACACAAAACATATAGACATAAACGTAAAACATGTTACCAAAAACCAGACAGTACATCCTTTAATTAGTTCCATAAAAGTAAATATCTCAATTAAATGAAACTTACTCTTTTAAAAATGTCATACTCATTTCACCTACTGACATGATCCAAGGAGCATACGAAACCTGAAGCCTGAGTTGCTAAGTCTAG
Source organism: Otolemur garnettii (assembly GCF_000181295.1). NCBI lineage: Eukaryota > Metazoa > Chordata > Mammalia > Primates > Galagidae > Otolemur > Otolemur garnettii. The sequence goes on from NW_003852567.1 coordinate 2,661,396, forward strand.
GCAAGCCTATTTTGGGACAACACACAATCTCCTGCAGAAGACTGTGTGCTCATCTGGTGGTCTTGAGCTCTGAAGCCTGAGGTCTTCTTTCTTTCCTCTTTCTCTGCCTCCTGGCTGAGGCCTTAAAAGGCCTGGTCTGTCTCTCTGCTGAGCAGGTATAGGGACTAAGACTGCTGCTTAGGAGCCCCTCCCAATGATTCCTCAATCTGGGCTTGTGTTCCAGATGGCCAAGGCTTTCAGAAGTTCAGCATTTGGATGAATGAAATCTGAGTATGCCTAATGATAAGTCCACTTACCACACAGCATATCTCATTACATTTATGGCGTCCACACAATCGTTTCTTGTTACACCGCTTGTCACACATAAATGTAGCATCTGTTGTGGCCAATTAAAAATAAAAAAAAAAAAACAGGCAAAGGATAGGAACATTTATTCAACAAATATTTGAGAGACTACAGACTGAAAACTTTAAATGTAATAATGTAAATAAATCAGTAATGGTGAAAATTCATGTTAAAACATTTTTTACTTTTCAATTTGTCAAAAAATAGAAAATAGCAAGACTGATTAATACATAGCATGAGTTAAAGTGTGGAGAAAAAGGTGCACTCATCATAGCAGATGGACATATAAACTTTTGGAATATAACTGTCCTGTGATATCCATGAGAGACTGACTCCATGACCTCCCTTAGATACCAAAATCCATGGATGCTCAACTCCCTTAAATAAAATGGTATATAACCTATTTGCATATAAACTATGTACATCTTTCCTTGTACTTAAATCCTCTCTAGATTATTTATAATACCTAATACAATATAAGTGCTATGTAAATAGTTGTTGTATTGTTTAGGGAATAATGACAAGGGAAAAAAAAACCTCTGTACATGTTCAGGACAGACACAATTAGGTGTTTTGACTGTTTTCAATCTGTGGTTAGTTGAATTCATGGTTATCAAGCCCAGGGATACAGAAGCCAGACTCTTTCTCCCTATATAAATATATATCTATAAAAATGTAAGTGATAATCTCATTTTAAGAAATCCTTTCTACAAATATACTTCCAAAAGTGGTTAGGATACCAAAGGCACAAGCAACAAATGAAAAGACATATACATTGAACTTCATTAAAATTAAACCCTTTTGTGCATCAAAGAACACCATCCAGAAAGTGAAAAAAGCCACCCACATAATTGGGAGAAAATATTTGAAAACACATAGCTCATAAGGATCCAGGACCTAAACTATACAAAGAATTCTTTTAACTCAAGAACAAAAAGATGAACAACACAATTAAAAATGGATAAAGGACTTTAAGAGATCCTTTTCCAAAGAAGATATACTTCTATTCCTAGGTATATATCCAAAAGAAGGGAAAATAAGTATTCAAACAAATATCTGTGTACAAATGTTCATAGCAGCACTTTTTACAAAAGTCCAAAACTGGACATAACTCAAATGTCCATCATCTAATGAATGGATAAATAAAATATGGTATACTCATAAAACAGAATGTTATTCACCAATAAAAAGGAATTAAGTACTGATATGTGCTACAACATAATAAACCTTGAAAACATGCTTAAGTGAAAAAAGGTAGGCAGAAAAGTTTATATATGACTCCATTTCTATAAAGCATTTAAAAATGGTAAATCCAGAGTGGTGCCTGTGGCTCAAAGGAGCAGGGTGCCGGCCCCATATGTGGGAGGTGGAGGGTTCAAACCCAGCACTGGCCAAAAACTGCAAAAAAAAAAAAAAAAAAAAAAAAAAGTAAATCCATTGAAACAGAAAGCAGATTAGTGGCTTGCTTCTTTCCTTTTCTCCTTCCTTCCTCTTTTTTTTTTTTTTTGCAGTTTTTGGCCAGGGCTGGGTTTGAATCCGCCACCTCTGGCATAAGAGGCCAGTGCCCTACTCCTTTGAGCCACAGGCACCACCCCCGCTTTTTAAAAAAATGAAACAGTCCTGCTCAGCCTCCTAGTAGCTGGGACTACAGATGTCTACTACAATGTCAAACTAATTCTTCTATTTTATTTTGTTTTTTAGTAGAGATAGGGTCTCAGCTCAGACTAGTTTAGAACTCCTGAGCTCAAGCAATCCTCCCACATCGGTCTCTCAGAGGGCTAAGATTACAGGTGTGAGCCACTATGCCCAGCCTTACATACAGGGTTTCTCTAGGCAGTGATGAAAATGTTTTGGAACTAGATTGTGGATGTACTAAATGCTGCTAAACTATACATTTAAAACAGTTAATTCTATGTTATGTGAATTTTAACTAAAAAAGGTGACCAAAATAAAGTATTTACGGGTTAAATGATATTTGAGACTTGTTTTTCAAAGTCCTTCAGCAAAAATAAAATACATGGAGAGAGGGAAAGATAAAACTAGAGGTAAAATGTTGACAACTGGTGATGACAGGTACATGGGAGATCATTATGCTTGTTTCTACTTTCATATATGATCGAAATTTTTCATTATAAAGTTATAAAAAGTGAGATAGGAGGATTATTGCATTATTAGTCATGTGGGAAAACTGTAGACAACCTAAATGACCATGGAGGGCCAATGTGAACTAACAATAACATGGTAGACTCACACATGGAATACTCTGCAAGAAAGAGCACTTTACACATGGACATGGAAAAATGTCTTTGACATATTAGTAAGGGAAAATACCAAGGTACAAATAGTATGGTTAATATGAATAAAAATTTAGGGGGAAAAAAAAACTATGCTGACATATTGATATACCTCTATGAACAGAGGAAAACATCTGAAACCATATCCAACAAACTGCTAGAGTGGTTTTATCAAGGGAGTGGAACCAGGAGGCAAAAATGGGGTGAGGGAATATTTTCACTTTACATACAGGGTGGCCATTAAGTTCGTGTGCAATTTAAATTTACTTTTACTCCAAAAATTTATTAATTTTTTTAAATTATGTTTTTTTTTTTTTTTTTTAGACAGAGCCTCAAGCTGTCCCCCTGGGTAGAGTGCTGTGGCATCACTCACAGCAACCTCCAACTCCTGGGCTCAAGCGAGTCTCCTGCCTCCGCCTCCCAAGTAGCTGAGACCACAGGCGTCCGCCACAATGCCCGGCTATTTTTTTGGTTGCAGTCATCATTGTTGTTTGTCGGGCCCAGGCTGGATTCAAACCTGCCACCTTAGGTGTATGTGGCTGGCACCTTAGCCACTTGAGCCACAGGTGCTGAGCCTAAATTATATCTTTAATAACCAAAATTTTAAACATTGTTTTCAGACAGATATTGCTGGTGTCCTCCCAGTCACTCCTATCCTCCTTCAGGCTAAAAGAACCTTAATTTTATTCAGAAGCTGAGTATCCATGTACTCCTCAGTTCCAGGGGTGAATGTTCAATAATAGTCTTGCCCACCACAGTAATTCCATTCCCTTTGCTAGTGACAGGTTTATGATAAAGCAAGTATATATCGAAGACCTTTCAGGACTACTTTCCTTGCCCTGAAACAGATAGGTGTGGTGGCTTATGCTTACAATCCTAGGACTTTGGGAAGCTGAGGGAAAAGGACTGCTTGAGGTCAGGCGTTTGAGACCAGCCTGGGCAAAATAGTGAGGCCGTTTCTACAAAAAACAAAAAAAAAATTAGCCAGATGTGGTAGCACATACCAGTAGTCCCAGTTTCACCGGGGCTAAGAGGATTGCTTGAGCCCAGGAGTTTGAGGTTGCAGGGAGTTATGATGAGGCCACTGCTCTTTAGCATAGGCAACAAAGTGATACTCTGTCTCAAAAAAGAAGAGAAAATAGAGGAGGTGTTGCAAGCTGGCCAAATAGAACCCTCCAGAGATCATCCTCCTCCCACACCAAATTTATTATCCATGTAAGAAAGAACCTCCAATAAGAACCAAAAGTAGTCATCAAGAGTCTGCAAAAGTTGCTGCACTGCTGGGCTTGGGGTGCCCCCTAGTGTTAATATGGCCAGTGACCAATAACATATCATAACACTCAATTTGAATATCTGGGAAGACTTCTCAAGGATGGGTTCAAACAAGATCAATCTGAGAAGATAAGAATAAATACCAAAGCCTTTAACGCCCAGACATTAACAAATATCGAGAACACCTAGAAAAACATGACCTCACCAAATTGAATAAGGTACCAATCCTGGAGTGATGGAGGTATGTGACCTTTCAGAAAATGAATTCAAAATAGCTATTCTGAAAAAGTACAATTAACTTCAAGACAACACAGAAAAGGAATTCAGAAGCCTATCATGGATAATCAATGAAGAGACGTAAAAGAGAAATTCTGGAGCTGAAGAACTGAATTGACAAACTGAGAAATACATCAGTCTTTCAACAGTAGAACTGACAGAGCAGAAGAAAGAAATAGTGAACTTGGGCCAGTCTTGGTGGCTCACCCCTGTAATCCTAGCACTCTGAGAGGCCGAGGTGGGTGTATTGCCTGAGTTCAAAGGTTTTAAGACCAGCCAGAGCAAGAGACCTCATCTCTAAAAACAGCTGATGTTGTGGTGGGTGCCTGTATTTCCAGTTACTGGGGAGGCTGAGACAAGAGAATGGCTTAAGCCCAAGAGTTTGAGGTTGCTGTGAGCTGTGACATCACAGCACTCTACCAAGGGTGACAAATGAGACTCTGTCTCGAAAAGAAGAAATAATGAACTTGAAGACAAGCACCCAAAGAAAGCCCAGCAATGCTGCAACTTTTGCAGACTCTTGGTGATACTTTCCTGGCAACTACTTTTGGTTCTTATGGAGGTTCTTTCTTACATGGATAATAAATTTGTTGTTC
>NW_003852567.1:2666455-2673249 GCF_000181295.1 Otolemur garnettii
TGGATTCGAACCCGCCACCTTAAGTGTATGTGGCTGGCGCCTTAGCCGCTTGAGCCACAGGCGCCGAGCCCTCTTGTACCTTAAGTAAGAAAACTAAAACACAAACATATCAAAAATAATAATTACAACATTTTTAACAGATTGTATTTTAAGATATAAATGGAAATAACAAAAAGTCAAAGCATGGGAGGGATGAAGTTAAAGTGTAGTTTCTTTCAGCTTTCCCTTTACTTGCTTATTTGTTTGTTGTAAGCAGAGTTGTCATCTGTTTAAAATAACTAGTTGTAATCTGTTTTCGTAAACCTCATGCTAACCTTAGATTTAAACAACTACAACAGATACACAAAAAATAAAAAGCAAGAGATTAAAGCACACTACTAGAGAAAATAACTTGTACATGAAGAAAGGCAGGAAGGAAAGAGGGAAGAAAGGATAGATGGATGGAAGAAAGGAAGAAATGAATGAACAGAGGACTACAAAACATCCAGAATTCAAATAACAACATGACAGTAGTTGAGTCCTTATCTGTGAAAACTTTATTTTTATTTCTTTTTACATCACTATACTAACAAGGACTATCCTGTGAATAATACTGAATATAAATGGACTAAACTCTTCAATCAAAAAACACAGACTGGCTGAATGGACCAAAAAAAAAGACTCACCTACATGTGGTCTATAAGAATCCTGCTTCACCTATAAAGACATGAATAGACCAAAAAGAAAAGGATGGAAAAAGATAGTCCATGCAAACAGAAACTAAAAAAGAACAGGAGTAGCTATATACTTCTATCAAATAAAACCAATTTCAATACAAAAATTATAAAAAGTGACAAAGAAACTCTAATTTTTTTTTTTTTTTTTTTTTTGAGACAGAGTCTCATTATGTCACCCTGGGTAGAGTGCCGTGGTACCACAGCTCATAGTAACCTCAGACTCTTGGGCTTAAGCGATTCTCTTCCCTCAGCCTCCCAAGTAGCTGGGACACTTGCCACAATGCCAGTTACTTTTTGGTTGTGACAGTTGTCATTATTGTTTTAGCTGGCCCAGGCAGGGTTCAAACCTGCAAGCCTCAGTGTATGTGGCTGGAACCCTAACTGAGCTATGAGCACCACCCAAGAAAGTCTAATTTAATGATAAATGGGTCAATTCAGCAATAGGAAATAACAATTCTAAATATATATGCACTCAACACTGAAGCACCAAAATATATAAAACAATATTATCAGAACTAAAGAGAGAAATTAACACCAACACAGTAATAGTTGGAGACTTGAATACCCCACTTAACAGTACTAGACAGATTATCCAGACAGAAAATCAACAAAGAAACATTAGACTTAATCTGCGCTGTAGACCAACTGGAACTAATAGATACTTACACATCACTTTATCCAATAGCTATGGAATATATACTCTTTTCAGCTCATGGATCATTCATTCTCAAGCACAGACCATATGTTAGGATACAAAACAAGTCTTAACAAAATTCAAAAACACTGAAATCATATCACATATTTTCTGTGACCACAATGGAATAAAACTAGAAATCAACAACAAGAACTCCACTTGTAGTACTAGACAGATTATCAGTGCAGTACTAGATAGTTAGAAACTATCCAAGAACATGGAAATTAAACAGTATGTCCCTGAATGAACAGTGGGTCACTGAAGAAATTAAGAAGGAAATTAAAATTTTATTGAAACAAATAGTAGGATGCCGGCCCCATATACCAAGGGTGGCAGGTTCAAATCTGGCCCCAGCCAAATTGCAACAAAAAATAGCCCAGCATTGTGGCAGGTGCCTATAGTCCCAGCTACTCAGGGTGGGGCTGAGGTAAGAGAATCACCTAAGCTCAAGAGCTGGAGGTTGCTGTGAGCTATGACGCTACAGCCCTCTACTGAGGGTGACAAAATGAGACTTTGTCTCTAAAAAAAAAGTAGAAAAACTTCAAATAAACAACCTAACACATCTGAAAAAACTAGAAAAACAAGAGCAAACCAATCCCAAAATTAGTAGAAGAAAATAATAAAGAACAGAGCAGAAATAAATGAAATTGAAACCAAAAAATAACACAAAAGATCAATGAAAAACTTAAGTTGGTTTTTTAAAAAAATAAACAAAACTGACAAACCTTTAGCTAGACTAAAAAAAGAGAAATAAATAAAATAAAATAAAGCAAATAAAATCACTCATGAAAAAGGAGACATTACAATTGATACTGTAAAAATTCAAAAAATCATTAGAGACTACTATAAGAAACCATACAGCAATAAATCGGAAAACCTTGAAGAAATAAATAAATTCCTTAATATATATATACAACCTGCCAAGGTTAAACCAGGAAGAAATAAAAAAATCTGAATAGATCAATAACAAGTAATGAGAGAGAATCAATAAGAAAAAGTCTCCCATCAAAGAAAAGCCCAACATTTGATGGCTCACTGCTGAATTCTGCCAAACATTTAAAGAACTAATACCAATCCTACTTAAACTACTCCAAAAAATTAAGGAAGGGGGAATACTCCCAAACTCATTCTACAAGGCCAGTATCATCACCCTGATACCAAAACCAGAGAAAGAGACAATAAAAAAACAGACTAAAAGCCAAATTTCTGATGAACATAGATGCAAAAATCCTCAACAAAACGCTAGCAAACCAAATTCAATAACACATTAAAAAGATTATTCACCATGATCAAATGGGATTCATACTGGGGATGTGAAGATGGTTCAACATACACAAATCAATGTGACACATAATATCAACAGAACAAAAGGCAAAATCATATGACCATTTCAATTGATGTTGAAAAAGCCTTTGATAAAATGCAACACCCCTTCATGATAAAAACTCATACAAGTAGATACAGAAGGAAAATACCTATTATACTGAATGGGGAAAAATGGAAAACTTTCCTAAGATCTGGAACAAGATAAGGATGCCCACTTTCACTGCTGTTATTCAACACAATGCTGGAAATTCTAGCTAGAACAATCAGGTAAGAGAACGAAATAGAGGGCATCCAAACTGGAAAGGAATTCAAATTATTCTTATTTGCAAAGTAATCTTCTTATTTGTAGACAGAAACCTTAAGACTCCACCAAAAAAAACCTATGGAGCTGATAAACAAATTCAGTAAAGTTGCAGGAAAAAAAAATCAACATATAAAAATCAGTTCACTATATGTCAATAGTAAACAATTTGAAGAAATTAAGAAAGCAATCCCATTTATAATAACTATAAATAAAAACAAAATACCTAGGCCTAAACTTAACCAGAGTGAAAAGTCTCTACCAATAAAACTACAAAATATAATGAAAAAAACTAAAGAGGACATTAAAAAAAGAGGAAAGATAGTCTATGCTCATGGATTGGAGCATAGACAATTAATACTGTTAAAATGTCCTTACTTCCCAAAGCAATCTACGGATTCAATGTAATCCACATCGAAATGTCATCAACTTTCTTCACAGAAATAGAAAAAATAATTTTAAAACTTACATGGAACCACAAAAGACCCAGAATAGCCAAACACAACTTGAGCAAAAAGAACCAAACTGGAGGAATCATATTACCTGACTTCAAATTATATTATAGAGCTGCAGTAATCAAAACAGAATGGCATGGCAATAAAAACAGACATACAGACCAGTAGAAGAGAATAGAGAATCCAGAAAAAAATCTGCACATTGACAGTAAACTTGCTTTTGACAAAGGTGTCAAGAACATATGTTGGGGAAAGGACAGTCTCTTCAATAAGTGCTGCTAGGAAAAAAATGGACATCCATATACAGAAGAATGAAACTAGAGTCCTATCTCTTGCCATATATTAAAATCAAATGGATTGAAGACTTAAATCTAAGACCTAAAACTATGAAATTACTAAAAGAAAACACTGGGGAAATATTTTAGGACATCAGTCTGGGGACAATTATTTCTTGCATAATATCCCAAAACACATGAAACTCAAGCAAAATTGGACAAATGGATCAAACTGGATTATAGTAAGCTTCTGCACAGGAAAGAAAACAATCAACAAAGGGAAGAGACAACCACAGAATGGAAGAAAATATCTTTGAAGTACTCATTTGATAAGGGATTAAAACTAGAATATACATATAAAGAGCTCCAACAACTCAAGAGGAAATAAATCAAATAATCTGATTAAAAATGGGCAAAATGGGGCCAGTTGTTGGAGCTTCTCATATATATATCTTCTAGGTTTCTTGGGGCAATGGGGTCTCACTCCAGCTCAGGCTGGTTTGGAACCTGTGAGCTCAGGCATCCACCTGCCTCAGCCTCCCGAGTGCTAGCTTCTATCACTTTTCTAAAAAAGTTTTTTATTTTTTTATTTTTGAGACAGAGCCTCAAGCTGTTGCCCTGGGTAGAGTGCCATGGCATCACAGCTCATAGCAACCTCCAACTCCTGGGCTCAAGCAATTCTCCTGTCTCTGCCTCCCAAGTAGGTGGGACTACAGGTGCCCGCCACAACACCCGGCTATTTTTTGGTCACTGCTGTCATTGTTGTTTGGTGGGACCGGGCTGGATTCGAACCCGCCAGCTCAGGTGTATGTGGCTGGTGCCTTAACTGCTTGAGCCACAGGCGCTGAGCCTAAAAAAGTTTTTATTGGCTTGAAGAAGATTGTGTGATGGTTATTAAAACTAGGATGGAAACAAAAGAGTGTGGAAAATCAGGATCCAGGCCTAAGGAAGAGATAATATTCTAGGCCTCAAGGCTGCTGCTACGTCCCTGCTCCATGTATCCAGCAGTCCTATCACTCCTTAAGGGGAACAAACATCAGAGGCAGTGCATCAAAGGTTTGCTTCATTAGTGGTCATTTACAGTCACTCCCCACTCTCTCAAGAATTTATAAAAATTTCAAAAAAAGGCTCGGCGCCTGTGGCTCCAGCAGCTAAGGCGCCAGCCACATACACCTAAGGTGGTGGGTTCGAATCCCCAGCCCGGGCCCGCCAAACAACAATAATGGCTGCAACCAAAAAATAGCCGGGCGTTGTGGCGGGCGCCTGTGGTCCCAGCTACTTGGGAGGCTGAGGCAAGAGACTCGCTTGAGCCCAGGAGTTGGAGGTTGCTGTGAGCAGTGAAGCCATGGCACTCTACCCAGGGGGACAGCTTGAGGCTCTGTCTCAAAAAAAAAAAAAAAAAAAAAATTCAAAAAAAATAAAAATATTGAAACAATTTTACAGAGAACACCCATGTACCCTACCTAGATTCTACCATTAACATACTTTTTCATATATCTATTCATTCTTTTATCCATCTTATCAATTTACCTCATTTTTAAATGCATTTCAAAGAAAGCTGTAGAGGTGAGCACACTTAGCTTAAATTTTTCAGCATTTCATTATCTAGAATTTGATTTAGGATTTTTTTTCCCCCTTTGCAGGTAAAAGTTATACAGTGAAATGCATAAATCTTAAGTGTATCTTTGCTGAATTTTGACAGTTACATAACCCAACCCTCTATCAAAATATAGATTACTCTCATCTCAGAAATCCCTCAGGCCCCTTCCCAATCATACCTTCACTTTTGAGACTGGTACATGGAAGTTCCTATGGAGAAAGAAAAAGAAACTCTAACTACTTTAGGAATAATTAAAACAATACAACTACAGTATAATACTAAATATAAAACATATATCCCAAATATCCTGTACTTCCTCTGTACTCATCAACTTTGCATGCCTGAAGCTAGCTCCGATCCCTGTATTAATGTGAAGACTCTAGGTTTACAGACTTTTCATATAAATACAATTCTAACAATCTCTGTGGTCTGGTCAAAGCAGATTAGGAATTATAAAATCTGAATGGAAATGGGCTGTTTTATGCAAAGCAAAGAGTAGTAATCACCTAATAAGGGTACAGACAGAAAAAGCCATATAAAGCAGATGTAAGAATTGAAAAGAGGTAAAAATCTGGTCATTTAATGCAGGGGCAAAAGGTTCTACGCACTCAAGAGCATCCGTGATGATACCATCAAACTACAGAAAAGAGAACTTTGTTTTGGACTCCAAAGTTTCATTACTGTGGTTTCAATTAAGTGCCCCAAAGATCTATCATATATGATTTTGCTGAGACATGATTCTGAATGACATGTGGCTGACTTACATGGAAAGTGAGTCAGCCACTTGGGTTAGAAGAAATCCAGGTGGCTGCCCAGCATCTATATCTGATTTTGGCTTTAATGTCATTTACAGGTTGCCATATGTTCAGAAACTAGAAAAATGATAAAAGTATTCCTTCTTAGTAAAAATGATCCTGACAAAAGAAAAAAACAGCTACTAGAGTTGATAATAGATGTGAACAGGTCTAAGAAATAGAAGGTTCTTGGCTAGAAACTATGTTTTCGATAAAAGATAAGTTGCCTAGGATTGTTGATATGAAATAGCTCTTCACATGCTCTCCTCAGATCATAAAGTGACTCATGAAACTGAATGTTTCTGTCAGTAAAAATGCTAGATTGTACAGAAGAAATTTCATAACCAAGGGGGTGGTTATCTATAAATGTGGGAAAGGCAGAACTCCTATAAATCCTTGCATGTGAATTATCAAAAAAACCCTAAATATAGTATACTTTATTAAAAGGCAGTTAAGATATGGCACACATTTCTCAAAGATTCCTGCCAAAGTGATGAAAATAAAACGACCTTTGAAGGCTTAAGAAATAAATTTTATTAGCTTGGTGTCTGTGGCTCAAGTAGCTAAGGCACCAGCCACATACACCTAAGGTGGCGGGTTCAAATCCAGCCCAGGCCCACCAAACAACAATGA
>NW_003852567.1:2674423-2695513 GCF_000181295.1 Otolemur garnettii
AAAAAAAAAAAAAAAAAAAAAAGAAAGAAAGAAAGAAAGAAAATACTCACTGCCATGGGGTCCACTATTAGAAGAAGTGAGGGCAAAGAGTGTATGAGAAGCAAGAAAGCACAAAAATAGAGAAAGGGACTGTTGAAGTGAAAGAAGCAAATTGACAGCAGCCATTTCTAGCTTATAAATCCCCAAAACTGCTTCTAATTCTAAGTCACAAAGAACATGTGTGGGCACTGCTAAATTTAGGATTGCTAAATCATATCTAAATCTTTAATCTAGTATTTACAAGATAAAAAGTGGTCGCATACCTGGCATTCAAAATACCTCATGTTCTGTATATACTGCAGGAAAAACCTCACATATGCTTACACAACTTTTGTCACGTATAAACTGCATTGCTTTTACATTTCTTTCGATTTTATTCTGAAGCTTATCTATTGAACTAGCTTCCGATTTATGGACATATCCTCAGAATCATTTCCAAGTTGATTGCTCAGACTTTGAGTTGTATTTGATAGACCAACTGTTCAGAACTCTGTCTCCACCCTGGCCTGTGCTCGACTGGGACAGGTATTAATAATATGCACTGAAATTACCAGAGTAGGACAAATCAATACTCAGTATATGTATGTTCCATGGGCTAGATCACCCAAAGACTACCATAGGAAGTCTACAACTTGCCCTTTCTGGTTACACACATGTGCATGGACACTATAGTCCAGGTGTCCTCAAACTATGGCCCACTGGCCACATGCAGCCCACCTAGGACATTTATCTGGAACGCTGGGTGTTTTTGTTGCTGATGCCTGTCCTGCTTAGCAGCAGACTTGTCCTGGGGCCTGCAGTCTGGCCCACCAATGGTCTGAGGGACAGTGAACCGGCCCCCTGTTTAAAAAGTTTGAGGACCCCTGCTATAGTCTGACTCCATCATGGTAAGAGGCCCCTTTTTATAACACAAAGTTTCATCACAGCTGCATAGGGCAGAAAGCAGAAATGGATGAGACAGTTATTCAGTGAAGAATTAACCTTACCCAAAGAGGTGTGACCTTTCTACATGGCTTCTGAGCTCTAAACCTACTGGAATGCCATGCCTGATAGCAGTACCATCATTTGCCTAGAGCCTTGGATCTCTGGATCATCTAATAATATCATTTAGGAGCAGGCTGGCCACACTGGATAGTTTTAGAGTGGGGGCTTTAGGTCACATAGTATCAGTAGACCTCTGGAAAGACTAGAGACTGAGATCAGTCACATAGGCAGCCAGCCATGGCTACACAATGGAACCCCAATAAAAACTCTGAACACTCAGGCTTGAGAGAGCTTTCTTGGTTGGCAATGTGTATATATTGTCACACACTGACACTGAGAAAATAACACTGTCTCAACTCCCCAAGAGAGAACAAATGAAGTGCCACATTCAGCACTTTTTTGAACTTTGCCCGAAATACTTTCCTTGGCTGATTTAACCTGTATTCTTTTCCATGTAATAGAACGGTAAATAAGAGTATCACCATCAGTGAATTCAGTGAGTCCTTTCACCAAATTTTCAAGCCTTAGGGAACACTGAACTTGTAGTTGGTATCAGGAGTGGGTATCAGGAGTGAGTGGTAAGGTGGACTGTTTTGTATAATTTAGCAGTTGTCTAAACTCTTGCAGTAGGTGTCAGAAGTGAGGGTAGTCATGTGGTCTGGGTTTCATCTAACTTCTTAGTTTGCTGACTCCTTGCAACAGTGCTATTATTCCTCTTTTTTTGAGACAGAGCCTCAAGTTGTCCCCCTGGGTAGAGTGCTGTGGCATCACAGCTCACAGCAACCTCCAACTCCTGGGCTCAAGCGAGTCTCTTGCCTCAGCCTCCTGAGTAGCTGGGACCACAGGCGCCTGCCACAACGCCCTGCTATTTTTTGGTTGCAGCCATCATTGTTGTTTGGCAGGCCCGGGCTAGATTCGAACCCGCCACCTTAGGTGTATGTGGCTGGCGCCTTAGCTGCTTGAGCCACAGGCGCCGAGCTGCTATTATTCCTCTTTTTAGGCATCCATTACTAACACACTTGTACTTGGTAGAGTTATCTGCATATGTGCCTTATCCCTACTATTGGCCTCTGAGCCTTGAGTGCTGCTACCTTCCCCCAGACCTATCCTAGAACTGGCCCATTGTGGCTGTTAGTATACAGTGGGCAGATTCACTGAATCATGCAAAGTATAGTGGGAATAAAACTGACGTTATTTTGATTCCTCCTCTCCCATAGTTATCACTTTAAAAGGCATTGATAGCAACAACTCTAGCATTGCTGGTATTTACCTTTGTTCGGAAAGAGCATCTACAGGCAATAACTGAGGTGCGAGAGCAGGGTCCACAGTCTCCTTCATGGCACAGCTTTTCACAGGTATGAATGAAATCTTTAATAAAAATGAAAAGAGCTAGGAATGACAATTGCAACTATTCATTTTCATATTCCTAAATTCACTAGCCACATTGGTCTTCCAAATCTACTTCCTACAACTCCAGAATCAGAGTTGAGGGAAGAAGGATGTCATCAATCTTTCTTCCCTTCATCCAGCAGACTGGGCCTTTTTTTAACAAGGACAGGGCCCAGCATTAAACAATGGAATATACTTTGGAGTGCATGATGCTTATCCTAAGTCAAAGAACAGAACTCTTTCTTTAGGCCCCAAGCCTCTAAGTTAGACTCATGTTTTCTTAAATTGTTGCCATGGATGAATTTACTGAAATGCTCTTAACTCTGAAAGTCACCTGGGGATCATAAAAATCATAATCCATGATCCATAATTTCACTGTCTCAAGCTATGTGAATGTCTAGCTATGGTCAGCCTAGAATCACTCTGCTAAACTAGGTTTAGGATAAGTCTTGTTTCTAGGATCTCTCTGGGATAACTCCAGAATCTCTTTCTTATAGCTAATATTAATACCATATTTTTTATATCCTTTAACTTTTAGCCTTGTTTTATTTTGGACTCTAAAATCTATCTCCTGAAGACAGAATATAGTTTGGGTCTTAGTTATTTTTTTTAATCTAGCCTGAAAAATTTGCTTCTGTTTAAATCCATTCATACTTATTGTTACTGGTAATGTAGTAGGATTTACACCTGCCATTTTAGTTTTCTATCTGTCTCATGGTTTTGTAATTAATCTAATCCTTCTTGACTGCTTTCTTTCACATTCAGTAAAGATTTTTCCATAGTGTAATTCCTTTACTGATATATTTTACTATATTAAATTATTTTCTTAATGGCTGCTCTAAGGCTTTCCATATGCATCTTATCAGAATCTACTTCAGATTTATATTAATTCCAATGAGACACAGAAGCTTTACTCATATATTGTTCTTTTCCTCTTCTCCATTTTTTTGTCATATATTTTATATCTATGTTACAAATCCAATACATATATAAAATTATTTTATATACAGTTATCTATAATATTAAAGAAGCTGAGAAAAAAAGGAGTGGATATATATAGTTTATTTTTTCATTTACCATTTCTGGCTTTCTTCATTTGTTCCTGTGGATTTGTTACCATCTGGTATCATTTCCTTATTCCAATACAAATTTGATCACATGCACCTCCTTTGGGCTGTTAATTGCCAAATGTATTTCTACATGTTATAGGCCTACCAATAATACACATTTTTTTTAATCAGTTGAGAAAATTTATACTCTTTTACAATTACAACATCACCTTTACTAGTGCTCTCTGTCATGTGGATTTGAACTTTCATTTGTGTTTACTTGCTTTTAGCCTGAGAAACTTTATTAGTATTTATTGTAATCCAAGTCGACCTGCTAGCAATGAATTTTCTTTTCTTTTCTTTTTATTTCTGAGACAGTCTCATTATGTCGCCCTTGGTAGAGTGCCATGGCATCATAGCTCACAACAACCTCAAACTCTTGGCCTTAAGTGATTCTCCTGCCTTAGCCTCCCAAGTAGCTGGGACTACAGGCACCCACCACAATGCCCAACTATTTTTTGTTGTAGTTGTTGTTATTTGGCAGGCCTGGGCTAAGTTCGAACTCACCAGCTCTGGTGTATTTGACTGGCGCCCTAGCAGCTGAGCTGCAGGCACTGAGTCCCGGCTACTTTTTAGTTGCAGTTGTCATTGCTGTTTACGTAACCTGGGCCTGGTTTGAAGCCACCAGCGTCAGTCCATGTGGCTGCCACCATAACCACTGTGCTACAGGTGCTGAGCCATCATTGATTCTGATATGAAGTCTGAGAAGTCCACTGTTAATCTTATAGAGGTCCCTTTGTATGTGAGGAGTCATTTTTTTTCTTGCTGCTTTTAAGATTTTCTCCTTGTTTTTGTCCTTTGGCATTTTTATTATGTGTCTGACTATGGCTCTCTTTGCATTTATTGTACTTGGAATTTGTTAAGTTTCTTGGATGTGTAGACTAACATTTTTCAGTAAATTGTAACATTTTCATTCATTATCTCTTCAAATATTTTCCTGCTCATTTTTACTCTCTTTCTCATAGTCCCATTACATGTATACTGGTGCACTTAAAGGTGTACCACATTTCTCTAAGGCACTATTCCTTTTTTTATTCTTTTTTGTCCCTGTCTTTTGGATTACATAATCTCTATTGATCTATTTTCATGCTTATTGCTTCTGCTAGCTCAAATCTAGTGCTGAGGCTCTTTAACAAATTTTTATTTATTTATTTTTTGAGACAGAGTTGCTCTCGGTAAAGTGCTGTGGCATCATAGCTTACAGCAATCTCAAATTCTTGGGCTCAAGTGATTCTCTTGCCTCAGCCTTCCAAGTAGCTGGGACTATAGGTGCCTGCAACAATGACTGGCTATTTGTAGAGACGGGGTCTCACTCTTGCTCAGGCTGGTCTTGAACCCATGAGCTCAAGCAATCTAGCCGTGTTGGCCTCTGAAGTGCTAGGATTACAGGTGTCAGCCACTATGCCCGGCCAAATTTTTCATTTTGGTTATTGTATTTTTGACTTCCAGAATTTCCACTGGATTCTTTTTCTAATTTCTGTATGTTTAATGACATTCTCCATTTGATGAGACAAAGGTTTCAAACCTTCTATTACTTCTTTAAGCATGGTTTTTCTCAATTCTTTGAACATATTTATAATGGGTATTCTAAAGTTTTTTTTTTTTTGGAGACAGAGTCTCAGTATGTCATCCTCAGTAGAGTGCTGTGGCAACTTTAAACTCTTGGGCTTAAGTGATCCTCTTGCCTCAGCCTCCCAAGTAGCTGGGACTACAGGTGCCTGCCACAATGCCCGGCTATTTTTTGGTTATAGTTGTCATTGTTTAGCGGGCCCAAGCTGGATTTGAACCCACCAGCTCTGGTGTATGTGGCTGGTGCCTAAGCCACTTGAGCCACAGGTGCTGAGCCATCTTGAGAAACTTTTAAGAAACTAGGCTGAGTTGGACTGAGAAGTTCAAAGACAAACCTGTGGCTAGTAGTAATAGTGCTGCTCAAGTTTTTGGACCTAGTTTGTCTGTAGAAAAATTTTTCAGGTCTTTTAGTATCTCACCCGGTGGGAAATTTCTATCCCAAAGATATAGATAGCCTCAGTACAAGAGACTGAGTAGAATTGTACTTTCAGAGTTGATAGCATGAGGAGCTCCCTGTAGATCCGCTCCCCAGCACAATAAGCAAAGCTGGGGAAAACTGTAAAAATTAGTCATTTAAAGTCTGAAAACTGTACTAAGGTCATCCATCAAATGAACAAATGTTTATTCAAGAAAATCTAGTCAAACTTAGTAAGCAACAGCAAGAATTTGTGACAATGATCTACAACATACACCCCCCTTCCTCCCTTCAGCTCAGCTGAAAATCTACACTCAGAATTAGTGTAGCTAAGAAGACAAAGCTTCTTCTCCTCTCAGCTCCCAGTCAAGGGTTACTATATTCACCAGAAAAGGCACATTGCCAGCACTTCTCTTCTCCTCCAACTCTTAAGTTGAAAAGGCTGAATTTCTGGTGAATGTAGCTGAGAGGGTGGGGCTCCTTTTCTCCACCCAGCTGCCAGTTCTGTAGCATGGAGGCCCTACCCCAATTGCAGCAGAATATTGGGACCCAAATCATCCTCACTCCAACTCACTTATAGGGCAGAGCAGTGACTCCATGGCACTCTACCCACGGTGACAACTTGAGACTCTGTCTCCAAAAAAAAGTTTCCCAAGATTAAAAGTCGGCTAAAGGCCAGCTGTAGTGGCTCATACCTGTATTACCAGCACTTTGGGGGGCTAAGATGGGAGGTCTGCTTGAAGTTAACAGTTTGAGACCAGTGTGGGCCACATAATATGATACTATCTCTACAAAAAATAAAAGAATTAGCTGGATTCAGTGGTGAATACTAGCAGGCCCAGCTATTCAGGGGTGTGGCTGAGGCAGGAAGTTTGCTTGAGTCTTCAGTGATCTAAGATTGCACTGTTAGACTCTAGCCAGGGAAACAGAGTGAGACACTATCTCTTTAAAAAAAAAATTAATAAAAAAATTTGCACAGTTATCCTCTAATCTAATCCATTAACTTGCTTTTGTACCACCTTAAGGTCTATTACTGATAGTTACTATCCCTCTCTTGCTCAAGTCCCCTTGTATTACCTACTTAACATTTCCTTTTTCTTTCTTTTCTTTTTTTTTGTCCAAGACAGAGCCTCAAGCTGTCCCCCTGTGTAGAGTACCGTGGCATCACAACTCACAGCAACCTCCAACTCCTGGGTTCAAGAGAGTCTCTTGTCTCAGCCTCCCAAGTAGCTGGGACCACAGGCGCCCGCCGCAACACCCACCTATTTTTTGGTTGCAGCCGTCATTGTTGTTTGGTGGGCCTGGGCTGAATTCAAACCCGCCATCTTGGGTGTATGTGGCTGGCGCCTTAGCCGCTTGAGCCACAGGCACCAAGCCAACATTTCCTTTTTCTCTCATTGCCAACAGTATACCTAAAAGCCCCTCAGCTAGGATTTTTGGTCATTGTATATGAAATTTTATAGAATCCATGTACATTTGGAAAAGGGGAAAACTAACGGACAACTGATTTTCCTAATACAGTTGGAACATGTATTAAAATATGAGGAGAGCTTTTCTCCTCTGTAATTTTAAAGTCAGATTGAAAAAAAATGATTAAGTAGGGTGCTCTTACCGATTCCTGCAGGTATTTAGAAGAAACAGAAATCTATCTATCTTCTTGATAAAATGAAAACCAAATCTAAAGAATCTAGCATTACCAAAAAGATGCATGGTTAGTTATAGGAATACCTTTTCTATTTAGTCTCAGTTGCCTGCTTTCATTTTTCTAAATACGTGGCCTTTGAACACTCACTCAGGAGAGTTGCCAAGTCACTGCAAACTTGCATGCATATACTCCCCAATGACAGGGCCAGACAGGTTCAATTAGAAACTCAGACCATTTTATATCTAATTCTAACAAGCATTTTCTGGTTTCTATGTCCAAGTAATCAGAAGCCACAAATCAGAAGGGGGAGTCATTAAAGATAGGCCGCCAGGCATGGGACAAATTGCCTGAGAAACCTCTACAGTCCCTAAGGGCAGCTCTGCATTCACTGTAATGTAGTAAGTGAGGTTCAAGAAAACGATGACTGAGTCAATAAGAAAGAAATTATGCTGGACACAGTGGCTCATGCCTGTAATCCTAGCATTCTGGGAGGCTGAGGCAGGTGGATTGCTTAAGTTCACAAGTTCGAGACTAGCCCGAGCAAAAGTGAGACCTCATCTCTACTAAAAATAGAAAAAACTGAGGCAAGAAGATCACTTGAGCCTGAGTTGGAGGTTGCTGTGAGCTATGACATCGTGGCACTCTACCCTGGGGGACAGCTTGAGACTCTGTCTCAAAATAAATAAATAAATAACCTCCACCAACCCATTTAAAGAAAAGAATGTAAATTTTACAAAAACCTTCATCCAAAATGATGTTTTGTGTTTTTTTTGAGACAGAGCCTCAAGCTGTCCCCCTGCGTAGAGTACCATAGCATCACAGCTCACAGCAACCTCCAACTCCTGGGCTCAAGTGAGTCTCCGGCCTCAGCCTCCTGAGTAGCTGGGACCACAGGCACCCATCACAACGCTCGGCTATTTTTTGGTTGCAGTCATTGCAGTCATTGTTGTTTGGTGGGCCTGGGCTGGATTCGAACCCGCCACCTTAGGTGTATGTGGCTGGAGCCTTAGCCAATTGAGCCACAGGCTCCAAGCCCCAAAATGATGTTTAAGAGGTGCTATCCTCAGTTAGATGGGAAACTTAGCTATAAAGAGTGATAGTCCTTAAGTGGTCTAAATCGTGGAAGTGATATAATTATATCTCAAATTCATCAGCTAAAATTATCTTCCTGCCTCAGCCTCCCAAGTAGCTGGTACTACAAGTATATGCCACTGCATCTGGCAGAATTTTAATTCTTCAATATCTTACCCATAGTTATTTCAGTATGTTCCTATTATATGAACATGCTTTCTAAAAACACTTGCTGAAACCTGGATTAGTAAAAACATATGTAGTATTCATACTAGTGTAGACACCTAGGAGAAATCATAACCCTCCTTGGAATAGTATCTCATCACAATTGTCTAGAATTTATAATAAAATACCTGAATCACGGAGTATATTTTCACAAGTATACTTTGAAAAGGAAAAAGTACTACTCAAATTTCATCATAAGAACTTCTGCTATTGTTATTGGTATTGCTGCCAAATATTTACATTAATATTTTTAAAGCCAACTTTATGTATACTAGTTACCTAAGGAACCACAAGGCAGAGGCTTGCCACACACTTTTCCACATGAAGGGACAGGATCCATGCACGTTTTCCGACCACTACTTCCAAATTCTAACAACTGGCTGAGAGGAGTTTGGCCACAAGGGCAACAGCGCACCAACTGGGGGAGCCGGGGGCATAGCTGGCAGGGCTGAGGGTGGCATACTTGAGAACATGTATGGTTCCCACATTTCAAGTCCCTGTTAAAAAAACAACAACATATTATTACATAATTGTTACATAAACTGCAGCTTTATTATAATTGAGGAAAATGAAACACCTTACTTGCCACACATCTTTAAACAGCTGAAGTTCCCAAATCCATCAGACTTTCCTACATCTGTTCCACATAACACATCTCGGGAGGTGCTGCCACAGTAGCATACTTGAGGACATAATTTCAAAAACAAAAGATTAGTAACCTGCATGAGATCTTATAATATTCTAAATGATCTATAAGAAAACACAAATGCCGGCTCGGCGCCTATAGCTCAACCGGCTAAGGCGCCAGCCACGTACACCTAAGGTGGCGGGTTCGAATCCCCAGCCCGGACCCGCCAAACAACAATGATGGCTGCAACCAAAAAATAGCCGGGCGTTGTGGCGGGCGCCTGTGGTCCCAGCTACTTGGGAGGCGGAGGCAGGAGACTCGCTTGAGCCCAGGAGTTGGAGGTTGCTGTGAGCTGTAATGCCATGGCACTCTACCCAGGGGGATAGCTTGAGGCTCTGTCTCAAAAGAAAACACAAATGCCACTCATTAGTATGTTGATCACTCCTGATGTAGAAATGAATGTGGCTTATATAGCAGCTCTAAGATCCACCTGATAGCTTTATCACAGAAATACATAAATAAATAAATAAATAAATTCCTTGTTAAACTCTGTTAATATTTCATAGTGCCTCTACATCCTAAGAACAGCATCAAAGTGAAGCAACCCCTAAATTAAGAGAACACTATCTGGTCTAAAAGGCTGTGCTTAAACACCACGGATTGTGAGGCTCCCTAGGGTCCTCTAGAAATGTGACAGGGATGGACCAGCTGAGCTGGTAGGATTGGTGGAGGGATTGACACCTGGATTCCCCATCCTCACTTCAACCCAAGAAGAACAGACTTCATACTTTCTATAACAGGGTTTATATAAAATGCTTAAAGGTCCCTGTTGTTAAAAATAAATTTAAAAAATTACTATGATGGTATGAAATCTTTAATAATTTGTATACTACTATTGTTGAATTTAAAGTAATCATGTTTGAGCAGTCATACTATGAAGTTTCAAATAACTTGACTATTACTTGCTAGACAGAGAACCCCAATCTAATGATTTTCTTATGGGTTCAAGAAATAATAGATTCCTTTACTCTCTGGGATTAGCAATACACATATGTTACTTTTAGAGAGCTATTTTTTTTTTTTTTGAGACAGAGCCTCAAGCTGTCCCTGTGGGTAGAAGTGCTGTGGCATCACAGCTCACAGCAACCTCCAACTCCTGGGCTCAAGCAAGTCTACTGTCTTAGCCTCCCAAGTAGCTGGGACCACAGGCGCCCGCCACAATGCCCAGCTATTTTTTGGTTGCAGCCGTCATTGTTGTTTGGCGGGGCCAGGCTTTGAACCCGCCACCTTAGGTGTATGTGGCTAGCACCTTAGCCACTTGAGCCACAGGTGCCGAGCCTAGAGAGCTATTTTTTAGATGACTAAAATTTAACAGAGTTCTATTAAGAACTGATTTAAGAATTAATTTTCATTAATGTAATTTTTCTAAGTGTCATTTTACACTTTTAGTTTACAATAAAACTTATCTCATTAAAATCAATCTATGCAAGTAAATCCTGCCCTACATAATATGTAGTGACCAGAAAAGTGAAAAGCAAATTGAAATTGTGCAGATCTAATGCTGATTTTCTTTTTCCTCAGAACAATCTAAATAGCTACTTGCACAGAAAATCAACATCTGAATAAATGCAATATTATAAAAACATCAAATCTTAAAAATCACATGATAAACACATCCCATTTTCTAGTGAGTACATATGTTATTTGTCTCCTGTTCTAAAACTCATTTAATAGTCTGGGTGCAGACAGGCTCACACCTGTAATTCTAGTAATTGGGAGGCCAAGGCAGGTGGATTGCCTGAGTTCACCGGTTTAAGACCAGCCCCATCTCTAAAAATAGCTGGGTGTTGGGGCAGGCACCTGTAGTCTCAGCTACTTGGGAGGCTGAGCAAGACATTTTCTTGAGCCCAAGAGTTTGAGGTTGCTGTAATCTGTGACGCCAAGGCACTCTACCAAGGGCAACAAACTCTGTCTCCAAAAAAATAAAAAATAATAACAAAAATAAAACTCATTCAATAAAGACTTATTGAACGGGTATCACCTGTGGCTCAGTGGGCAGGGCCCTGGCCAAACTGTAACAAAAAAATAGCTAGGCCTTGTGGCAGGCACCTGTAGTCCCAGCTGCTCAGGAGCCCAAGGCAAGAGAATCACCTAAGCCCAGGAGTTGGAGGTTGCTGTGAGCTATGATGCCATAGCACTCTACTGAGGGTGATAAAGTGAGACTCTGTCTCTAAAAAAAAAAAAAAAAGACTTATTGAATGCAGGAAATGCAATCAATTTTTGTGGAATCAATACATTAGTAAACAAACCCTGGCAACTAGGAGCTTCTCTAAGTAGGTTCTTCTTTGGTAAGTTTCTGTTCAAACAGAACAGAGGCTTTTATGAGGTAATGAACAGAGAGCTGTGAACAAAAAAGTCAAAGGCAATAACACTGTGAAAATAAAAGTATAATGATTAATTAGAAAATAATCTGAGTACAATTCTAAAAAGCTCTTCTATGCTTAGGTACAAGAGATAGAAATATGATCTGGTGACAAAAATTGGAGCTGGTTAAACAGTATTAATGAATCAAAGACGTCTGGAGAAAGGACCCTGTTGCCAGCCTTAATCTGTTCAGTATTTTATCAACACACAAATAAGACCCCAAAGGAATGCTTATTAAATCTCTAGATAAGGTCGAAAGGGATTAGAGGGATTATAATTTCAAAAAACTATACGTGTGGCCCAAATACTCTGCTAAATATTTAATGCAGACAAAAAATTTTCAACTGGGTTTGAAAAATCACCTATACAGAAAGAAATAAGAGATTAGAATCCATACAAATTTGTACAAGACAGACTTTAGGTAACTGAGGTGAGTAAAGCCCAACATGAATCAAGAGCTAAAAATGGCCAGGATCCAGCGGACTCTCCAAAAGCATCATCTATATTGCTAAGACCAAAGTGCCAGTAGTATACTTAACTCCTGCTTTACCTCAAAATAGATCTGAAGCAGCCTGTAAGGATATGTGAAATTTAACAAGAGAACATAAATTAAAAGATGTGAAAAGAAAGAAGAAAGCAGTAGTAGGAATACAGAATGAGCCATAGCTAAAAAATGTACACTATAAAGGTAAACATTATGTCAGTTATATAGGATTCCTAAGATAAAACATGATCAATAGTCTTTGAGGAAAAACAATTATTTTAGGAACTAAGACCAAGCAGGAATTTATCCCAAGAGGATCATAAAAAGAACATTGAGTAGGCTGGGCTCTGTTGTTCATGCCTGTAATCCCAGCCCTCTGGGAGGCCGAGGTGGGTGGATTGCTTGAGCTCAAGAGTTGGAGACCAACCTGAGCAAGAGCAAGACCTTGTCTCTAAAAATAGTCCGGTGTTGTGGTGGGTGCCTGTCGTCCCAGCTGCTTGGGAGGCTGAGGCATGAGAATCAATTGAGCCCAAGAGTTTAAGGTTGCTGTGAGTTATGATACCCCAGTATACAACCCCAAGGCAACTGAGTGAGACTCTGTCTCAAAAAAACAAACAAAAAACCCCACTGAGTAATATACAGCACAGTTCCTTACATAAAAATCCTAATAGAGCACACCACAAAACATTTTGCATAATTGTAACTGTAAGTGCCAACTTAGGTCAATAGTATCGCCCCAAGGTGAGACTTAATGAAATAACAATCTAGAAGGGACCAATACCTTGTGGCCCAGGATCCCTGCTGATTAAGGGCAGTGAGAAAAGAGGAGCTAGGTGGGCAAATGCATAGATTACAGATACTGCAAGATATCTTCTCTGAACACTGTTTCTTCCAACTAAGATTCTGAGAACTACTGTGTGGCATGGGTTTGTGATTATATGCCTGATAAATCCCTGAATAGAGCTTTTCTATACTTTCTGTTAAATACAGACTCATAGGACATAATGGATAATCAAAGTATATTTGTAGAGTTGACATTCTTTTGAGGAGACTATCAAAAACAGGAACTTAAACAGAGAATTACTCCACTTTGACCTGTGATAAAACTGAGGGGAGTTTCCAGAGATGGGGTGAGATTCAGAACAGGTGAATAAAGCCTTGAAGTTCTACTCTATGGAGCAGTGATTTTCAACCAGAGTGCAGTGGCACACTGGGTGCCGTGAGAGGATCTTAGGTGTGCTGTGAAATTTTTAAAAGATCAATTAAATTATTTATCTATCTTTTTCTTTCTTTTGAGACAGAGTTTCACTTTATAGCCCTCTACAGAGTGCTGTGGTGTCACAGCTCACAGGAACCTCCTCAAACTCTTTGGGATCAAGCGATTCTCTTGCCTCAGCCTCCCCAGTAGCTGGACTACAGGCGCCTGCCATAATGCCTGGCTATTATTTTTAGAGATGGGGTCTTGCTCTGACTCAGGGTGGTCTCAAACCTGTGAGCTCAGGCAATCCTCCCGCCTCAGCCTCCCAGAGTGCTAGGATTACAGGCATGAGCCACTGTGCCTTGTCTTAAATTATTTTCAAAAGAAGTTCAAAGCACAGTAAGTGTATTCTTTTTTTTGATCAACATAATTTAAGTGTGCCGTGGAAGTTTAACTTTAGGCTCAAGTGTGCCTATAGATGAAAAAAGGTTGAAAAACACTGCTATGGAGAACAGACTGCAGAAGTTTTAGCTTGGAAAATAATCAGGATACCTTTAACTAGTCATCTGTCTCAGTCAAAAATCACAAGGAAGTACTCAGAGAACCCCTAGTTTTGAGTAATATTGACTCTGATGACACCCACAAGAAAACTGGCATTGCTGTGATCAATCTAGCCACTTTAAAGAGGATAAGCATGTCTGAGAAGCATGTTTCACAGGGAAGAAATGAAGCAATCCCAGCTGGTAGGCATGGAAATAGAACACTGGGGAGAGAGAAATATGTGACAGCTGATTTTGAACCACCCAGGAGGAATGTGGAGAAAGGTGAACCAATGAAAGGATATTTCAGGGCAGTGATGTTGGCTCAATAAAAGAAAAAAAACTGGGACAATTAGAGTTGTCCCATGACCAAACTGTCTACCTATTTAATCAGAGGCTTGGTAACTGATAATCTCCACCCTGGGTGGCAAAGAGGGGATAACTGTGATAAGAAAAAACTGAATTAGATTGTTCTGTCCCCTTTCAAGATTCTAATAACAAGGGAGACCAAGACTAGAAGTAAAAACATTGAAAACATACACTTACTATATTCACAATTTTAAAAAATAATCTTTTTCTGTTCATATACTTTGTTTTTTTCCACTGAGGGATAATTAACATATAATAAACACATATTTTACATGTTGGCTTGATATGCTTTGGTAATTGTATACATCTATGTAACCACCATGCAAAACAAGGTATCAAACATTTCTTGTTAGAAACAACCCAGAAAATTTCTTTGTCCCTTCCTCAATCTCCACCCATTCATAATGAAAGTTAAAATGGTTGTTAAATGTGTCCCCACAACATTTTGAGACTTGTCTGAGCAACAAGGCAAGACAAAAAATTAGTTTTATCTGTTCAATAAACAGAATCAGTACTAAGTTTTCTTTTTACCTAGCTTCCCTGATGTAACAATGTTTTTAGGATTCATCTATTTTGTTGCAAATGTCCCTAGTTTATTCCTGTTTATTGCTGAGTAATATTCCATTGTGTGAAAATACCATAATTTATCTATTCCTTCTTGTGTTGACAGAAATTTGGGTTGCTTCCAGTTTGGGGCTCTTATCAACACATATTCCTGTATAAGCCTTTTTGTGACTTAGGTATGCAAATACCTAAGAGTGGAAAGGCTGGCTCACAGGATACACGTAGGTTTAATTTTATAAGAAAGTGCTATGCGGTTGTTCAAAGTGGGTGTATCATCTTACACACCTGCTAGCAACATATCAGAGTACCAGTTGCTCTACTCTTGCCAGTATTTGGTCATGAGTCTTTTCTATTTTAGCCATCTTAGTAGGTATGAAAAGGTACCTCACTATTTTTGTTTATTTGTTTTTTAAACAGTTTCATTGTGTTATAATTCACACACCACATAAATCCCCCACTTAAAGTATATTTTAAAGCCATAAAGTGGCTTTTAGTACATTTAGAGTCATGTGTCTACTACCACAATCAATTTTAGAACATTTTCATTAACTAAAACAGAAATGCTAAACCCCTTAGCCATTGTCCCCCACCGCAAAGTAACCACTAACCTAGGTACTTTTTGTCTCTATGGATTTGCCTATTCTAGGTATTTCTTATAAATGCAATCGTATATCATCTGGTCCTTTGTGACTGGCTTTTTTCACTTAGGGTAATATTTTGGAGATTCATCTACTTCGTGGCATGTACTACAGAACTTTTTTTTTTATGTCTAAATAATACTCCATTGTAGGGACAGAGTCTTGCCATGTTGCTCAGTCTTATCTTGAACTCAAGTTATCCTCTTGCCTCAGCTTCCCAGACTGCTAGGATTATAGGCATGAGCTACTGCACCCAGTCTCATTTACAACTTTTGTGGGGACAAATTTACTTCTCTTGGGCATATGCCTAGGAGTAGAAATGTTGGGTTAAGTGGTAACTTTATGTTTGATCTTTTGAGGAACTGCCAGACTGTTTCCCAAAGTGACTATAATACCTTACAATCACTGTAGTTTTAATTTGCGCTTTCCCTATTGTTTAAAAGTGTTAAGCACCTTCCATGTGTTTTTCAAACATTTATGTAATTTTTTTTTTTTTGAGACAGTCTCATTCTGTTGCTCAAGCTGGAGTGCTGTGGCATCAGCGATAGCAACCTTAAACTCTTGGACTCAAGTGATCCTCATCCCTCAGCCTCCAGACTATCTGGGACTACAGGTGCCTATCACACTGTCACAACACTCAGCTAATTTTTCTATTTTTAGTAGAGAGGGGATATCACTCTTGCTCAGGCTGATCTTGAGCTCAAGGGATCCTCCTCCCACCTCAGCCTCCCAGAATGCTAGGATTACAGGTGTGGGCCACTGTGCCTAGCCTATAATTTCTTTTGTAAAGTATCTTTCCAGTCTTTTGCTCATATTTTTTTGTTGATTTATAGGAATACTTTAAATATTCTAGATATAATCTATGATTTATCTATTCATTTTCTTTTTTTTGAGACGGAGCCTCAAGCCATGGCATCACGCTCACAGCAACCTCCAACTCCTGGGCTCAAGCGAGTCTCCTGCCTCAGTCTCCCAAGTAGCTGGGACTACAGGCGCCCACCACAGCGCCTGGCCATTTTTTGGTTGCAGCCATCATTGTTGTTTGGTGGGCCCGGGCTGGGGATTCAAACCCACCACCTTAGGTGTATGTGGCTGGCGCCTTAGCCGCTTGAGCCACAGGCGCTGAGCCAATCTATTCATTTTCTTAAAGTGTCTTTAATGAGTTGAAATTTTAAATTTTCATGAAATCTAATTTATCAATTATTTATTTTATGGTTAGTGCTTTTGTCCATGAAATCTGCCTAATCCCAAAGTCACAAAAATATGTATATAGTTTCTAGAAGCTTTATGTTTCTGGGTTTTATATTTGTATTTATGATTCATGTACAATAAATTTTTGTGTAAAGACTGAGGTAGGGGTTGAAATTCATTTTTTTTCCTCATATGTATACCCACTTGTTCTAATAACATTTGTAAGACTTTCCTTTGCCCACTGGTTGAAGGTCAATTGATTATATATATGTGAATCTATTTCTAGACTCTATTCTCTTCCATTATTATATCAGTTTTGTTTTTTTTTTTTTTTAATTAAGAGATAGGGTCTTGTATTTCCCATAATGAAGCTTCTGGCCTTAAGGCCTAAGTCTTCCAAGTAGCTAGGGATATATATAGTGACCAGCTTATTAGTTTATATTTACATTACTAGCTGCATTGCCACAAATACTGTAGCTTTATAGTCGTGAAATCAGGTAGTTTAAGTTAAGTTCTTTTTCAAAATTATTTTGGCCTTTCTAGGTCCTTAAAAAGGAGTTACTTTTAAATAGCATTTTTTTTTTTTTTCTGCAGTTTTTGGCCAGGGCTGGGTTTGAACCTGCCACCTCTGGCATATGGGGCCAGCACCCTACTCCTTTGAGCCACAGGTGCTGCCCTTAAATAGCATTTTAAAATCTACTATCCAAATTATATAGGACAATGACCTACACTGGTATTAAGCAAGTAAAATGATAAAAACCATCTAAGCATTTTATCTCCAGTTTTCTCTACTCAAGGTACTAGAGCTGAATAGAATCTCTGTGACCACAGGTCTGAGCTTAATTGACATGTATCATAAAAGTCATAAATAAGGTTTCAGAAAAGTACACAAGCATTACTAGCTAGTGTGCTCACCACTTACCTTGGTTCAGTATGATCCGGCAAGGCTGGCACTGGCCTGCATGGCACAGCTCAGCACAGTGGTGCTGACCACAGTTTAAAATATTCTCACATGGATTAGAACAGTGGACTGAAACAGCCTGACCACAGCGAACTGTGTGCCTGTAAAGATAGGAGATGTAAAGGCAGCATTAGTCTAAAAGTTCCTATTGGACTGCTAAACTAACACTGATACTCAAAAGTTTCCCCTCAAAACCTTACTAAACCTTTCTCATGACCTCAGTTCTTCTATTTTTCTATGTCTCCACTTCTTATTTTCTCAATTACTCTCCCTCTTTCCATTCTTTCTTCTTTCTCCTTATTTTCCATCCTCCCTTTTTCTTTCCCCTATTTTCTGACCAGTGAGGAACTGGAGGCTATTCTTGAGTATTTGTTTGAAGTGATATAAGTGAGTTCCATAAAGCAGCATGCACAAGGGGAAAAAAGCCTAGAAAAAAAGTTGGAAGATCTTGGTTCTAGTCTATGCTCTGCCTGGTGCTCCCTCAGCACCTTACAGACAGAAAAGGAAGGGCAGCTATACTATACAGAGATACGCCCCATAGTGAAAGTGTAATGGCATTTTCCTGACACCTACCCCTATGGCTTTTTATATAGCTACAATACTTAGAACATACTATATGTGACTTTAATTCAGGGTGGGGAAATCATTCTAGCTTTGTTCTAATAAACATCCTGATTTTGCCAACTTACTGGCTAGGGAAGGATGAGGCCAGTGCTTTTTAGATAGTCATCTTTAGTTCCATTTCCAGGGTGACGGTTTAGCAATCAGAGTCTATTCTCCTATAAGAAGAGTTTTCTTCTACCTCAAACTCCCACTTCAACTATCAATTTTACTTTTAAAAGTCAATGTTATATATACAGATGATCACTTTGCAGTACTTGGCATAATGACAACATTGGGTTATCATGCTACTGTTTTGCCTAGTACCATGGCCAACATCAATGCCTTGAGGTGGAAACTATTCTTTTTCTCCTGTATGATAAGAAAAATGAGGTTTAGCAAGGCTACGCAACCAGGATCAACAACCAGTGAATAGCAGAGCCAGAATCTGACCTTTCTGACCCAGAACACTTTCATGTGAATCTCGGGCCACACTAAGTTCAGTAAGCGCTAAACAAACACATTCCACTAAAAATCTACATTATCCATCTCATCTTGTGATTCAAAAATCTTAAGATCTTACTGGTTGGTCCTCAGAGGCACCACACAGTGATCAGTGATCCTTGCACTGATGATGCTAGAGAACTCGTATCATAACAGAAAGGGTACTTTCTGGGGTTTGCTTAACCTTTCATTCAACAATATTCACTGAAAACCTTCCAGATGCCAGATACTATGCGGTCCTTGCTTCTTGGATCTTAACAGACCTGGGTTTAAATTCTGATTCTATCACCCAGTATAGGCTAAAAAATTGCTATGACCCTAGCATTTCTACCTGAAATGGGTAATTTCACAATCTTACTGTGCACACAACTTCTTAATCACTTAAAAGATTTTTTTTTTGAAACCAAAACTTAAGCTGTCGCCCTCAGTAGAGTGTCATGGCATCACAGCTCACAGCAACCTCTAACTCTCGGGCTTAAGTGATTCTCTTGCCTCAGCCTCCCAAGTAGCTGGGACTACAGGCACCCGCCAGAACGCCTGGCTATTTTGTTTGGTTGCAGCTATCACTGTTGTTTGGCAGGCCTGGGCTGGATTTGAACCCGCCAGCTCTGGTGTATGTGGCTGGCACCTTAGCTGCTTGAGCTACAGGTGCTGAGCCACTTCAAAAATTTAAAAACAGGATTGGGGCAGCACAGAAAACTACTATTTATAGCAAAGATACCATTTATATCTACCATTTATTTCTATTTATCTACTAGTCTTTTACTTTTGAAATTCACAGCTGGGCACAGTGGCTCATGCCTATAATTCTAATACTTTGGGAGGACAACACAGGAGGACCACTTGAGACCAGTCTGGGCAACACAGCAAGCTATCCAACTCTCCAAATTTTTTTAAAAATTAGCTGGACATAGTGGCATACAATAGTACCAGTTACTCAAGAGGCTAAGATAGGAGGATTGCTTGAGCCCAGAATTTGAGGTTTCAGTGAGCCTCAATAATTGTACCATTGCACTCTAATCTGGGCAATGGTGTAAGATCCTGTCTCAAGACAAAAAAAGAGAGAGAGAGAGAGAGAAAAGAAAAGGAAAAGAAAAAGAAATTCACAAGTAAATCATCCATGTGGAAACTGAGGTCTTCTTTAGAGTTCCATTCTAATTTTACCTGGTCCGTCCACATTCACATGCTTTAGTCATAAAGGCAGGGCAAGGTGGGCAGGGTCCAGGATGGCAGAGACTGTAAAAGAAAGGCTTTAATGAATAGATTATACTCATGAATCTAAACTTGAACAAAGCTGCTCCAGCTGGGTCCTATTGTGAATAAGCAACAAGTAAGCCTACTAAAAAATGTTTTCATATTTGTCTACAGTTGATTAAACTACAAAAAACCTCTGTAAGTTGACCGCCCAAGGGGCTATGAGAAACTGGTCAATATAAAGGAGGTGGTCACATAAGGAACTAGGCTGATTGTACTAATAAGTACATATGGTGCATGTCCCGTCTGTGAAAATTAGGTCAACTCAAGGAGGTGGTCAAAGTAGGGAAGTGGTCAACTATGGAGGTTCTATGACATGTTTAAAAAGATATCAACCGTATTTTTATGAAGAAAAAAGTGACAGCATTATCATTTTAGAATATTTAACCAGAAAAATAAAACCCAAATCAGAATACTAGCTTTATTGGGGTGTGACAAAGATGACATTTTCAAATATGGTCTTGGCCCTCTTAGGGCAATGTGTAGGCATAAATTTGCTTGCTATTCAGGTGAATGGCAGGATGGCCAATGGGGTTCTATATTAGATCAGAATCTAAGCAAAGTAATAGAGCTCGAATCTACTAGGTCCATGAGAAGCACATACATTTTTTCATCAGCTAGTAGAGTAATAATCAGGCACTGGGCTAACAATGGGAACAGTGAAAAGAAGGCAGACATAAAGGGAGGCACACTGGTAAGGCACTCCCTTAACACAGGGAGTTATAGGGTCATGCTATAGGTCAGAATTAGATCTCTGAATAGAATGTTTTTCATAGGAGCTATTTATAGAGACCAATAGAAAAAAATTACAAAATGGAATTTGTATATTAATACTGTCCTCTTCATAACAGACACCCTGGTAAATTACATTCTGGTACAGAATACCACTACTTAAAAGATTTTGGTGGGCGGCACCTGTGGCTCAAGGAGTAGGGTGCTGGACCCATATACTGGAGGTGGCGGGTTCAAACCTAGCCCCAGCCAAAAAACCTGCAAATAAATAAATAAATAAAAGATTTTGGTAACTTCTACTACTGTTTCTCTGGGGGGGGTACATTCTAAGTGATGGCAAATCAGAATTATTTGAGGCCATAAAAGCCAATCAGGGCCAAGTTTACTTAATAAGGTAGGTAATAGAATTTGGTGTAAAATACAAGTGTCCCTATAAAGTGGTCTGGCTGGGTGTTTTAGATTTTTTTAATGGGACTCCTAAATCAGCCCTAATAATTCTTAAATAAGATTTAAATACTGAGGCTCAGCGCCTGTGGCTCAAGCAGCTAAGGTGCCAGC
>NW_003852567.1:2695730-2701278 GCF_000181295.1 Otolemur garnettii
AAAAAAAAAAAAAAAAGATTTAAACACTGAAAACAACCCAGGAACAAGTGCCTAGTCTTCTAAGATAGCCCTTAGTAGATATAAGTTTAAGCATGTTTCTTCAAAGTTGAGTATAATTATGCTATAATGTATTTCACATGATATGTCCCAACCTATGAAACAATTTTCATAGCTGCACATTTAAATAACTTCAGACTGATAAATAAGTTGCAGGTCAGTGTGGGGGCCTCTGGGTTATTCCAAATATTCTGGAAGCCTGCACTCAATCTTAGGTTTTCTTAACTTTCATAGCAGTGGTCTGAGACACTGGCTAAGTACTGGAACCACCTGGAGAGATTTTAAAACTATAGCTGTTCAGAATCCACTTGCAGAGACTTGGAATCAATTGTTTTGAAGTAGAGACTCAGAATTAGTTTTCAGAAAGTGTTCTTTAAATGATTCTAATAGGTAGCCAGGGACAGGAACCATACTCTAGAGAATTCTATAACCTAGGAGAATAACCCAAAATAGAGAAAGGGGCTGGCTGAATGTGGTTTCTGAGTCCTGATAAATGTCAATGAGAGAAACTGAAAGCTTTCTTTGAGACCAGGAAAGTGCTGTTGGGGAATGGATTTTGGCAACCTTCAGGGTCCTGATTGGAGTGAAGGGACAGTTCTAAGAGTGAGAGTTTCAAGAGAGCACGTTTTAAGGTGTCCCTTCCTTTCGGACATGGTGTTGACCACCTGATAGTCTACATCATTTCGATGTTCTTTGGTAGATACAACAGAGCCCATTTCTGCTGAAGGCTTCAAAAAGACAGTCCCTGCAGAGGGGTAATTTCT
Source organism: Otolemur garnettii (assembly GCF_000181295.1). Lineage (NCBI taxonomy): Eukaryota > Metazoa > Chordata > Mammalia > Primates > Galagidae > Otolemur > Otolemur garnettii. The sequence continues at coordinate 2,696,552 of NW_003852567.1, forward strand.
TATTACTGAATTTACTTACAATGCCAGCTAAAGGAAAGAACGGTTTGAGTAAATGAGTCCCTGAGGGAGAACCTATGAAAGCAGTCAAAGGAAGGAGGTGGCTGACTGCCTAGCAGATTGCAGGCCATGCTTTCTAGCTCAATCTGAAACAGCTCTATACTAAATTTCCCAAGCATACCACCACCACAGCTTGATCATAAGGTCCCTGGGTCAATATTTACCACTGCTCCATGCAGTAGAAACACCAAGATCTGATATTTACTCTGAGATGTGGATAATAAAAAGCAAAAATTACCATTTTTTGACCACTTGCCAGACTCTGTACCAACCTTTTTTTTTTTGTTTTTTTTGAGACAGAGCCTCAAGCTGTCCCCCTGGGTAGAGTGCCATGGCATCACAGCTTACAGTAACTTCTAGCTCCTGGGCTCAAGCGAGTCTCCTGCCTCTGCCTCCCAAGTAGCTGGGACCACAGGTGCCTGCCACAACGCCTGGCTAATTTTTGGTTGTAGCCGTCATTGTTGTCTGGTGGGCCCAGGCTGGATTCGAACCTGCCACCTTGGGTGTATGTGGCTGGCGCCTTAGCCACTTGAGCCATAAGCGCCGAGCCTGTACCAACCTTTTTAGAAATATTAATTTTTTGCAGAACCCTGTGCTATTATTCAGGTCCCATAACTATTTAAGTGACTTGAATCCAGGACTTAAACCTGGGTCTGAGGTCATAGCCCCTAGAAATGTTATCTGTAACTGTTCAATTGTTTCTCTATTACTGCACATTTCCCTGATTATTTAGCAGCTTACTGAATACATTCTAAAGCTTGCTATTTATTACAGGGAAAGGATTCAATTTCTTAAAACACTGTCTGACAGGACCTTAAACAATTGTCCTTGGATAGAAGGCTGTTAAATATACTCTCGCAGACCTGCATTTCACCAGGGCAATAAAATATGAGTCTCATTGCTCCTTAGAAGTGAGCAGTGTAATAAAGCAGAAGAAGCACTGCTTTGGAAACTGCCACTTTATCATGTCCTAACACTGTGACATTAGGCAAGATGCTTGGCCTTTCAGAGTCTCATTGATAAAGTGGAAATGATAAATACCTATACATCACTCAGCAGTGGTACTGATTCAACAAATTAACTTATGTAGAGTGCCTGGCACAGAGTAAGCACTCAGTAAATGGTCCCATATCACCCTTCACCCTGATAAGTTACATGCTAACCAGATATGTGTACTTAGAGCCACCACAAAGCACATCCAGTAGGAATCCTAAGGGATTGAGCATTCCAACTTACAGGTTACAGGAATGTGGGCAGTCCTGGCCAGGCTGTTTCTTTCTACAAACCTCACCACAACTATGTGGAATTTCATTTCTGCTCCATTCAGGATTCTTCACCTTGCCTAGAACATATCAGATCAGAGAATCAATGGCACAAACTTCAACCACATTGTCAACTTTAACAAAACAGTACAGTATAGCTATATAGCATGAAACTTTTAATGTGGTTTTCATTAGTTCAACAAATTATTTTATATTCTAAAATAAAAAGATGAATGTAATGCTATCCATCAACAGCTCCACTGAGTATGATAAACATTAAATTCTGGATTACCCTGAAAAAATAAATAAAAACTCATTTTAACTTATGAAAATGCCACTTTGACTAATAGACTCTTTGTTGTTGTTGTTGAGACAGAGTCCCACCCTCTATCCCTGAGCAGAGTAAAGTGGCTTGGTAGCTCACTGCAATCTCAGACTCTGGCTTGTGGGCATCCCGCTGCCTCACACTCCAGAAGCCACTGGGATTAAAGGTGCTCACCGCAGCGCCCGACTGGGTTTTTCCATTTTTTTTCATGAGTCGGGGTCTCACTCTTGCTCAGGCGAGTCTCAAACTAATAGACACTTTTAATCTGAGATAGATATCTACAAGATAAACTTTCTATAAATGACCTCTGGACTGATAAGGAAATAGCTACTGTAAGCATCAGTGAGAGGGAATAAGAGAAGAGCACTGGGGAAAGGGGAGAAGACAGTAAGATGTGGAAGGGACAGAAATGGAACTCACCTATTCAAAAGCTGTAAAGTAGTTAACAAGGGGCTATAATTTTATAACCAATTTCACTCTGCAGATCTCGACAGAGTACCTTACATGGACTTAGCACAGAGACAGGGAGAGTAAAAGTGAGGCACAAGATTCCTCTTTGCTTATGAGGAATCCATCTTGACTGGGGCAATTTGCACACTACACAACAGACATCCCCGCTCCAAGGCCTCTGCTTTTCTCCCATACTGTCTTTTTAAAAAAACTATTCATGCTGAGAGGGTTAATACACCTAAAGGTCACCAGTTCCCAAATCTTTATTTTCTGCCTTGCCCTGAATCCTCAGTTTCAGTCCCACTTGTCCAAACATCTGCTGAACATCTCTGCTTGAGGTTTTACTGGTTTCATTTAAAACTGGTTGTATCAAGAGCCAAAGTTCACATCTTCCATCTACAACTCAACCCCTCCTTCAGTGTTCCCCATTTCTGTCAGTGACCCCATCACTGTCAGAATCACATGAAAAACTGGAATCATCACTGAATCCTCTTTTTCTTTCACATGCTATACTTAATCATCAAATCTTGTCCATTTTTCCTATACAGCATCCCTTACCTCATCTCTCCTACTCCCGCTCTTGGCTCTCTACTGGCAAAACCACATCTCCAGACTATTACAAAAGCTTCCTGGAGCCAGGCATGGTGGCTCACGCCTGTAATCCTAGCACTCTGGGAGGCTGAGATGGGTAGATTGGCTGAGCTCACAGGTTCAAGACCAACCTTAGCCAGAGCAAGACCTCATCTCTAAAAATAGCTGGGCATTGTAGTGAGTGCCTGTAGTAAATAAAAAATTAAGAAAACAAAAACAAAACACAAGCCATCCATTTGCTGTCTGCAGGAAATACACCTAGGCTCAAAAGACAAATTAAAACTCAGAGTTAAGGGTTGGAAGACAATTTTTCAGGCAAAAAGAATTCAGAAGAAGAGGGGTTGCGATCTTATTTTCAGATACATGTGGATTTAAAGCAACTAAAGTCAAAAAAGACAAAGATGGTCACTTAATATTGGTAAAGAGAAAAATACAACAAGGAGACCTTTCAATTCTAAATAATTATGCACCCAACTTAAATGCTTCCAGATTCTTGAAACAGACTTTAATTAGTCTGAGCAATATGATATCCTATAACACAATAATAACAGGGGACTTTAACACTCCTCTTACAGAGCTGGACAGATCTTCTAAACAGAAATTAAACAAAGATATAAGGAACTTAAATGAGACCCTGAAACAACTGTGCTCAATAGATGTAGATAGATCACTCCATCCCAAAGCTACAGAATATACATTCTTCTCATTGGCCCATGGAACATTCTCCAAAATTGATCATATCCTAGGACACAAAACAAACCTCAACAGAATCAAAAGAATTAATATTTTACCTTGTATCTTCTCAGACTACAAGGCATTAAAGGTAGAACTCAATTCCAACAAAAAAGTTCAACCCCACACAAAGTCATGGAAATTAAACAACCTTATGCTGAATGACAGTTTGGTACTGGAAGAAATAAAAGAGGAAACCATTAACTTCCTTGAGCATAACAACAATGAAGACCCAAGCTACCAAGCCTGTGGGATACAGCAAAAGCAGTCCTGAGAGGAAAATTTACTGCTTTAGATGTCTACATTCAAAAAACAGAAAGAGAGTGCATCAAGAAACTCACAAACCATCTTACGGAATTGGAAAAAGAAGAACAATCTAAGCCTAAACCCAGCAGAAGAAAAGAAATATCCAAAATTAAATGAGAGACCAATGAAATCAAAAACAAAAGAATCATTCAGAAAATTAATGAAACAAGGAGGTGGTTTTATGAAAAAATAAATAAAATAGATAAACCTTTGGCCAGACCTACTAGAAATAGAAAAGTAAAATCTCTAGTAACCTTAATCAGAAATGATAAAAGGGAAATAACAACTGATGACACAGAGATACAAGAGATTATCTCTGAATACTACCACAAACTCTATTTGCTACCAGAAATTTGACAATGTTAAGTAAATGGATCAATATTTGGAATCACACCCTCTCCCTAGACTTAGCCGGGAAGAAATAGAGCTCCTGAACAGACCAATTTCAAGTATTGAGATCAAAGAAACAATAAAAAATCTCCCCCCCCTCCCCAAAATGCCCTGGTCAGGATGGCTTCACACCAGAATTCTATCAAACCTTCAAAGAAGAGCTTATCCCCATACTGCAGAAATTATTCCAAAAAATTGAGGAGGAAGGAATCTTCCCAACATGTTCTACGAAGCAAACATCACCCTGACACCAAAACCAGGAAAAGACCCAACTAAAAAGGAGAACTTCAGACCAATTTCACTAATGAATATAGATGCAAAAATTCTTAACAAAATCCTAGCCAAAAGATTACAGTTTATCATCAAAAAAAGTCATACATCATAATCAAGTAGATTTCATCCCAGGGATGCAAGGCTAGTTTAACATACGCAAGTCCATAAATGTTATTCACCGTAGCAACAGAAGTAAAAACAAAGAGCATATGATACTCTAAATAGATGCAGAAAAAGCATTTCATAAGATCCAGCATCCTGGCTCGGCGCCTATAGCTCAACCGGCTAAGCCGCCAGCCACGTACACCTAAGGTGGCGGGTTCGAATCCCCAGCCCAGACC
>NW_003852567.1:2702714-2721532 GCF_000181295.1 Otolemur garnettii
AAAAAATACCAACATTGTATTTCTAAGACTTGGAAAAAATGATTCTTTGTTTTGTATGGAACCAGAAAAAACCTGCATAGCTAAAGCAGTTCTTAGTAATAAAAACAAAGCCGGGGCATCAGCATACCAGATTTTAGGCTATACTACAAGACTATAGTAGTCAAGACAGCATGGTAGTAGCACAAAAATAGAGACATAGACATTTGGAATCGAATAGAAAACCAGGAAAAAAAACTAACATTATACAGCCACCTAATCTTTCAACCAAACAAGATCATACACGGGAGGAAAGAATTCTTATTCAATAAATGGTGCTGGAGAGAACTGGATACCCACATGTAAAAGCCTGGAAACTGGACCTGCACCCTTCTCCACTCACAAAAATTTATTCAAGATGGACAAAGGAACTTAAATTTAAGGCATGAAACAATAAAAATCCTCAAAGAAAGCACAGGAAAAACACTGGAAGATATCGGCCTGGGGAAAGACTTTATGAAGACTGCCGTGGCAATTGCAACAATAAAAATAAACAAATGGGACTTAATTAAACTGAAGCTTCTGTACAGCTAAGGAGACAACAACCAAAGCAAATAGACAACTTACACAATGGGAAAGGATATTTGCATATTTTGAATCAGACAAAAGCTTGCTAACTAGGATCTATAGAGAACTCAAATTTGTCCACATAAAAATGCCAACAATCCCATACATCAATGGGTAAGAGAGATGAACAGAACTTTCTCTAAAGACGAAGAATGGCTAGCAAACATGAAAAAAAGATCATCGTCCCTAATTATTAGAGAAATACAAATCAAAACCACCCTGAGATACCACCTAACTCCAGCAAGAATGGCCCACATCACAAAATCTCAAAACTGCAGATGCTGGCATGGATGTGGAGAGAAAGGAACACTTTTACACTGCTGGTAGGACTGCAAACTAATTTAACCTTTTTGGAAGGAAGTATGGAGAAACCTCAAAGAACTCAAGCTAGACCTCCCATTTGATCCTGCAATCCCATTACAGGGCAACTCCCCAGAAGGAAAAAAAGCCTTTTATCATAAGGACACTTGCACTTCTAGACTGTTTATCGCAGCTCAATTTACAATCACTAAACTGTGGAAACAGCCTAAATACCCACCAACCCAGGAATGGATTAATAAGTTGTAGTATATGTACACCATGGAAGACTATTCAGCCATTAAAAATGATGGAGCCTTTACATCCTTTGTATTAACCTTGATGGAAATGAAACATACTATTCTTAGTAAAGCATCACAAGAATGGAGAAGCATGAATACTATGTATTCAATTTTGATATGAGGACAATTAATGACCTAGTACATGGTGGGGGTGGGGGAAAGGGAGAGTAGAGAGAGAGAGAAGGAAGGAGGGGTGTGGGGGAAAGGAAGAGCAGAGACGGGAGGGAAGGCGGTGGGGTCTCAGTGTGTGACACACCTTCTGGGGGCAAGACACAATTGTAAGAGGGACTTTACCTAACAAGTGCAATCAGTGTAACCTGGTTTCTTATACCCTCAATGAATTCCCAACAATAAGAAAACAAAACAAAACAAAAAAATTATAATAAATATATAAATAAATAAAATAAAATTCTTCCACTGGGAAAATTCTCCAGTGGGGGGGGGAGTGGGGCCTCCATAATAATTCTTAGATCTCCAGGGCCTAGCACAAAATAAGTATGCTTAGTACATGTTTAATAAATGAATGAATGACATTCAAACCATATTGTATTCTGCTACTTTCCCTCAATAGTTTCCTATAAAAAAACAAACAAAGAACCCCCCCACCCCAAACACTACTCTTTATTCATGCCGCTCAAATCTGAAATATCAAAGCTGTTATAGCTAGGGGTAAGAGGACGCCCATGTCCATACCTGTCCTGGCTACTTGGTCAGCTCTGGTCTCAAGCTAAGACCAGGGAGACCAGCACCACAGCTTAGAAGCAATTTAAGCCTGGGTGAGAAGCCTGGATGAGAAGGCCCATCTCCAAAACAGCCTGTCAAAAGCACAAAGGCCATGACTCAAGCTATGGCATGGACCACATAAGAATGTCTTCTAGACTCTTATAGCTTTGAAGTTGTAGTAATTTCTAAGACATGCTCAGTAGACTACCTCTCGTAAACTGGGAATGAAATTCAATGCATGAAGTAAAAGAGACTCATGAATATAAAACAAACTTACCACAGAAACAAGTGTAGGTATTAGGAACATGTGCAGAAACATTCTGACAGGCAGGGCACCTCCAACCACTCTGGCCATCTGTCAAGAAAAATGGGGATAAGCCAAATAAATTTTCTTTCAAAAGCACATGTAATTTTTAAAAATTTAAATCCACAAGAAGCCACACTATTGAAGCAAGGATAGTAATTTGAATGTAAAGTGTAAAAGATGTTTGAGAAACAAATTCACAATACTGAATGCTTTGCTTAAATACTGCATTTGGGCTTGTATTTATAGGGACTTTCAGATACAGTGAATCAAGGTATCCATTTTGTTTGATTATTTCTAATGTCAATAGTAGCTGAATCTTGGTTCAAAAAGACAGTGTCTTGCTGTGTGGCCTAGGCTGGAGTGCAGTGGCATGATCATAGCTTACTGCAACTTTGAACTCCTGGGATCAAGCAATCATCCTCTGCCATAGCCTCTTGATCTGCTGGGACTATAAATGTGTGCCACAATGCTCAGGTAGTTTTTCAAGTTTTTTTGAAAGATAGGGTTTCGGGCAGTGCCTGTGGCTCATGAATAGGGTGCCAGCCTCATATACCTAGGGTGGTGGGTTCAAACCCAGCCCTGGCTAAACTGCAACAAAAAATAGCCGGGTGTTGTGGTGGGGGCCCGTAGTCCCAGCTACTCAGGAGGATGAGGCAAGAGAATCAGGAAGCCAGGACAGAAGAATCGCTTGAGGCCAGGAGTTTGAGAATAGCCTAGGCTATATAGTGAGACCCTATCTTTCTTTTTTTTTTAGAGACAAGAGACTCACTTTGTCGCCCTTGGTAGAGTGCTGTGATGTCACAGCTCACAGCAACCTCCAGCTCTTGGGCTTAGTGATTCTCTTGCCTCAACCTCCTGAGTAGCCAGGACTACAGGCACCAGCTATAACATCCAGCTATTTTTAAAGATGAGGGGTCTCGCTCTTGCTCAGGCTGGTCTTGAACTCATAAGCTCAGGCAATCCACCCACCTCAACCTCTCAGCATGCTAGGATTTCAGGAGTGAAAGACCCCATCACTAAAAGGAAAGGAAAATAATCCCAGAAAAATTAGCTGAGTCTGGTGGCATGTAATTGTCAGGAGGCTGAAGCAGGGGGACTGCTTGAACCCAGGAGCTTGAGATTGCAGTGAGCTATGATGATGTCACTGTACTCTAGCCCAGGCAAAAGTGAGACTCTGTATCAAAATAAGAAAAAATAAGAGAGTAAATTAACAGATAGAAAAATACAGTTAGGTAGAAGGAATAAAATCTATTGTTTTGTGGCATAATAAAGTGATTATAGTTAAAAATAATTTTTGGTATATTTCAAAATAACTAGAAGAGTGAAAGTGAATGTTCCTAACACAAAGAAATGATAAATGTATGAGATGATGGACATTCCAATTACCCTGATTTAATCATTACACATTGTATGTCTGTATCAAAATATCACATGTACCCCATAAATACGTACAACTATTATCTATGCATAAAAATAAAAATTTAAAAATGGAAAAAAGGCCAGGCCCGGCAGCTCATGCCTGTAATCTCAGCACACGGGGAGGCTGAGGCCGAAAGGGTTGAGGAGTTTGAGACCAGCCTGGGTAACATAGCAAGACCTTGTCTCTAAAAGTAAAAAAAATTAGCCAGGTAGCCAGGTAGCCAGGTAGCCAGGATGGCACAGTACATAAAGTCCCTCCTAGCTATTCAGAAGACTGAGGCAGAAGGACTGCCTAAACTAAGAAGCTCAAGGCTGTAGTTAGCTATGATTACACCAGTGCATTTTAGCTCCTGAGCAATAGAGCAAGACCCTGTCTCTAAAAAAAAAAAAACCACAAAAATTAAAATAGAATTACCGTATGATACAGCAATCACATTATTATGTATATACCCCCTCAAAATAAAATCAATAGGTAAATCAATAAATAAAAGCTAACATTTCCCAGCCTGAGCAAGAGTGATACTCCATCTCTACTAAAAATAGAAAAACACTAGCTGGGCTGGTCGTGCCTGTAGTCCCAGCAACTACTAGGGAGGCTGAGGCTAGAGGATTGCTCAAACCCAGGTAGATTTAAAACCTGAACATATCAGATGTTCACCTGCTTGAGATGCTGGAGACCTTGCCCATTTCTTTATGCAGTTCAAGTGAAACACATGATAACAGCTCTGACAACTCCACACTGGGGCTGTGACACGAACCAATTCACAGCACACCATGCATTCATATTTTTCTGTAGTTAGTTGTTCAACCAGAGAACCTGTTTAAAAAAATAAAACAAAACAAAAAGATAAACTCAAACACAGAAAACCATTTCTTACTTTTGTCAACCAAAGATCAGCAAGTCATTTGAGACAAAAATCCGTACACAGAGATTTGAAGGGATATCTGATTCTGAGTAAGGCAGCTGGTTGTTCAGATCCCTGGCCAGGAATATGCTGAGGTAGAGGATCTAGGAAGGAGACATTCAGATGGAGATTCCTACAAAGTAAACATTCTCAAGATATTGCCCAGGAAAATACCAAAGTAGCCAAACGCTCCTTATAACACAGCTTGAGCACGCACGGAGCACAGGATGTTGTCATGCATTCTGATTTCAAGAGGCCTTAAATATAACAGATCCATGGATTTAGGCTCAGGAGAGGATTGTGAAGCTACACTCTTCAGCTGTAAGAAGGCTAAGCCTGGGCAGGTTCCTACATCCTATGGGTGGTGAGATACTTCTAGCAATTGCACTAAAAGTCTTTAGTCATTCACTCAACATAGATATGCTTAATGCCTATCACAAACCACAGGGATATGTTTACCAGATTGAAGGAGACACAGTCTCTGACTCCAAGAAACCTAGTGAGAGAGACCATGTGTAGCACTGTAAGACTCCTCCCAGATTTATTCCTGAATGCCTTCACTCACTTCCAGATTTTTTCCTCAAACATGATCTCAACAAAGTCCTAATATAGCCAGGCTCTCTCAAAGCTGAGCATATATGTGTATGTGTGTATTTCTTAGTATTATTGTTATTTTCAGGTCGAAATAGGTTAAAAGAATGAAATAACTGACCTCAAATACAACATTCTAAGCACTATGCTGAAGCACTTTACACAAATTATTTAATTCTCTCCATAGGCTGTAACATAGGTGCCATTTTAAACACGAAGAAGCTAAGGCTTCATGCAATTATATATTACTCTACCAGGGTCAAAGAACTAAAAATTTAAAACTCAAAAATTCTGGTTTGGTGCCTAAAGCTCAGTGAGTAGGGTATTGGCCACGTACACTGAAGCTGGCGGGTTCAAGCCCGGCCCAGGCCTGCTAAACAACAATGACAACTGCAACCAAAAAAATAGCCAGGCATTGTGGTAGGTGCCAGTAGTCCCAGCTACTCCAGAGGCTGAGGCAAGAGAATAGCTTAAGCCCAAGAGTTGGAGGTTGCTGTGAACTGTGATGCCACGGCTCTCTACCTAGGGTGACATAGTGAAACTTTGTCTCAACTCCCCCCCAAAACTCAAAATTCAATCTCATCATTATCTGACTCAAAGGCTCACATTTAAATCATTATATAATATTGGCTCTCCCATGATTACTTTGTAAACGTTCAATATAATATCAAAAGAAATACAGAATACCCTGAGACTGTAAGCTGTGTGGGCAGGCACAGGGCCTTGTCTACATTGTTCACTGTAGTATTTCCAATGTTTACTGCGTACCAAAGTGCTCAAAAACTGCTGAATGAACAATTAAATGAGTGATATCTATCTAGTCTGTTTGTTTATCTCTTGCTGTGATACCTGTAGGCATCACCTAAATTGCTGAATATCTTTCTCCCTTTTTTTCTCTGGAATAAAGACACATTGTGTGGCTAATTAAAGGGAAACATACCTGTTTTATGTTTATGAGTACATCATAAAACTGAATTCTATTATAAAAACAAAGAATAAAACTTAGATTCTTTCTTAAAAGTAGGGGTACCCTGTGCAGGTTAACATCTTTGAATAACAAAGTTAGTTATATTTTCTATAAGTCAGCATGTTACATGAAGAAAATTCTGGTGGGATACGTTAAATAAGAGAGCTCATGAGAGATTAAGTTGGAGGCATCTATATACAAGAGTCTGTTTGGGACAGAGGAATAATCTGGGAAAACTATACGTGGGGTGAATTTTACAGAAAATTCCTCCTGAGCACTTCAGAATAGAACTGAGTTAGAAATAAATGGCATATTAAAGTAAGTGTAATATGGAACATACTTAAAAACACTGCATCCTCTGTTGTTTTGATTTTTACCCTGAAGATATCTTTTTATTCTATTGTTTTTCTTATTCATTAAGTTTAGAGCTTATTAAGAAATAAGCATTGTTTTATAAGTGTTGTTTTAAAACCCAGTTGTAGTAAAATTTGACCACTAGAATGCACATACATAGGGATGTGATGATGGCTACTACATTTAAAACCCACAAATTACTGCTAGCCATTTCCAAAGGCTTTCTCTCTCATATCGGACATTCAATATATCAGCAAATCCTACTGGCTCTACCTTGAAAATACATTCAGAATCCAACCTCTGCTGCTATCCCTCTGGTTCAAGTCACATTAGCTCATCTGGATTATTATAATGGCCTCCTAACTAGTATTTTCCCACTTCTACCCTCGCCCTACAGTCAGTTCTCACCATAGCAGCCCAAGGAAGACTATAAAATGCAAATTAGGAGGCAGTGCCTGTGGCTCACTGGGTAGGGTTCCTGCCCCTATACTGAGGGTGGCAGGTTCGAACCTGACCAGCTAAAACAGCAATGAGAATTCCAACAAAAAATAGCCAGGTGTTATGGCAGGCGCCTGTAGTCTCAGCTACCCAAGAGGCTGAGGCAAGAGGATCGCTTAAGCCCAAGAGGTGGAGGTTGCTGTGAGCTGTGACACCACCGCACTTGACTGAGGGTGACAAAGTGAGACCTTGTCTCAAAAATAAAATAAAATAAAATACAAATTAGGGTAGGTATGCTGGCTCAAGCCTATAATCCCAGCACTTTGGGAGGCCAAGGCAGGAGAACTACTTGAGGCCAAGAGTTCTGAAAATAGCCTGGGCAATGTAGTATTGCTATCATCTCTACAAAATTAAAAAAACTAGCATGGCTCTGCAAAATTAAAAGAATAGCTTGGGGGTAGCACCTGTGGCTCAGTGGGTAGGGCGCCTGCCCCATATACTGAGGGTGGCGGGTTTGAACCTGGCCTGGCCAAACTGCAAAAAAAAAATTGCTGGGAGTTGTGGTGGGCACTTATAGTCCTTGCTACTCGACAGGCTGAGGCAAGAGAATTGCTTAAGCCCAGGAGCTGGAGGTTGCTGAGAGCTGTGACACCACAGCACTCTACTAAGGGCAACAAAGTAAGACTCTGTCTCTGAAAAAAAATAAAAAAATAAAAAAATAAAAACTAGCTTGGTAGTCCCAGTTATTCGGGAGGCTGAGCCAGAAGTTAATTACATTTTCTATAAGACAGTATGTTACATGAAGTATGAGTTTGAGGTTACAGTGAGGTATGATGATGACACCATTATACTCTAGCCTGGGCAACAGAGTGAAAGATGTCTGTCTCAAAAAGAGAAAGCAAATTAGGTAATGCCACTCTTTTGCTCAGAATTTATCAATGGCTTCTACCTCATATGCCTGTAAAAGCCAAAGTCTTACAACAGCTCCTATCACTTCCCAGTCCTTGTCTGCTATTCCTCTTTCCCTGGGTCACTAATCTGAGACACTGGCCTCCTTCCTATTTCTCAAATTAACAAACGGATCCCTACTGGTGGCCTTTACACTTGACATTCCCTCTGCCTACAGATTTTTCCCTAGACATCTACACGGCTCAATCTCTCATCTCCTTCAGATGTTTGCTCAAAATGTGACCTTCTCTTCCTGCTGATAAGGAGGCTAGATTAAAAAATAAAAACAAGGGCGGGCTTGGTAGCGCACACCTGTAATCCTAGCACTCTGGGAAGCTGATGTGGATGGATCGCCTGAGCTCAGGAGTTTGAGACCAGCTTGAGCAAGAGCAGCCGAGCAAGAGCAAGACCCCATCTCTAAAATAGCTGGTCGTTGTGGCAGTTGCCTATAGTCCCAGCTACTCACTTGAGCCTCAGTGTTTGAGGTTGCTTCGAGCTGTGACACCAGGGCACTCTACCAAAAGCAACCTGTCTCAAAAAACAAAAACAAAAACAAAAATGCTATCTTCTCATAAGGGATTCCCTGGCCACACTTTAAAAAAACTGCAACCCACTCTCCCTCAACATTCTCTAACCCTCTTCCATACTGTATTTTCTTTCACTATTTGAGATACCGTGCATTTTACTTATTTTATCTTGCTTATTATGTAACTTTACATATAGAATGTATACTACTTGAGGGCAGAGATTTTACTAGAGTGGTGCCTGGGACGTATAGCACCCAATAATATTTGTTGTATAAATGAATGACAATACTAAATAAAAATAACAAAAGGTTCCAGAAAGGTCCTGTTAAAAGAGACAGTGTAATTCTTTCACTGACAATTTTCTTTTAAAATATTGTAATGTTTATTTATTTATTTATTTTGGCCAGCACTGGGTCTGAACCCGTCACCTCTGGCATATGGGGCCAGTGCCTTACCCTTTTGAGCCACAGGTGCTGCTGACAATATTAACCTTCTCTTCAGTTTTATCAAAACATGCCTAACATGCGAAATATGGTATTGTCCTCGAATGCTCTGTGCTGATAAACTATCGTGTTTCAGGTCCAAGACTTGTCCATGCTGGGTGGCAGCCTAGTCCTGACCACTGGCTCTTCATCAATCCTAGTAGGTCTTCTCCCACTAGGGCTTCCCTATCATGTCTCAGTCACAATTATGTCTACTCTATATCTGTAGCTAGACAGCACAGCAGTTAAGAAGATGATGACTCACTGAAATAATCAGAAGAACAGATCTAATTAAAGTATTGACTGCAAACTTTTTAGATATACCACTAGCTGCTAAAAAGACAAAAATTCGGATTTGAAAAATCCAAGATTAAAAAGACTTTCTTGGAGACAATCAGTAGAGTTTGATTGTGGACTGGGTGTTAGATGATTTCAAGAAAGTATTGCTAATTTTGTGTAGTGTGACAAAAGCACCATGGTTATGTAAGAAAATGGTCATTTGTTTTAAAAGATGTATATTTGGGCTTGGGACCTATAGCACAGTGTTTATGGCGCTGGTCACATACACTGAGGCTGGTGGGTTTGAACCCAGCCTGGGCCAGCTAAACAATAATGACAACTGCAACAAAAAAAAAAGGTGGGCGTTGTGGTGGGCGCCTGTAGTCCCAGCTATTTGTGAGGCTGAGGCAAGAGAATCACTTAAGCCCGAGAATTTGAGGTTGCTATGAGCTGTGACGCCACAGTACTCTACCGAGGGCAACATAGTGAGACTCTGTCTCAAAAAAAAAAAAAAAAAAAAAAAAAAGATGTATACTTGGCTGGGCGCCCATAGCACAGTGGTTATGGCACCACAGCCACATGCACCAAGACTGGCAGGTTCAAGCCCAGCCCAGGCCAGCTAAACGATGATAACTGCAACAAAAAAATAGCTGAGCACTGTGGTGGGCGCCTGTAGTCCCAGCTACTTGGGAGGCTGAGGCAAGAGAATTGCTTAAGCCCAAGAATTTGAGGTTGCTGTGAGCTGTGATGCCACGACACTCTACTGAGGGTGACAGAGAAAGATTATCTCCAAAAAAAAAAAGATATATACTAGAAACCACTGGGGGTAAAATAACCTCAAATCTGGAATTTACCTTTTTTTTCTTTAGCAACAGAGTCTTACTTTGTTACCCCTGGTAGAATGCCATGGTGTCATAGTTCATGGCAACCTCAAACTCTTAGGCTCAGTGATCCTCTTTCCTCAGCTTCCCAAGTAGCTGGGACTATAGGTGCCTGCCAAAACACCTGGCTATTTTTAGAGACAGGGTCTCAGTCCTAGTCAGGCCACAGCACTCAGGCTGGAATTTACTTTAAAATATACTAGCAAAGAAAAAAGGGGATACTGTTGAACCTCTGTAAGTTGACCATCCAAAGGACTGTAACAAACTGGCCAATACACAGAGGTGGTCCACATAAGGACCTAGGGCTACTGTACTGACACATACATGAGGTGCATGTGTGGTTTATGAAAATCAGATCAATTTAAGGAGGTGGTCAATGTAGGGAGGTGATCGACTATGAAAGTTCTACTGTATGTAAAATAAACAAATACTTATCTATTTTATGCTGAGCATGGTGGCTCACGCCTGTAATTCTAGCACTCTGGGAGGCTGAGGCTGGTGGATTACTTGAGCTTACAGGTTAGAGACCAGTCTGAGCAAAAACAAGACCCAGTGCTCACATTGGCAGCACATATACTAAGATTGGAACGATACAGAGAAGATTAGCATGGCCCCTGCACAAGGATGACACGCAAATTCGTGAAGAGTTCCATATTTCAAAAAAAAAGAAAAGAGCAAGACCCCATCTCTAAGAATCAGTGGGCATTGTGGCAGGTGCCTGTAGTACCAGCTTTCATGTTTCCCCAAAAATAAAACACTGTCTTATATTTATTTTTCTCAATAAGACACACTAGGGCTTATTTTCAGGGGATGTCTTATTTTTATTAAGTATAATACAACAATCTACATTTATTCAAATACAGTTAAGTCATCTTCTTCTGGAACCTGACAGGGGGAGCCGACCTGGTGGGGCTGGCGCTAGTGAACTCCTTTTCCCTAGCCATTCGCACATGAGCAATAGGATGCCTGCGACTGTGGTTACCACATGCGCACCCGCGCAAGTGCCAGCAGCTCAGAGAAAGGAGCTGTGGCAGATAAAAGGTATTTCAGTCTTCCTTACAGCTCTGTGTGGAAATGCATGGCGTGGCTATGCAGACATGTTGCATAGCCACGCCCATCACTAGGTCTTATTTTCAGGGAAATATGGTACTAGGGAGGCTGAGACAAGAAAATCACTTGAGCCCAAGAGTTTGAGGTTGCTGTGAGCTATGACTCTCACAGTAGGGCATTCTACTAAGGGCGACAAAAGTGAGACTCTATCTCTAAAAAATAATAATAATAAAATAGATAAAATAAAATAAAAATAGCCAGGCATTGTGGTGGGTGCCTGTAGTTGCTATGAGCTGTGATGCCACGGAATTCTACCAAGGATGACAAAGTGAGACTCTTGTCTCAAAAAAATGAAAAGAAAAAAAAAAAAAAAACCCTAAGCTAGGCATGGTGGCTCACATCTGTAATCCTAGTACTCTGGGAAGCCAAGGCAGGAAGACGCCTTGAGCTTGAGACCAGACTAAGAGTGAGATTCTGTGTCTCCACTAAAAACAGAAAAATCAGCAGGTGTTATGGTGGATGCTTGTTTTTCCAGCTACTTGGGAGGCTGAGGCAGGAGGATCACCTGAATCCATGAGTTTGAGGCTGCTCTGAGATAGGCTGACACCACAGCATTCTACCCGAAATGACAGAGCAAGACTCGGTCTGGGGGGAAAAAAGTTAAAAGCTGATTGTATCTAGGCAGTGGATTACATGCAAGATACCCACTAAACTAACTTTAGTAAGTTACCACACTAAAACTAAGGCAGCTATTTTTTAAAAAGCTAATCTAAGTATGGTCAACACATTCAAGTTGGTCTTGTTAAGTCTGAAGCATATATGCCAGACATCATGGATATTTACGTTAAGTCTAAAGCTTATGGCAGAACTTAAGGGGCTGGTAGTAAAGAGTTAGAATCAGCATAGCATAGAGGAAGGATGGAGCTGGCTGAAATCCCCCCAATGAAGATCTACCTTCTTGGTAGATCTCACTGATCAGATCAGAGGGCTGATTTAAAACCCAAGGAAATAAGATTTAATAACCAGAATTCACAAAGAACTCAAATGTATTAGCAAGAAGAGAACAAGTGATCCCCTCTTAGGGTGGGCAAGGGACTTGAAGAGAAACTTCTCTGAAGAAGACAGGCGCATGGCCTACAGATACATGAAAAAATGCTCACTATCCTTAATCATCAGAGAAACGCAAATCAAAACTACTTTGAGATATCATCTAACACCAGTAAGATTAGCCCATATCACAAAATCCCAAAATCACAGATGCTGGCGTGGCTGTGGAAGAAGGGGAACACTTCTACACTGCTGGTGGGATTGCAAACTAATACGTCCCTTTTGGAAAGACATCTGGAGAACACTTAGAGAACTAAAAAACAGACAGGCCATTTGATCCTATAATTCCTCTACTAGGTATATATCCAGAAGACCAAAAATCACACTACAACAAAGATATTTGTACCAGAATGTTCACTGCAGCCCAATTCATAATTGCTAGGTCATGGAAGAAGCCCAAGAGTCCACTGATCCACGAATGGATCAATAAATTGTGGTATATGTACACCATGGAATACTATGCAGCCATTAAGAAAGATGGAGACTTTACCTCCTTCATGTTTACATGCATGGAGCTGGAAAATATTCTTCTTAGCAAAGTATCTCAAGAATGGAAGAAAAAGTATCCAATGTACTCAGCCCTACTATGAAACTAATTTATAGCTTTCATAGGAAAGCTAGAACCCAATTTTAGCCCAGGAATATGGGGAGAGGGGAGAGGGAGGGAAGGAGAGGGAAAAGGCGGGTGGAGGAGGGTGATTGGTGGGATAACGCCTATAGTTCATTCTATAAGGGTACATGTGAATCTCTCTAAATGTAGAATATAAATGTTTTAACACAATAACTAAGAAAAAGACATGAAGGCTATGTTAACCACTTAGATGAAAGTATTTCAAATTGTATAGAGAAACAGTACACTGTACCCTGTGATAGTATTGATGTACACTGCTATGATTTAATAAAAAAAAACTTTAAAAAAGAGATTTAAACCCTCCCCCCCCCAAGGAAATACCAATAGTTAGGAAAGAGGTGGAGAAAGAGAAACTTGAAGGACACAAACAGGAATAGTCAAGAAGAATAAGAAGTACCAGAAATGTGTGGTGTCAATGGAGTTAAGAAATTTATACTTCAAAAAAGACACTCACCCTCCTTGCATCAAACCCAAAGGGAACTTTGGTATAATAAGGACTGAAAAACATCAGTGCAGTGGATGTGGCAAATAGGAAGCCATTCATGACCTTAGCAATAGCTTTCTAAGACAAGGGACAATGATGACAGAAGACTGAATTAAAACAGGAAGGAGGAAGCAGAGTGGATGACTCTTTATTAGACTAGAATAAGAGGAGAGAATCTCATTGAAAAGCAGGGGAAGTTTTTCTCTGGGAGGGTACAGAAAGACCTGGCAAAAGTTTCAGGCTGAGAAGTTAGAGTAAAAGTTGCAAAAAGGCTGATGAAAGGAAATAAAAGAGATTTCAGACTGAAAGACAAAGGATAGGCACAGATATCTCTGAGTTTGTACAAAGGGAGCAAAAAGTTGAGAAAATTACACCTGAAGGTTTTCTCTTTCTCAGTGAAGTAGGTTCACTAAAATTGAAGGAGATGAATGTGAGAAATAAAAATAAAATTCTAAGTCCCCTAATGGACTAAGTTCCCTAATAGACCCCAGAGAAACCTTAACACTGAACATAGCCCTGACAGGCCATACATACCTCATTATACCTTTCCCTTGTTAACTGCCATTAGGCTTTCTTCCCTAAGGAGTAAGGAGAAAACAGCCTTTTGGAAAGACCCGCTCCACCACTGATTTGAATCAAGAGCCTAATGCTGGGGGCGGCACTTGTAGCTCAGTGAGTAGGGCACCGGCCCCATATACTGAGGTGGCAGGTTCAAACCCAGCCCTGGCCAAACTGCAACCAAAAAATAAGTGGGCGTTGTGGTGGGTGCCTGTAGTCCCAGCTACTTACTCGGGAGGCCGAGGCAAGAGAATTGCTTAAGCCCAGAAGTTGGAGGTTGCTGTGAGTTGTATCATGCCACAGCACTCTACCAAAGGTGATAAAGTGAGACTGTCTCTACAAAAAAAAAAAAAAACCTAATGCTACTCCTTGTTTTGTGGTTTCAACACTACAACTGACTGGCTCTTCCTTCTGGAGAAGGGGCCAAGGATTACAGAGTGGTTCTGGTCAGTCTACAGAAGATGCACTACAAGAGTTTTCCTGTCCTGTGTTTACTTTTTGATGTCAGAAGGCCAAAGCTCCACTGTTGGATCATGCTAACACTGCCATTTTTTGAACATGCAACCTATGAAGGAGCATGAAGGTCAACTGCACATGTGCAGAATTCCCCTTTCATAAATATTCAGGACTCCTCCTATAGTCTGTTAAATATGTACATCTGGCCATCACACTCAGCATAAATTCCTGCCTGAGGCTATATTTGTCAGCTTGTCAGAATGGCCACCCCACAGGCTACAACTCTTTATGAGAAATAAAGCTTTCCTTTCCAAAGTTATGACCCTCATTATTCTTCAGCTGACACAGTAAATAACAGGCTTGAGTAACAGTGGAAGAGGCCTGGAGTAGTCTTAGATGAAAATGAGAAAGAAAGCTGACCAATGTAAAGAGAAAAGGGCAGTACAGAAAACCAACTGAGGTCGGCAATCGCTAACTCAAAGATACTTACCAAGACCATATTATGTATTGAACACTAAGAATACGGTAGCCTGGTGAGCAAATTAGGCAAAAGTCTTCTGCGCTTACAAAGCTTATAATCTAGCATCAGAAGGTAGACAATAAATGATAAAAATACGTCCCATCATCAGACAGTGCTAAGTGCTATGAAGAAAAATAAACCAAGAAAAGAAGACAGAGAACACTGACAGTGGGTTAAGTATTATAGTTTTAAATAAGGTGATCAGGAAGGCTTCTCTAAGAAGGTTAATGAATGTGCAGCAGTGCCCAACCTGTGTAGTTACATGCTTCCTGGAAAAGCATTCAGTTACCTTGATGCTAGTAAAATGGAAAAAGTGGATTCTCCAGGGATGGGATTCTGTCAAATGAGTTGGCCTCAAACTCTGGGGTTCAAGCAATCTACCTGCCTCAACCTCCCGAGTCCTGTAGCTGGGACTACAGATGCCCACCACAATGCCTGGTTAATTTTTCTATTGTTAGTAGAGATGGGGTCTCATTCTTGCTCAGGTTGGTCTTGAACTCTGAAACTCAAGCAATCCTCCTATCTCAGTCTCCCAAAGTACTAGGATTATAGGTGTGAAGCCACCATGCCTGGCAGAAACTGGGAGTTTTGTTATCACTCACTGAATGATGGATCCAGACAGTCTGAGAGAATAGGAGCACTGTTAGTACAGAATAAGACCACCAGCCTGAGTGGTAGTCCCAGCTACTCAGGAGGCTGAGGTAGAAAGATCACTTAAGCCTAAGAGTTTGAAGTTGCTGGGAGCTACAAAGCTATAGCATTCTACCCAGGGTGACCGAAGGAAACTGTCTCTCAAACAAAGCAAACAAAACAAGAAACCCCAAGAGAATGAGAGACCACTCTTAAATAACCATGGACACTTATTTTGGGGTGATCCTCTCCATTCCAATCAAGATTTCACCTCCACCATGCTAATAAAACTGCTCTTATCAAGACCAATAACCTTCACATTGTCAAATCAAATAGCTAATATGCAGTTGTCATCTTTCTGGACCTATCAGTAGCACTGGGCACAAATGATCACTCCCTCCTCCCTGAATCTTTTATTTGGCATTTAGAACATGATTCACTTCCTAGTTCAATTACTATTTATTCTCCATCTCCTCTGATGGATCCCATCTTCCAATTTTGAAACACTGGGGTATAATAGCAACACTCAGTCCTCAAATTTTTCTTCTCTAAGTACATTCACACCTTAGGAGATGTCCTCCAGTTCCTTAAATACAATCTCTATACACTGACAATTACCAAATATAAATCTCTATGCCATTATTTTATATCAACTCCCTCCTTAACATGTTCATTTGGAGGTCAAATTTGAGGCAACTCAAATTTAACCAAATTTTTAAAACTTCCTTGAACAAGAGGTAAATAAAAGGAAAAATAACATTTCTTACAAAAAAGAAAAAAAAAAAGGACTAAGAACTGTCCCAAATGAGAGTTTAAGCAGACATGACTAAATGTAATGTATCCTGGATTTGATCCTAGAACACAGAAAGGACGTTAACAGAAAAATGGGGCTCAGAACCTGTGGCTCAAGCAGCTAAGGTGCCAGCCACATACACCTGAGCTGGAGGGTTCAAAAATTTTTTGGTTGTAGCCATCATTGTTTGGGACTGCCGGGCAATGCAGCGGGCCCCTGTAGTCCCAGCTACTTGGGAGGCGGAAGCAGGAGAATCGCTTAAGCCCAAGAGTTGGAGGTTGCTATGAGCTGTGATGTCACAGCACTCTACCCAGGGTGACCCCTTGAGGCTCTGTCTCAAAAAACCCAGAAAAATGGGTTTGAAATGAAATCCAAAGACTGCAGTTTAGTTAATACTACCACACCAATACTGCTTTCTTAGTTTTGACAAAGGTACTCTGGTTATACAACATGTTAACATTAGAGGAAGCCAGGTGAAAGATATATGAGAATTCCTTGTATGACCTTCGCAACTTTCCTATAAACCTAAAATAATTCTGAACTAGCAAGTTTTTTAGAAAAACACTTTTTCCTCACTTTTATCAGTTCAATAAATGCCAATTCCATTCTTCTAAATCGCCCAGGCACAAAATCTTTGCTCTCATCCTTGACTCATTCTCTTATATCTAACTCTAACCTATCAGCCTGGTCAACATAGTGAGACCTTCGTCTCAAAAAAAAAATTTTTTTTTAATTAGCGGGGTGTGGTGGCATATACCTATAATCCAGCTTCTCTGGAGCCTGAGGCAGGAGGATCGCTTGAGTTCAAGGTTGGAGTGAGCTATGGTCACACCACTGTACTCCAGCCTGGATGACAGAGACCCAGTCTCTTATAAATATACACACACACACACACATTTTTATGATATATGTACAAGTATATATAAAAAAATCATACCACCCCTTTTGCCAAAACCTTCCAGAAGCTTCTCATCTTCTTACTCAGAACCAAATAAACCCCAGCACCTCATGTTATCCAGCCCCTGCTATCTCTTGGAACACCTCCTGCCCTGCTCTTAATTGCCCACAATGCCCCACACCAAATCTTAATTTGTTCCCCCTTCTCCAGAAAGTCAAACGGCACATTTCTGTACTTCATTCTTCTCTCTGTTCAAATGCCTCCTCATCAAAGAGCTCAACCTATATAAAATAAGCACCCCTGTCACTCTGTCCCTTAACCTGCATTATATTTCTTTTTAGCCCTTATTACCACCTGACATATAAAATATTTAAGTGCTTTCTGCCTATCTTCCCTATCAGAATATAAAATCTCTGTACCTAGAACAGTGCTTGCCACATAGCAATTTAGCAATAAATATGAATGAAGTGTTCTCAAGACTGTGAACAATGCAAGGATGTAAGGTCTAGAGAGCCTTGTCAGGCAGAATTCTAAGATGGTCGCCCAGACTTCCACCTTCTTGGTGTGCACACCGTATATGATCTCCTTCCCTTGAGTACGTGTGGGCTTGATATAATTAGACAAGATCTTTTAAAAGCGTCTTTAAGAAAGAAATCAGACAGACTTTAAGTTTCAGCAAGTGCTTTCCTGTAGGGCCCAAAGCAACAAACTACCATGTTGTGGAGAGGGCCACATGGCAGGAAGCTGTGGGTACCCTCTAGGAGCCAAGAGTGATTCCTCTGGCTAACAGCCAGCAAGAGAACAGGCACCTCAGTCCTATACCTGTAAGGAACTAAATCCCACTAACAAGGGAGCATGAAAGAAGACCCTAAGCCTCAGATGAGATTACATCCCTGGCCACATTTCAGCACTGTGAGACCCTGAGCAGAGAACACAGATAACCTGGACTCAGACTCCTGACCCATAGAAAGTGTGAAAGAATGGGCGGCACTTATGGTTTAGTGGGTAGGGCGCCAGCCCCATATACCAAGGGTGCGGGGTTCAAACCCCGCCCCAGACAAATTGCAACAAAAAAATAGCTGGGCGTTGTGGCAGGCGCCTGCAGTCCCAGCTACTTGGGAGGCTGAGGCAGAAGAACTGCCTAAGCCCAGGAGTTGGAGGTACTATGAACTGTGTGACGCTATGGCATTCTACCGACGGCGATAAAGTGAAACTCTCTCTACAAAAAAAAAAAAAAAAAAAAGAAAGTGTCAAAGAATAAACTTAAACTTGTGTTATCTTAAACCACTACATCTGTGGTAAATAATTATAAGGCAATAGGAAATATTAACCAGCCTTAAGGATTCAAAACAACCCTAGTATAATAACATGCTTTACTTCACATACAAGTTGAGTTTCCAAGGACTGCCTGGCAAAGCAAGCAACTAGAAGAACTACAGGCTAGTATAAAAACAGGCCCTGGGCAAGTGGTGGCTTCACAGGTTAAGCTATATCTCACAATAAACTGGAGGAAGACCAAGATGATGAAGATCTATAAGAAGAGCTAGTGGAGGCTTGGCGCCTGTGGCTCAAGTGGCTAAGGCGCCAGCCACATATACCTAAGGTGGTGGGTTCGAATCCAGCCTGGGCCCGCCAAACAACAATGACGGCTGCAACCAAAAAATAGCC